>NW_003805419.1:17802-465903 GCF_000255335.2 Galendromus occidentalis | reverse complement strand
ACTCCCGTTTCCCCGCCTCCCCGTGCCCCCGCTTTATTAGATATGTCCTCCGGAAAATCGATACACTTCACGGCTACAGCGATTTTCAGCGAGATTCATTAGTAAAAAGTCAGAGGCCAGTGATGACGGCAACCCCCGATAGACTTCTCAGGAGCTCCCAAAAATCCGCCCCCTCATGGTGGTCCAGCCGATAAGAAATCCTTCGAATTCCCGTCTTTCCCTTGATGAAATCTTTGATTCTCGGTGAGAGGACCACTCAAATCATTTTTTTATGGGGGGAGGACCCATAACATGAGAACGACGACCCTCAGATGACCTTCCTGAAGCTCCCGGGAACCCACCCCTGAATTTTTGCGGCGATCAGCTCAGGCGTTTGTGAATTTTGCGAATTTCAGATTTTTCAATTTTTTTCCGAGTTTTCGTATTTTCGTGGGTGGAGCACTCAAATAATTTTTTTAAGGTAGAAGGACTCATCACATCGGAGAACTGACCCCCCTATAACCACCGCTGGATCCCACAGAACACGCTCACAAATTTTCACGACGATCGGTTCGGCCGTTTTCGAGTCTATAGGGTACCCCGGACAGACAAACAGACAGACAAACAGACAGACAAACAGACAGACAAACAGACATACGTTTTTATATATATAGATACATCATAGATAATCATCATGGATTGAAACGATGAATCTATCATCGATTTGCTCCATTGACTTCATCGCGCTCTTGCAATAAGACCCCTCGAGCACGTTTACGTAGTTTTACGCAACCCACAGGTTTGGCATCAAGCTAAACCTTCACTTAGTTTTTTCGTCAAGAATGGCTCATTCTCGTGGAATCTCTCGGCGAGGTCTTCCCATTCCTCGTTCGTTAGAGTCCTTACATCGCCGTAGTCCACCGTATTTCCGTTTCAATTAAGGTTTTCAAATCCTTCTTGGAACAGGATGAGCAACATCCATCGAGTATTCTGTTCGACTACTTAAACGGTTGAAGCTGCAAAGCGACTCAATGACAAAAAGCGCCTCACAATGGCAAGAAGTTTATGTCGTCTGTTTCGGGAAGATACATCGATAAAGTGTGGAAGTCCTCTGAGATAGACGTGGGCTTGCTAGCTGGTGATACAGTCAGTCAAGCGGGCACTCTCCCCCACGTTTACTCAGCCAGCCTGCCTGCGACCCAGCCACCCACCCACAAGAGACATCGGAACATCTGCTGCCGACAACTGACGCTTGTCTTGCAAGCATCCGTCCGGGTGTTGAAAAGCATCCAGCAAGCGACGCATCGAAGCATAGGTTTCCCATGGAATATTGTATTTTGCCTTTCACTAAGAAAGATACCCGCCGAATCGTGGGTATCCGGGGCCGGAAGTCAAGTTGAATATTGGGAACGCTGTCTCTGCTCTAAGCTTCACACCGCCACGAGCAGGGGAATTCGGTTTCTCCTTCAAGAACTCTCAGAACAGAATCAAACCGGACGCATTGGAGTCGGGGTTCCCCGAGCTCGGATTCCGTGCTCCGAGATATGGTTTCCATCAGTCCTAGATCCGCTCTCGGTCATGTTCTGACTTGATCGTAACGAATCGGTTGGGAGTAGGGATCCTTACACTGTCCCTTCCCCATGGGCTCTATTTCTCAACTCGCCCTAATTATTGCTATCGTACCCGACTCCGCGTCGTAGAGTCATTTTTCCGTGCCCAGTACCGTAGCCGCCCAGGTTGCCTCTGCGTGAGCTCTGCCGAACAGAGCCGACCTGACCTGCGATCTGGAGCAAATCAATACCGGTACTCACGCCTTTTCTATGGCTGCAGGCATTCGGAGAAGCGGCCAGAAAACTGCATTTCTGCATCGATCCTCGCCTGGATGAGCTCTGCTACTTCTCAAACGGCGGTTGAAAGTTTCTAGACGCGTGTTCTGGCGTCGACGGTCTGGAAATATCGAACCGCAACCCATAATCTGTACCGCATCCCGATTCTGACAACTCTAAACCACTGTTTTGGCGAACGAGAGGCCTGAGGTACAAGTTCGCGTCTCTATTCCCTTCCGGAGAGTCGGTGCTACGGATGCAATGACGGGATCTCTTGGATGAAGAACGCCGCACAGAATTTTCACAGTCTCCGCCTAAATCGATGGCACCTCATACGTTACGAGACTTTCGTTGCTCGATTTCCGCGTGGATAAGTGCGGATGAAGCTGGAAATCCGGTGAGAGCGTGAGGAAAGAGTTCTGCGACCCGAACGAGGACATCAGCGCAAGCCTCCTCCGCACTGGCCCTCGACTCCCCTCGAAGTAGAGAAGCTCCAGGTTTGAGTTTCCCGCTCCCTTCCAGCTGTAAGTTTCATAACGTACAACATATGCTTATCAGCTCCCCAGCCGACTATGTGGTCAACAAGGCTCTGTCACGCATAAAACTCACGGTGGGCAAGCAAGCAAGACAAGACACTACTTGTGCGCGAAGGCAGCATGCTGCTGCATTTTTCAAATTGCATTGGAATATCCTACCTGAGGTGGTCGGCATCCTCTCGCGGATCTTCCAACTCGCTCTCGGCCCGGCGTTTGCATTATCCAACCTCATGAGGACGGTCGAGTACTCTTATAGAGGCTCGTTGATAGCGCGTTGGCCCGCGGCGGGGAAGGAAGATACCACACGTGATGAGCAAGGTGCAGACGAAAAGACCTTAATGCCAAGGGGAGCCTATTCACGATCTGCATGGAAAAAAAATATTGACGCCCGGTAAGAAATATCCCATTGCGAGCCTGAACATAGTTCACTCCACAGTTGCATTCGAACGGCATGGATACAGGCCAGGGCTCACGAAGAGAATAGACATCAGGATCACCGCATGACGGCCTCAGAGTGTCAGCCGTCCTTGTGTGGGGCTGCAGAAGACTCCTTGGTAAAGGTAGGCGGCGGAAAGCGGCATCCGTCACCGATAAACTCGAGAGGACGTCGATCGCTCGAGGCGCATGTTGATCTTCATTCACTCATGGACTTCTTGGAGAAGCTGACGCGCTCAAAGCACGTATGGTGGGAGTGATGGCTCGGTGCTCGAATAGATGTCCGGCACAGCGGATGTTCTCGCCGCTTGAAATCGTTTTTGGTTGTCCGTATCGACGGACTGGCAGCCAGCCAGGCGACCGGCAGGGCAAGCCACCGCCGAGCGACCGGGCAAGCCACTAGACAAGCAAACAGGCGGACAAACGGATCCGCAGGCAGGAAGCCTGAAATAGCGACAGGACCGTCAGGCATCGTGTTCCGCAACCTCAGTCTTGTGGCATCCGTCGGTCAGGCACGCACGGCCGCGACCGGTTGATGAGCGCTCCATTCCGACCCATGGTCCCGGACCGTGTTGCCCATTTCACGCCATTGGTGCTCCAAACCCTGTGGGTTCCTATGGAGCTCCAGAGCGCCCTTGCGTTTTCTCGTCTATGCTGTGTGAAGCCATGTAGAACCATACTCGCCTCATCGCGAAGTTTCCCAGGAGACACGGGGGGTCCATCCCACGCTGGAGCCCCCACATTTCTATCACACACTCTGGTAGTTCTGTGAGCACCAAGCTGATGGCACTCGCTTTCTGCCATTATTTGTTCAATGCTTCTGGTGCAATAAATTCGATGATGACGCTCCGCTGCTCAACTCTTTTTGTCCGGCTCTCGGGTAGGAGCCGTCCGGCTATCCGCAGAAAGTCATAGAAGCAAAGGTCGCGACGTCGTGGCGCTCACCTGCTGATCTGTTCCGTCGCCCACGTCTTGGATTGACGTTGATGGGTAAGGGACATGACTCCTCTGCGTAGTACCCAGTAGCTCAAGTACAACCTCCATACCTATCTACTTTAAATTGCAGCCGCGTACCATAGTAGAGCAGAGCTGACAGCACAATTTCAACATGAGTCCAAGAGGCTGATCACGACTACTCACCACACCGCCGGGGAGAACTCCTGGGAACGGAATATATTTCTGAAACATATCCTCTCGCTCGTGAAATTTTGAGTAAGTACTTATTAGTTCACCGCTAGGTCCAACTGACCGACGATTAAGCGACCCACCGACACAGGAATCATGCGTTCTGATTCCGTCCCTCGTACACGAAAGTATTTAATTCCGGAGCGGCAATCGCGTCTCGATATTAGCATCGTGCGTCACATACACACATACTCATGACCTTCGAATTCAAACACTTATAATGCGCTCCCGCCGATCAGCCTTCGCTCGTTTCTCTCATCCAGATAAACCAGTTATGGAGAGGACTCATGCGAATTGACAGATTATAAGAGTAGTTACACTCAGCAGGATCAGGATCCCTGCTGCGATTCTACATCTGGGCAGCTAATGCACTCGAGTAAAATGTGTAGTAAAATAGTAAAAATATCTTGAATGATGTCAGATCTGCCTAAGTAGCCGGCCCGCCGAATAGGGTGGAGACGCTCGATACCGTTCGCGGCCGATTGAGCAGGGACCGCCACGGTGTCTGTAGCCAGGGAACGTGTAACTTACCCTTTTGGAAGCATCTGACGGTATTACAGGTGAAGAGGCGAGCTCACCGAATGTGAACCTTGCGAATCCAGCATCCAGGGTATGAGGAATGGCTCCTTGGCCCCTTTGACAATTTATCGCGGCAACAGCTGCGAAGTGAAAACCCGAAGAGCAGTGCTCCATGGAGCGCCGTGAATCGACTCTGCCAGCGAACCAAACTGTGCTCTTCAGTTGGTTCCTAATCCCCCACTAATCTCCCGCATGATTTGCTCACCGCTCACTTTGAGTGGCTTCCCAAACCCACCGAAGTGCGCTGTCTGAGCCGAGTCAGCGATTCGAGGCACAATTTCGGAGACGACCTCACAATGACTCCGCTCTCGACGGTTGCGACGATTGTCTCGGAAAGTTTAGCTCCTCGAGATGGAATCTATGAAATATGGTACGATGTCTCGGAAAGACTAGCGACGACTCTCCGAGTGAAACACTCGTGAGTTGCAAGAGGCAAGTGGTTCTTTTGAGCCGTGGGGTACAAGATGATGAGTTAAGTGCCTCTCATCCTTCATTCGTAAAAGCCTCGAGGCCGCTGACGTGAATGCAAAGCTGCTGGTGATGTCGCTCCCGCTCGAACTAGAACTAGTCCAACAATAATTCCTTGAACCGGTCCAACTTTTTCGCTACCCGGGACTCCTCTTTTGCTGCTCGAACTTCCGGAGCTCGCCCTACCTACTCCTTGCCGTTGTTCCCTGCCTCAAAAGGATGTTTGAAACAATTCGAACTTCCGACACGTGGCGCTAGTCCTTTCCCGGGAGGACTAGTTTGATCTTATGCGAGTTCTTCTCCCACGTCCATTCGATTCGCAATTTTCGAAGTCCGACTTGGGATACAAGAAAACCCCCGCGGTCGCTGTTGTCTCGCTGCTCAAGCGTCACGCTGGTGGGTGCTCTTAATAGGAACTTCCTCAAATGCATCGACTTCCATTAGCCGGAATGGATTGAGACGGCAGTGGAGTGAATTAAAGCGCTCATCCCGAGTGATAAAATGCCTTCGTCGGCTTCCGGAGCGTCAACAAACACTTCACTGCAGCACCTCGAGAGGCAAGCGCTCAATTATGCGGGCGACTTCCGAGAACAGTTGTGACATATGAAGTGAGCTCAGCGGGGAGCGCAAGACGGAAAAATAGGGAACCCACGACTTTCCATATGAAAGTATCCGGAGTTCTCAGCGTGAGCGTAGGAACTGCGAGGGGAACAGAGATTCCAGCTTAGGTCCCCCTGTGGACCAAGATTCGAGTAGGAGGCCCCTCTATCAGATTGATTCATCTGATTTGAGCAATACATTGCCCTCAAAGAGTCATCTCATGGAGTCGCGCGGCCTTCAAGCCGGAATTTGCATGGAACTGTTCCCTGACTAGGCGTCAAGACAAAGGAAACCGATAGTTCAAACTATACGCTCAAAAAGAAGACGGACTGTATGTGATAGCCGAAAGAAAGCGCAATCCGTCTTCGTCAGATTCACTTCTGAGTCGATCCGGGTTATTAAATTCTCACCACACCGAATAGGTCGCGCCCGTCACTATAGCGTGGACGAGTTCCCTCGGGCTGTCGACATTGAGTTCCTGGCTATTCCGAGCCCAGCCTTCGGCCGGAATTCGAAGGAAATTTCCTCCAATTTGACGTGCCCGAGGGGTTCAAGGGGAACTATGAGCAAAATCTCACAGGGAAACCAAATGAATCAAGATGATGGACCTAGGTAACTTTCTCATGACAAGCACCGCGAGACCGATACGGAGGGATGTGACGGAATGAACTCTTCTCGCCAAACAGTGTGATTCGATCCAGCTCCAATTACAGCTCTTTCACAGAATCTATCCTTATTCTCCGAGCCTGAGACGCAGACATGCTCATTGTGACGCGCACGGACCCTGGACAGCAACAACGATCGACAACGCACCCCATATTCTGCTTCGTTCCGCGGATAATCGGCAGTGTTGGATTCTCCTCCGATGATACCAGCATTGAAGCAGGCTTCTCAGCCTCGACGCAGCTTCGTGGTGAACCTGATCTGCTTGCGCCTGATTTTTAGCCTGGATTGTTGCACGGGGCTGCAGAGGCCGTCACGCTCCTTCTCTTTCTCTCAGGAATAGTGTTTTCAGGAGCACGAGCCGCATTTTCGTCGTAGGAAAACATGGGACTCAATCCCGGGGCTTTTCGGGCCCCGGAGGTTCAAAATGATAGCGTGCAGCCTTGAGACGTAAATATATTTTGGTTTCACGGATTCATTCTGCCCGTGAGAAGACATCCCTCTTCAATACGCTCCGAAGGAGGCAAAAAAAGCCTCCGGGGATTCGGGTGATTTCTCGGATTTCGAGAGACTGGGTCCTCTATCCGGGATGGACGTTTGATATTCGGAGTTTTGGAAAGCATCTCCGCCTGCCCGTATCTCACCATCGCCCCCTGATTTTCATCTCCTCCTCTGGGCGGGCTCATATGTCGATTGGGCATCAATCCCATAGACAGATTCTACAATGCGGAGGTACGGGTCGGGGTCAAGGCCCACGCAAAACGTCACGTGTCGTCCGTCAGGAGCTTAGTATTCCCGCCAGGAGCTCCGTGTTTCCACCGGAAGGTCTAAATTTTCACCGACAGCCACGGCCGAGCCCGATTCACGGAACTTGTTTGAGAAAGCGAGCCCCCGGTGGTCGTTCGAGATGATTGAGTAATCCACCGAGTACTTGGTGCGTTGAAATTCGAGCAACCTGCCCTTTCCACGACTTCCGACCGTGACGCTGAGTATCGTGTTAGAGGAGGCGCGTCTTCATTCAGAACTCGTCGCACGCTGGAATTTCGACTCGGTTCCCTTGGGAGATCTCCCGCATGATCACTTCAGCGATTTCCCACTGGGGAAATCCAAGTATGATATCTCCTTGATGCTCCGGAACCTAGCGTGATTGAATGAGTGTGGTAGTTTCTTGGCTCCAACCCTCTAGAAACAGAGCCGTGTAACAGACGCTGACTTCTCTCATAGAATGATTAATTCGTTGAGCCGAGCAGACCAAGTGTAGGCATGGGAACGAGGTTCCCAACCTTTCCTATTAGCGCGTTTGAGAACCGAGACTAGGACTCGGCATCCATTCTGATTCCGCTTACCCATCGCGGCCATTTGGGAAAGGCCGGTCTCGAAGGCTTACTTCTCCGCCTCGTCTCCGGGATCCGGTTCAATCCTACGAAGAAGTCCAATACCCGATGACCATGTCTCCGAGTACTCCGGCTCGCTCTAGCTAGTTCTCGGAGCGACGCATCCGAGACGCAAGCATCGCGGATTTTTCTTGATTTTTGACTTCGCGACCGAACGTCTTCCGCTTGATTTTTCCCGCAGAATTCCACTCCGTCAATTGAGTCCGACAAGGACTATGAAAGAGGACGCATCCCTCAACCCGGTTGGACCTTCTAACGGTCCGCATCCAAAATATTATTCGCTCAGATGTCACTGCGAAGCACGTCCACCCCTGGATCCATACTGCGGGAAAGCCGAGAGAAATTCTCAACGCTTTTATCGAGCATGATGTAGTTGATCATGATTTGTAGGGGGAATCGGAAAGCCGCGAAGGAACAAAGGGTGTCACAGTAGAGGTAGGATGGGTACGCTTAAACGCGCTGGGACACGAACGAATGGCTCGGAGGAGTAAATTACTGAAGTTTCGGAAAGTTTCGGACGAGTATCGGAGGAACTCCCTCAAATCCAGTGAGTGATAAATGCTTCGGTGGCCCATCGGGCTACGAAATTTGAAGTCGGGTCTCTCGTTGATTGGGTCATAGTTCATAGAGATAGAACTCATCGCGCCAGCTCGGCTGATTGTGAGTCATCACTCCCATTACCAGGAAATCAGGGAGGGAATGCTCTCCGGTGAGCTAGATCGTCCCTTGTGAACATGATCATTATCTTAAGGACAACATCTCCCTGAAGAGTTTTGACTCACAGCATAGTACTGAGCTGATCGTAATGAAAATCACATTCCGGACTCGTATAGGAGATTTGAGCAATCTATTTCGGCCACCAATACGGCAACAATCATAGGTCTTTGGATATGCGGCTTCTGACGTTCGACGGAAGATCGTCCCTATTTGAACCAAGGCTCAGGGAAATAATTCTCTCCGTGGTAGGTCTCGTGCGGTAATAAAGATGCTCATTGGCTCTGGGATCGTCTTGAGAAGCTTTCATCGAGTGCTCCCGGGGTGAGCTCGCATCCTCTGGCCGGAGCGCTCTTTTCAAGCTTCTCCAAATCCGACTCACAGCTCCATATATCTATTAAGATTCAGCTATTCGTGGGTCAGACTCCCAGGAATCCCACGGTGCTCTCACTTAGATGCGGGAAACCTTCGAGTGAGCGATAGAATCGTTGCCTTCCGATGAGAATCAGTCGTGGAGGCGGTTCACGGACAAAAGCTTGTGACGATGAACGATCCACGGAACTGAGTTGCCTCAGGAGCATTCAAGATGTTGAGCTCAATGATCGCAAGTCTTGACAGACGTTTCCAGCGTCGAATTTCCAATACCGTCAGAACTCAAGACATCTCTATTGCTCTATTCGTGCTTGGCGATCAATACCGAGAGCGCCACAATCTCCAGAAACGTAAGAGAGTCTGGGTCTCCAGGACTCGGAATTTCAAGTTCATCCGAGAGGGTACTCACATCTTGCATCCGCCAGCGAGAGAAACGATCATGCGCGTCGTGAGTCGTGAACTAAGATTCCCTCGAGCGATGCCAAGAAACCTCCCGATTCTGACGTTTAAGAGCGGGACGCCGAACAATGCATTTCTACCGACGAAACATCCTCTCACCAGCACGTTTCAACATCTGAGTAGGGTACTCTGACTCCGCTACCCGCCCTGGTCTCCTCCCGAACAACATTGTGCAATACTTTTGGAGCGATTGCAGGAATTCCTGGATTATTATTCACAATTCTAGTCTATAAGCAGAACAAAAGAGCAGATTCGGGTGCGGAGCAGGCTCGATGAACTCGTGCGAGAATGTGTATGTATCGTTGAGATATAGTTCGACAAACTGATGATCCGACAGACAGCGATCATCGTTCGCTAAAATCTGCAAGGAATGTAGCGGCGAACGGGACGTGCTCGTACGTACGCCTTGTCTCAAATGTGGCAGAATCAGATGTTTTGTTCTCTGGGGTCTGTATCTACGTCCGGTGAATCGGTGCTGAGGATCGAGGTGATCTAATTATTTTCGGAACACATCAGAGTTGCTCTCCGTCTCATTCCGCCATACCTGAGCAGTTTCAGGTAAAGAAACTAATATCCCTGCTATGCGTGTACAATACTCCGGATCGAGTTCATGTCACTGGGGGAACCGAGCACGCTTCTCGAGATTCTAATCGGTGACGACGTGGAATTTACGGTGAAATAGTCTAACTGTCGCAGAGTGGAATAAAACTGTCGATCTAAGAGTATTCCATGACTATGATTGCGCCATGGTTTGACTCTCACTGCACCGGGCAGGGGATCCTTGAAGCCGTATCTATCAACTCAGTATACAGTCGAATTACAGATCCCTCCAGTCTCTTTCCAATGGCCGAACGCGAAGTTATTGAAATGAGGAACTTTCCCGACGAGGTTCGTATGATCTCAATGAAATTACGGTGTAATCAATCCATTGATGCAGAATCAGCTACGAACATCTGTTGACATTCTTTGATTGAAGCTACTCTTGCGACTTCTATCCTCTCTCGATCCACTGGAAAGACTCAAATGTTCGCTCGTCTGTCGTCGCTGGCTGCAGCTTCTCCCCGCTTTCTCATGGTTAGAGGATGTCCAAGTTGTAATCCGAGGTGCAGACTTGAATCAGGCCGTGGGGGTCTTGAGACGGACGCAGCGCCAATACAAACACCTCTCGATTATAGAGGGTACGAGGTTTTAAGCGGGGCGCTATTTGGAGATATTCAGAGTATATGATGAATCACCATCGTCGATACGTGGTACTTCACGGGCGTGATTCTCTCTTTTCCAGCTAATCTTGATCGGATCGACCCCGAGTTCTGGGCGAATATCGGGAGATATCTACGAGATCTCGAGCTCATCAGGTGCACGTGGACGCCCATGGCTTTCTACACGATAATTCTTCAGTGTCCGAAGCTAGAATTTCTTATGTTCTCAAATCCAGGTCTGTGAATTCCGAGCTTCCTCGTCTAAGTAGGTTCACGCCGTCCGGAAGATTTCGATAATCATAAGGTCAAGAATGGAGCTTCCAGAATCATCATCGGAGCTTTCGCGAGACGGGTAATCTCTATAACACATGGCCTCGATTTCCACAGACTCCTCTGATGCAAAGACCATCGGCAACGCCAGCCTGTTCGAGCTCCCTGACACCGTCAGTCTCGAAGCGCTGCGCGTGGCGTTCTCCGGCATCAAACATGTATCACCGAAAGCCAAAATGTCGACGAGGACACTTGAACGCTTGCTCGACGCGATGCCTAACCTGGAGTCGATATCGGCCGGCTGCTACGATGGTAAACCCCGGAGGAATCCTCCCTTCCTGCTCGAACAAGAATGGAACTCGGATATGTCTTTCTTGGACTTACTGAGCGACGACCACGTCACGAGCATTGCAGACAAAGCCCCTGAACGACTGCGAGACTTGAGATTGGGTTGGGGCGGTCGTTTGACTCGCAAGGCCTTCGAGGCTCTAAGCACTATGTCGAACTTGCGGCTCTTGGACATCTTTAGGCCTCGGAATCTTAACAACGATTATTTTGCGCAAATACTACTCAACTGTACGAAATTGGAGCATTTGTCCTTGAGGAGCGCTGGTCTGTATTCTGGTCCGAGCTTCAAACACCTGCCCAAACTCAAGGAGCTCCGTCGTCTTAGCCTTTTCTGCTTTAAAATGGGTGAGGAGCACCTGCCCCACTTGGCGAACCTTCCCACCCTGCAACACCTCCAATTGAACTCGTGTGATTTCGGGAACGATTTCGATACTTTCCTCGGCATTTCCCGCCTCCCGAAACTCCGATCCTTCGAGCTCACTATGAGCTTGATCAACCCGGATTGGTTCGTCACGGTAGCTGACGAATTCAGAACTTTAGTGGAGCTGTGCATCAAGGATGTCGATGTTTTTACCAATGTGACCGTGAGCAAGATCATTTCACTGGAATGTCTTCGAAGCTTGATCCTCTGGGGACCGGCGGAAGACATGGACTCTTCGCAGGAGTCCGGATCCCCAGATCGCGAAACAGTGAAGCTGTCTCTTTCGCCCGAAGTCGAGCTAAACGAACCGCATGTTCAAGAAGGTCAACTTTCTTTCCTGGATCTCAATAGGTGCAGGAAAATAAGAAATTCTGGTCTGGTTGAACTTCTCCGTGGTGAACCTCAATTGCAGATCATACGAATATTGAACTGCTCCCTGATAACGAACCATTGCCTCGAGGAGCTCAAGACCCTTTGTCCGCTACTTGAGCGACTCACGGTCGAACCTTTCGCCGATGAAAAAATTGAGGAATTCGCACAACTCAGACCGCTAGTCGAAGTCCGGGGCTCTTCCTGAGGCAGAGGCGCACGTTGAAGACTCGGGAGCAATGTGGGAACACTCCTGAAGAGTGCCGAGCTTTCGCTTATACGACAGACAACATTGTTATGGTCCTCGTCAATGTGGATCATTATAATCTAACGAGACGATGGCGATCATATTATGTGACCATTTTCAATCCGGAAGAGGGGAGATTAAATTTATTGAATGAATTGGAACGCTGAATTCGGGTGATCATTCGCAACTTCGGGCACAGGGAACTCTGAGACTGAAACTCTCGATGAAGACCTCGTCTGGAACCCCGAGCGAGGAGTCCAAATGGAATCACAGTCGATGCCGATGCCTAGGGCTCGATTTTCGTCGCGGTCCGTGACCGCGATTTTTCGTTCCATTGCGGGGTGCTTGCCCATAGACAGTCTGTTGGAGCCCGAAAATGCCGCGAATTTCCGGCTAAAAAGCCGCGACGAAAGTCGAACCCTACCTATTACCATCCACTTGTGGGTCCCCGTCGCACAGACGATCTCGCAAGGTCGCCAGCACCCTTCGCCTTCCGCGTCCTGAAAAATCGGTCTTTCCTTCGCAGTCCTCGTCGAGGTTTCCGTTGAGTTCTCGACCAGGGTTTCCGCAGAGACAATTTACGAGAGAACCGTCTCTTTCCCGAGGCACCGCACTAGGACGGAGTTGCCTCGTCCAATCGACAGAAATAACCACAAATATGGGATCCAACAATCGACGACCATCGTTGATAGAGAATCTCATCTCTAACGAGATCGCTCTGGAATCCGGTCGAGTCAGCCCATACTCAAGAGAGGGGGCCTACCCCGGGTGCACTTCAAAAAGGACACGAGTCCCGAGCAAGGCAAGCCATTCCGAAGTGGTGCGTGCCAAGAAATACGGATATTCGGGCCACAGGGGTGCCCGATCCGAAACTTCTCTTTTCGGGGCGACAGTTGTGGAACTCGCTCCGGCCGCCTTCGGACTAGACTCGCCGGCGCACTTGCTCGAATCCCAAGCCGATCGTACGATGTCAACTTCCCGTTTATCTCTCGCCTGGAAGGAGCTCGACAGAAATTAATTCAGCCGATACCTACCCGGCTTCTAGCAATTTATGGAGATCGAGATCTCTGATGGATGGATGAATGGGTAGCACTCGGAAACCGGGTTCCAGCGGTAGTAGTGAAAGAAACGTTTGAGTGGGAAACGAGCGAGGATGTTCGAGGATACGAGCGATCTGCAAGAAAACCCATGCGGATGGGTCCATGGCATGCGTTCAGCGCTTCGTGTTAAGGGCGAGTGTCACGGCGAATAATGAAACTTCTCTTCTGAACACCTCGTGAGCGAATCGTGAGTGCCTTCGCGAAATACGAAGCTTGCCTCACTTAGGAGTTCTCGATAGGAAGTCTCAAGTGGCTCTAATTTTCGCTCGCTTGTCTTGTCTCATCTGAAAACTCATAGACTCCTTCTCTACCGGTAGATGATTAGCCATTTTACACGTCGTGCTTCTCACACTTCGTGACTCGACAGCCAGCTATATTTGTCTATACATTAGGTTTCATCGCTCAAAAGCTTCGCAGCAGATTTGTTAGCCCGGTCTTCGGAGCGATACATTAACGATTGTCAGGGATCGTTGCTCCTCGATTCCAAGTCGATAAGTCCAATCCGGGGAAGCACATGAGAAACTAACTATCATAGGGAGCCGGGACCTCCTCGGACGAAGATTTCAGAAGATGCATTGGGAATCGGATCCCACGGAAAAAGTATCCACAAGATCTTCGGGGTTTGCGCATGTGTCGCTCCAATGCAGGAATTCGTTCGCATCTCATGAGAATTCCTCCCGAAGCATCGAGCGGCGAGCACTCCATCATCTCTCCATCAAAGCAATGTGAATCATGTCAGATCAGAAGTTGTTCTGCTCCGCGTCGTCATCGTCATCATCTTCTTTTGCTTCTTATCCGCTGCTAGCTGCTATAATTGATAGAGGGGCATATCCCATTCCTCCGCTAAGGTTTCCTTCTGGCATCAAGGGAGTGTCCAAGATTCGCCAGCAGCAGCAACATTCTCTTCTATGGCCAGCAAGCGTCTACCCGCCTTAGAACCCGCTTCTGTGCTACCTGTGTTACGCAAGACGGCTGGCTGTTTGATCTGACATCGATTGTTCCATGAGAGAACTTTGATTATTCATCAACGCGCCGAGAGCGCCGCCCTCCGGCCAAAATTGCCTCAGCCTGACCGGAAACGAAGCATGTCGGGAGATTGCAAGGGCCTGCAGTCCAATCCATCAGCTGACATCGATTCTCTCAAGGAAGCTCGAGTCCGTGAAAATTCATGCTCGTACCGATTATTCACATCGTCCCAGAATGAAATTGGTGACTGTATTGAAGCACGATCAGGCGATGCATGATGAGCCGACAGCGCTCGTTGGAGTTGCGGCCGCGCCTCGAACCTAGATGGACTACGTATCAGTACAATAGCTTGCTTGTTGCGGAAAAGCTGACAATTGATTGCACGAGTTCGTGTTCCATCGTCCGAAGCGGTATCGGAGCTCCTTTAAACGTATTCCGAATCATGTCCACACAGAATCGCTGCGTGCACAAGCAATTTAGGAAGAAGGATTAGGTGCTCGCATCGATTTTAAAAAGCCCGTACATCGCTTGGGCTCGATTTCTCCAAGTCAAGTCCAAGGGATTTGCTCCAAGCTCGATATTTCGAGTAATGGACTCGAACGACTTGGAAAGCGCCTTTCGGAGTTTAACGAATTTGCCCAACATTTTCGTGCCAGAGAGAAAATTATCTTCCATACGGACAGCGCTCGGACGCGGCTTGGCGTTCCGACTCGTAAGGCAAGAAGTTCGTCAGATCGATCGAAGGACTGTCTCGAAAGGACTTTACATGTCTGCTACTAAACGTCAGATTCGGACTTGAGTCAGTTCTACCTCGATGCCGACAAACTTCCCAGATTTTCTTGCCGCTGTTCTATGTAATTACACTCGGCCACCTTAGCAGCGGCTTTTCTGTCCGAGTCGAGCATCTACGCCTCTTTTGAGCTAGTGGTCGCGACAATAGACACTTCGTCGATAACTTTCGACGAGCGGTTCTGAGCGCTGGCTTCGTTAGGCCGGGTTTGTAAGTGGTCTTGAGTGCAGAGGTCTACAAGTTCCAAGCCACTGCTCTTCCTACCCGTCGAGAAATGTCCGTCGACTTCATCGGGAAACCGGTATACGCCATTCCAATTCCTTTCTTTCCTTCCCGTTCAATTATGATGAGGGTCTTTCGATCAAAAATATTTAGCTGGGATGAGGATCCACCGGGGGCGCGCTCTTTGAACCTGTCACATCTGTGCGAGAAGGGTAAAATAACTGTCGCGGGGAATTGAATTGAAAATAGTTTATTACCGCATCCTTATTATAATTATTTTCCCTTGATCTCAGGGATCATACGTATGTGGATATGCGAATTATTTACACAAGTCAACCCAGCTGTTCGCGTCAAAATAAAATAAGGAATTATTCTTAGAGCTGTATCGTCGTATTATCACCTATACGTTGATCATTGTCAGTTGCTGCGCTATTCAATTATTTGATTCAAAGACTAGATTACAAACCCTACCCTATTTTTGTCATGATACTTGAACGGCACACGTTCTTTCGTACGAAGAGGTGTTCAGCTGGATGCGAATATTCTATACACTTGAAGTTATATCGCTTATTTCCTCTCTGATTCTTCTTGGACGATATGGATCTTTCCATTCGATGAGACAACATTACTCGGCGCGGAGACGCCTTAAAGGAACTTGAGCGCCAGCCGAGAAGGCAATCCGTCGAGCGCTCCCACATCGACATAACAGCCTAAGATCGTTACCTTTCGCGCTACCGCAAGCGAAGGAATGCCACGATAAGAGGCTCTCGCGAAACGACCGTATCTTCAATTTCTACCCTATTGATTTTTCTTCAGTCGGTCAACTTTCTGAATTTATCGGCTCACTACCAGTTCGACGACGTCGACGTTCAGATGACCGCGACGGCCGAGGCGTGGCACTCGTCTGCGTGGATTCATTCGGAAGATAGAGGGGAGATAGGCTATCGGGAGGCATATCATCAGAGACATTTGTGGCACGAAGATCTTCACACGCTTGCGGTAGTTTCAGAAATAAGAGAATCTAGCTGTAGAATCTTGCTGCTCCATCGACAGGTCGGGCGGCTGGCGGGCGGGCGGGCTGGCTTTGTATGGACAGCTTGTAGAAACGACCGGGGGGAGGGGGAATGGAGGAAGGAACGGAGGAAAGTGCGGGAGATCACGGAGGCGTAGGTAGAGCGAAACCGCCCTCTTGGAATATTTTGAGAGCTCGCAGAGCGCTCATCTGCTGCTGATAGTTGGCGCTCATTTGCTGCTGATAACTGGCCAGCATCATCTGGTCCAGCATGGATCCGAACAGGTTGAAATGAGGAGGCTTGTCGGAAGCCGATCCCGGGGGCTTGTTGTTGATCTCGGACCCGGAATCGGAGGCGCCGTCGCTTGAGTGCTCTTCCAGGTCCTTGTCTTTCTCGACCGCTTTGCACTCGCAGGGAAACTTGTCGCATTGAGGACATTGGGTTTTCTCGAGCTGTGTTTGTTCTGTAAACGAGAGAAAGAAATGAAGATGAGAAATCCGATTCTGTGGTCGATCAGAAGGCGTTGATCGCGAAATTCTGTTGGAGCGTCCCCACGATCATTAAATACTCTGCTTAAAAGTGGCAAACCACCACGACACGGTCGGAGGTTTTCGGTGGCTGACGCACCGCTCTTCAGCCAGTATCGGACGCGAGATCTACTGACGGTAGCGGTTACAACATCGGAAATTGTCCTCGACTCGGCCTGAGGCAGTCCGAGAGGCGTACACTCAGTAATTAAGTGCGGGAAAAAAAGCGACCGCGAGCACCAAGCCGACCGACTGACTACTAAGTCGGTGGCCGCCTGGCCGGAGCGACCAGCCGATCGGCCCCTATCGAGACATCGTTCAATAAAGGATAGCCCTTCCTTAATCGTGAAGATTGATTTCTCTTATTTCTCTACAGATTCGCTCTTCTGGTAATGTGCTCCCGAGTTACCGCCCTTTGTGGTTTAAATATTTGTAGAGGAAGGGCCGACCAGGCATCTTGACGGGCTGGCCGGTGAGCGCGCACGCGTCTGACTGAGGAACCCGAGTTAGAACGATTGAAAAATCGCAACTCCAGCGAGAACCGCTGCGATTAGACGTGCGCTACCGTTCGCGCGACGCTATCACGACAAAAGTCAGCTATATTGACCACAGCGAGTGGCTATAAACAAACGATAACAACAATAACGACCCCGAATGACCAGACTATCTCAAGAATGTTCGGGTTGCTATCACATTGACAAAGCAAGCTAGAGCAGACTAGATTTTACAACAACGCCCGTTCCTAGCGAGCTTTATTGATGAGAATTACGTTGCCCCAAGCATGGCCCATTCTTCCGATTCCCAGAAACAGTCGCTTATCAACAGATTCCGCTTGTGACTTTTCAACAGAACTCGCATTGCTTCTTTCCCGGAATTCAGACACAGCCCCATAACTTGCGGCCAAGAGACATGCTCATTGTATTCACTTTTGTCGACTGTTCCAGCTGAGCAAGGGAAAAGGAATTTTTCACGAACACACAAGATTCCCGATATCCTAAAGGGGAGCCGGAGCGTCGCATCCGAGTCCAGACATGACGGAAATCCGAACGAGTAATCGTGGAGATGGAAGGAAGAGTTCCCCGACTATTCTGAAGTGACCAGCGGTAGGCGCTGCCGATTATCACGTCGAGCTCGGTACGTACCTTCATGCGTTTTGAGATGGGCGCGCAGGTTGCAAGCGAGCGCGAACCGCTTGTTGCAAATTTCGCAGATATGGGGTTTGTCTCCTGGAATAACGTGAAAGGAAACAGGTGAGCCGCTGTGCTGTGGAGAATGTATATCTGGTCGTTGGCGTTACCATCGACGACGTCCTCGTTGTCGTCGACGTCGTCGGCTGCCAAAATCGTCGATGTCCACGACATTTGGTTCGCTTTTCTCTCTCAGGCTTAGTGCTTGTCTAAAAATGTATCATGTAAGCCGTCAGCGAACGAGCGAGCGGACGGACGGACGAATGAGCGAAGCGAGCAATCGCTCGCTCGCTCCTTCGTTCGTTCAGCTACCGTGGCAGCCGAAGCAGAAGGTTAATAGCGCCCTGTCAGAAGGATAACCTCAGACAACAAAAATGGACCTGGTCTTGGCTTCGACAGCCGCCACTCAAAACACAAGAGACTGAACGAACAGCGTCGAAGATTGCGAATTGACTGGCCCCGTCCGAAATTTGAAGAGCACTGGACTTGGAGACAAGCTTGGGTCTCCTCAGCGTTGATTTTTGCGTGCGAACAAAAAATCGACGAGCGTCACGATCACCACCATCATCACCACCACCAACAACACTTAATACTCATCGATCCGTGGAGATAGATGTCCCCAGCTCAACAAACTCCTCTCCGATCCCCGTTGAGGACACGTTCAACCCAGACAAGGTCCAAAGGTCCGGAGATCATTGAGGAATGCTGAATTGACTTCTCGGGGAGCGTTCTAACTAGGTAGGTAGGTGTTTAAATGACTTCGGATAGATACGCTTGATCCGTCCGCCTCCGGATACCCTGCATACTTGGTCGCGACGGGCTGCCGGCTATTACGAAGGTCCTGTGCGTGTTCGAGCTCGATTGTGAATTTGATCGTGTGCTTAGGAGCTGCCCGTAGATCCTCTTGTTTCTTTCGATATTTTTTCTCGTTATTTGAGGCCCAGTAAGTTACCGGCTATAGCGTGGAAATTTACCGCCGGCAATGCCACCACCTGGTCCTTGCGTCGAGATTGAGTTTTCGTAGAAGCTTCGGTCGACTTCGATTTCGTCGACGAATCCGACGTCGATCCTAACCGTGAGGCTCATTGAGGCGCGAACCCCGATTACGCACGGCCAAAATACCGGGAAGCATATTCGTTTATCTGCCATGTAACGTTCGCTTGTTCGCACACGGGTAGACTTCACACACTGGAGCTTTGTTTCAGTTTCTCCGAATCTCGACAGTCAAAGCAACAATTGATTACAAGTAAGAAGCGGCCTGCGAAACGATCGCTCCCTGAAGTATCGTCTGCGTCTGTCCGAAGATGAGCAGCAATTCGCTCGGAGCAGATCATTGTCGACAACTACTGTCGTGTGAGAAGAAATTGAGACTGGTGGATTGTGATCTGGCTGTCGATAGATTACCGAGAGGATAGTCGTCCCCGATTACGACCGGGGGAAGACGGGAGTTGGACACTCTCAGAAGGATATTTTCGAACAGGTGGAAGGGTTCTTCTTATCTGGGTTGCGAAGCACGATCACGTTAATTAGAGCAGGCACCGATTTTCAGCACTCGACATGAAGTCAGCATTGAAATCGGTATGGGGAATCGAGGAAAAATTAATCGTTCGAAGCGATGAACGCTGGACCTTCGATTGCGTCAGTGACACGAGACGAGCAGGGTTAAAAATGACCACAGAGGCCACCATCAGTATCCTCATCCTGAGCAGTAGCGGCAGCATCGCATTGCCCGCCCGCCTGCTTTTAGTGGTCGCGCTTCGTCTTCTTTCTCTCGTCGTCGTCGTCTTCTTCATCTCCATCAGCATCATCGACTTTCTACTTCGTTCCTGAGCGGCAGCAGCAGCGGCGGCGGCGCTACCGGTGCCAGAACTGGCGGCAACAGCCGAATCAAGAGCGAGAAGCAAAGCTACTGTGCGCTGTCGTCTCGCCTCTACAACAATTTATTGCTAGAATCCGATATAATTGGCTTCTGCGACTCAACGAATCAGGCAAGACGAGAAGACGACGTCCAAGAACTCCCAGCAGCAGCGGCAGTGGCGGCGGCAGCAGCAGCCGCAGCGACAGAAGGCATCTCTATGATTTTGTTATTTATGATTTTCTGCCACGTAATGCGGTCGAACGGTCCTGAACGTTTTTTTCTTCTGCTGCTCCGCTAGATAAGAGTACGGAGAGCTTTCTCGACTGACGCTCCGGTGGACGTCGACGACGAGGATGAATTGTCGACGATCGAGGAAGCCACTTGAGCAATCTCCTCCGGATGGATGAATCCGGGAAAGCAGACAAACGACGTCAGGTCGATCGACTGAAGGTCGTCCCGCGACTAACGCAACGGATAACTCGAGAACTATGTACGTGGGTACCGCCGATCATGTTCCATGTGATGATGCTCGTTTTGTCGACTCGATCGCTCACGGAGCTCAGCGTTGGGCTGTCAGCGAACAGGAACGATATGACGCATTTCGTCGACACGCTAAAGGGCACCGTCCATTGTGACGTCACGATTGACATGTTCCCGGAATTCATCCAGGCCGTAAGCCCGAGGCTTATAGTAAACAAAATCGATTTGCTCTCATATGGTCCGTGTTAGTCTCCCTGTCGGCGATCGGTCGCTCGCTCGCTCGGTCGCTCGCTCGGTCGGACGGTCGGCTACTACCAACCTGTAGTCTGTAATTTCAGGGGTCAAAACAGCGTGCATACACTTTAGCCCGACTACTTGCTTTCTGCATCCGGGACAATTCTCGGAACAACATCGGCGACAGCATCTGCCTACTCTCACCGAGGGGGCTTGCGGTCAATTGATTACATAGCACGACTGACTTTGGCCTAGTGAAGCTAGCGCTGTATACTTAGTGACATTCGATCCGTCGAGTGGGCAGAACGTCAACGATTGGAGCGTCGTTGTTGAGCCGGCTACCTTTTTGCGGAAACAGTCTTGATTCAGTTCAGACTAAGGGTTCGATAGGAGCAAGCAAGCAAGCGAGCGTGCGACCGTGACCGTGATGCGTGCACGTACTACACGGTCTCTGTGGTGTTAGCAGATGCATCTCTTCGACCTGTCGGTTCCTAATCTCCCGATAGGAGCACATGTTCTCCTGCACCGATGTACGCGTAGTACAGATAAGATGCCGGGCAGTCTGCTCACGGAAATTCAGTCTCCTCCGTCGGCCGATCGACTAGCTAGGTAGACGGCCTGCATGTTGTGTATGTGCCAACTCCGATGGCAGATCGAGCGAATTTGCCCGCATTAGTGCTGAGAATCGCTGCGCGCATGCTGTATGCGATCGATGGTTTTCCGCAATACGGGCTGATTTTCTAGGGAGATAGGCGAGCGACAGACTCAATTCCTATCATTCTTCATGAAGACGAGAGCGAGGTTCCCGCGTCTTCTAAGCTTTCCCCGACATTCCGATTCCTCCGAGCTTACGCGAGTCAGTCAGTCAGCCAGCGCCGATCTCCGCGATTCAGAGACCTATCCGATGGTGAAAGGCTCCCGTAGGTAGCGAGGACATTCCCATCGACGTTTATCTCGGACACTTCGGACATCGTATCAGGAGGTTATCCGTGCATTGTTCTCTACTCCGAAATGCGGATCATGAGAAATGCGAATTCCCACGGTATTTTGATGAAGGCCTGTGGGCTGTGTTTGTCGTCGATTCCGAATGCCGTTCGGCTCCCCTCCTCTCATGGGCTGGACGGTATTGGAGCTTTCCGAGTCGGACTCAAGCGACGCCGAGCGGCGGAATTCGACATCGGAAAATTACGCGAGCCAGCGAGCGATTCATTGAAACAAATGATTTCGGAGGCGACAGTCTTCGGTTCGATTGGCGGAGGAACGGCGATTTCTGACTGGACGAAATCTCTTCTCGGGTCGTTCTCATCTCGTTTGTTATCGCAAATATATATTCCGCGGATAATTGCTTGTAAATAGGGGCCGATAGATCACGCTGCTGCCTTTTCCTCCAGCGCTATCTTTTTAAACCAATCAATTTGATAGCGTCTTGGCTGCCGCAGAAGTAGCCAACCCGGTAGCCAACCCACCGGCTAGCCAGCCAGTCAGTCAGTCAGGTAGATAGATAATAAATTGATGGGTGGATAAATAGATAGTAGATAGATGAATAGATAGGGACAGATCGAGAGTGATCCGGCGAGGAAAGTTGGCTAACCGCTAACTGCGCGCTGGCCGGCCGAAACGGCTATCGGTCGAAATGGTGCTCGACTGGGCTGGGTCGCTCGATCCGACTCGCTATGTATGTATCTAGCGTGCTGTCTGAGTCGTCGCTGACGGGCAAGCCAACTGTCAAAACAGCAGCAAAAAGGATGAAGGGTGGTGTTTTAAAAATGCGCGAATTTTCTGATGCGCTTGGCTTTTTTTTGTCGTCGGGTTTTTTGTCTCTGAAGCGATCGGGGATGGCTGGATTGGGGATGATTTTGTTCTCAATGAATGACCGCCCTCGAAGACTCAGCGGGTCGAAGGATCTTCACACGATCGCTATCTACTCACCACCGTCATCAAGTTCGAGGGCCATACCGCCTCAGCTTCGGCAACATCGACTTTGACTAGTTCATGAAGCGACGTGCGGCCGGCCGCCGAGGGAACAGACCGACGACTCGATCGTTGCGTTGGGTGACGGGCGAATTTGAGAACGAGGAAGAAAAGAATCATCCGTATTCTGCCAGAAGCCAGATCGAATCGAAAGGTTCCTCTCTTCTTCTGCAAGCATGATCGATGAGCTCTGCCGACCGTCGCGTCGGTCGCTCTGAGTGTGTCAGTCACTGTGTAGTGACTATCTGTGATCTGCTCGCGTCGATCCTCGGGATTCATATTAACTCGTCAGCGCACGACGGTCGTGATCCGACGACACCGCTAACGATCAAGTCCGCCCCTATGGTTGAGTTGGCTTTGCTTAGCTTCTAACATCTGCGACCAGAGTTCAATCGAAGCTGACGGTGGGCGAGCGAGCGAGCGAGGTAAGCGTTCAGAGGGTAGCAAGGGCAGCACCTTGGCCACGAGACGACCTGAGGGCGCCATCACAGTCGACTGACTGACTGACTGGTTGGTTGCTTGGCTGGCTCGCTGTCAGACAGACAGTCAGTCGACATCGACAACAACGACAGGGCCTCGATAACCGCTCCTGATCCTCTCAGAGCCAACAACGCACGCCACAATGAGCCGACGAGCACCGAAGCGATTTGCGTGATGGCTCAAATCGAGTTTCGCTTCTCCAAAACCGTGTGATCATAGCTTGTCTTCGTCCGGATCTTTCCGCGACGCCTTTGACAAAACTCCGACACCGTAGGAATCGGAGAGTTTTCGAGTACGATCGACGGAATTACATTCGTTGTTTCGTTACTCTCTCACGTCTTTTTGTTATTCGTCGTTGGGTTTACGCAAAGGCAAACGGACCCGCCCGAAAGTCGGAGCCCCTGATTCCGCGAAAGACATTTACTAATTCTTGTGGTTCAATCGATTCGAGCGCTAAGCGTTCCATTACGCGGCTTCGAACCCCCCGCTAGGTGACACCAGGATCTAGCTTATTAGGATTTCTGATAACTGACTGACCGAGGTTCCGCACGAAGTCGAAACTACCTGGCTGACCGATTGACTAACCGAAAGCGACCGTCCGCTCGACCGTCCGACCAACTAAGCGGCCAGTCGAGCGACCGATCAGGCGAACGACAGTCGCTCATTGAGACGGTCAGCGTACAAATGAACTTCTCTCGCATTCTCATTCTGCCAATTCGGAGGGAATCCGCCGGCTTTGCGACAGTTATGCTTTCTCTCTGGTTAAGCATTAGCCATCTTAGCTGCTTCAGTTCATTTTTTCTCCATTCCCGTTTGGGCCTCTGGACGCTTGTCTATCTCTTATGAAATTCGCTCATGTTCACTGGCTGTTCGTCAATCAGTTCGTCGTTCCGAGATAATTCGGATGATTTGAGGTGTCACCGATAGCCAGAAAGCACAGAGTATCAAGTCAATATCCCCGCAACGGTTTCGGCTCCCGAACTTCTGTGATGCAGTCACAGCAGCAGCAGCAGCACCGAAATCATCAGCAGTAGCAACAGAAGCAGTAGAGGAGCAGGTAATGCCTTCCATTCCATCAAACGGATATAATACACTTGTAAACATTATCTAAAGGCCAGCTCACGATTGGCCCAGATCAAATGGCGTCGAGATCACGATACGCCTCGGGCTCACGATCGCGTTGGTTAACTTCATTCTGCCTTAAGAGCTTCAGAAAGAGAAAAACAAGCTCTATTGAATCAACCCGCCGCTGCTCAGCCAAACGTTCGATCGGACACCTGATGAACTTCGAAGGAAGCTCGAATTCGCGACTTGTTCTCTCCCAGCCTCGTGAAGCTGAAGTGCAGAAGTGTGTCGGAAGGATAATTTGATCTAGGTAACTAGTCTCATGCGATGAAGGCTTTCGTGATTTCAGCTTTTTGATAAAGTTCCTCTGGTGGTGTCTGCAGTCCGCTACGGCCAGACTGGCTTCTGCCGATTCGGTAATGTTACGCCGGATCTTCGTGGAAATCTGCCTCGTCCTCATCACGCGTATTGTCTGCACACGAGCTGACGGCTCCGGTCTTTGTTTCACCGCGCACAAATGTTTGTTCGAGTTTCGTAAGCTTCGAATGAATTAAAATGCATCCAGTTCCGTGCGCAGATAAACCTTCCACAGCAGAAGCTTGAGAAGATAGATGACAGAGACGAGAAGAAACAGCGCACGGAAATTCTGGAGTCGTCCGCCGCGAGTAATGCTCACTACTTAAATTCATCTGTGCTGGCCTACGGTAGTCGGACTACAGAGCTGGTTCTCCTCATTTTCCGAGATCTCACTCCACAAGTTCATCCATCGAGACACCACCCATGCGGAGTCTCCAGTTCCTCACCCACTCTACGTGGTTTCCGGAGCAGAGGGTTCGTGGAGAACACGTCAAACGGAAGTTCATCTCCGGGGAACGAGGCTCAAGATTCGGGTGGGTGATATTGATGGTTTTCAAAGACACAGTCTACGCATCGGCGTTGTTTCGCGTTTCAGCCCCAACGATAGAAATATCAGGCACTCCTTTTTTCTCTTGGTCTACAAGAGCTAAGCCATTATACTTCTACAATATTGATTCTCGGCAATTTTTCTCTCAGCAGACATCTGACTCAGTTAACGTCGAGAGCAAACGGAACGAACCCAGCAGCATTAGCTTTCTGTTGGCTGGTCAGTAGCAATAGATCGAACTCAAGAACTAAACTGAAAACTTGGAACTGCACGAAAGCTATCTACGTTCGAAACTCGATCACCTACCGGTGTGGAGGAAAATGTGATTTTTGAGGTTCGTCTGTTTGCTGAAGCCACGGTTACAGATGTGACACTTGTAGGGCCAGGATCCTGAATGAACATACATGTGGCTCTTCAAGTCACCGGGCGTGGGGAACGATTTCGAACAAAGCGTGCACTTGTGTGGTTTCTCCTGAAACGAAGACGACAATGAATAATGAATGAACTCGAATAATGGAGCCATGCTCGGCGTATGCCCCTAGAAACTTTGGCAGCCCATGTCGGAGAACGATTTGGCAGGGACGAAGCCACCGATTGCAGAAGTCTTCGAGCGAGGGACGCTGATACAACAACTGACAACGAGTGGGAGGGACGTCCCGGGATTTTCTCTACGTGAACGGGAATATTCGTCGGGAGCCACTGCCATCAACAGGTAGCGTCCGTGGTCTACCGACGAGGAACAATCAGAGACAATTTGTTTTCGCAGACAATCTATCGCCGCCGAATGAAGGCGAGGAAGGAAGGAGGAACCGAAAAAAAAGCAAGAAGACCGCGTGAAACGAAAGATACTAGATATAGACACAGTCGCTTCTATGTCGCGATAAGCTTGTCGCACAAACGCAGCGATATCCGAGCTAGCGCTTCTGGTTTAGCTGCAGAAAAAAAACTCAGATAACGAAAGGAGGCGGATGGAGGAAGGGAGGTTGTCGCGTAGTCGCTCGCTCGCTCGGCCGGTCGAGTAGACGGACGGACGGTCAAACAGCCAGCCAGCCAGCGATGAACGAAGGTGGTCGAAAAGATGCACAGGTCGAAAGACAGGTAGGAAGAGGGCGGATAGACGAAAAGCCGAGTCGGCGGGCACGTTTGCGAGCCGAACGCGTAAGGCACGGTCTTATCGGGGTGAAAGTAGACGACGACGACGACGACGACGACGGAGATAGGCACCGAAACCAATGGAATGAGGATCGACTGGACCGAGTTAGTGAAAGCTAGCGGCAGACCTCAAACTCGCTCAGAGCAAATCTTTTATTATTTTCGTTGACTCTCCTTTTACGCGGAGCCGCCAGCCTCGAAAATTTTTATAGACGAGTAAGTGCCCGCTTATCGTGACGAATAAAGAGACGACGAAATCAAAGGATAAGGATAGACGATACCGTGGAAAGAATGCAGAAACATCACGGGCACAAGCCACGCAAAGTTGCACCGAATGCAGCAGCTACCGGATCGAGAATCGGAGAAGAATTCCGGGGCGAAGCGTCGCCAACATGAATGAGCTCGTCAGGAGGCGTCAGGAGCGAGCGGAGGCGGCGGACTCGGTACCCTGAATGTTCCATGAGATTCTTTTCGAGAGCCAATAATTCGATTCGTCCGACGAGTGGCGGCGAGCTTCCCCGCAAAGAGCTAATCCGCATAGAAACGTACTCGATGGCTTACGTCTATGAGCATAAAGTCCCAAGATAGGATTCCCCGAAAAGCCGTGTTTGAAATTCGCCGACAGGTGACCGCTTCTAGGGTCTGACTCAGCATACGGTGGCGATGCGCATGCATAGATGCGACCGGCTCTGATCATATGGGTCTTTTGTTAATGACTGCGGCGACGGTCACACCGACGGTCACAACCACGACGACGACAGAATCTGTCGCCTTCATCTTACGCGCGACCGTGCCGTATTCTATCATCTGTGGTTGGCGCGACAACTCCGACAACTGGTCTCTCGCTCGGTTTGTTCGTCGTCGACGTCGGGTGTTCATAAGGCGATACAAACACGCAATAATACGACTCCTCCCACCGACAGCGGAGCACCGAAAACCGAAGACATCGTTGTCGGCCATTCGACTACTATATTCAGCTAGCCTCGAAATCAACCTGAACAGCAGCAGCAGCATCCACAACCGTCAACAGGTGAGCAAGTAGGAATCAGGAACGAACGAACAAAAAGAAAAATCGAAATGAGTACCAGAACCGAGCAGCGATTAGAGCAGGCCATTAGGAGGTGCAGTGGCCAACCAGCTACCTATCTGAAGCTGACAGTAGGAGTAGCAGAAGCTGTACACTAAATGTTCTACCGGCAGTAGCGATGACGGTAGCGGCAGAAAGAGCAGCTACCGTCTGTTTCATGAATTCGCCTAAATCAGCCAGCTAGGACCAGTATGGGCGGCGACGTTTCTTTTTCCGACCAGGAAGCAGAAAAGGGAAATGAAAGCCTCTCTCGCTACGGCAATCGACTCATCTCAGGGACCCCTCTTGGAGAAAATTGTTTCTGATTCGGTGGCTTGAGATGAAAAACTAGAAATGCGTAACGCGTTCGGTTCGTCAGTGTGAACGAGGCGCGTAGCTAGGTACTCACTTTACTGTGTGTCATTCTGTGGTAGTAGAGATTGGATGACGCCGTGAATCGCTTCCCGCACACATTACACTGATGCGGTTTCTCGCCGCTGTGGATACGGCGGTGCGTGTTCAGAGAGCTCGACGTAGAGAATCCTTTTCCGCATACATCACAAACATGGGGTTTTTCGCCGGTATGGGTTCGCATGTGTCTGCAAGGAGGTCCGAGCGTCAGACCGGAGCCCGGGGTTGCCGCTTGGGCCATACTTGAGCACACCGTGCGTCTCTAGATGAAGGAATTCACGATGAGGAAATACGAAGACTCACCGACGAAGGAGCGAGGGTCTGTCGAAGGCTTTCCCGCAAACTTCACACGGTAGAAGCGTCCGTTCTCGCGGTTTCTTCGGTCCGAGCGACCGTTGCGTCGGTGGAATAGCGAGACCACCGAGCGGAGGAAACGTGGTGAGACCTAGAGGAGATCGGGGAAGTCTCGGCAGTGGAGCGAAAGTTGGTGAAGCTGTCGTGAGACCAAGTGGAAGGTCCTCGGTTTGGTCGCTCCGGTCGGAGCATGCGGATCTTCGACCTTCGGACGGAGGAGTCATGATCTCAGGTCGTGGCGACGACGACGGCGATCGTGTCGACGATCCCGCCACGAGCGACTGAGAGAGGTCAAGAGGATTTTCTGGAAGCAGAGGCAAACTTATCTTAGGGGATTGAATCTATCACGTTCGACTCACTTCGCAGTCCTTGTCCGTCTGCGCGATTATCCGTTCCCCGAAGATCGGATATTCCATATCCCGCATCGTCCACTACGACTCTTCCTCGTTCATTCCAATGGGATCGACCGTAATCGCGCGAGAAGAAGGATAAGTGAGGAGACGCAAGCTCCGACTGGCGAAAGTTCACATGGAAATTACTAAAATCACTCATGGAGTTTTCGACGGGAAAGAGCTTTAAATTCGATAATCTGTCAACGCGCTGGCTTCATGTTTTTCGATAGTGACATGCCTCCTCTGGTGTCGATGTTTTATTCAGCGAGCTTCTGCGAAGAGGTAGCATGGCACGGCGGAAATCGACCGAGCATCCGTCATCTTGAGTAAGGATCTCTTCAATTCACTCACTCAGTATGTGTCTGCTACTTCAGCGCCCGAGTCATAAATCCCCCGAAAATCGAACTCAACAGGGAGCTCGGGCACAACAGGGAAAAGCACTGTACGCGCTGGGACGATTCGGAAAAAATGAAAATTATGGATTCGTTCGGCGCTGCTCCTCTCCGAATAATGTTCGGGTTGTCCTTGGGCCAAGAGCGGATCTAGCGGACGCTATCTATCAACAGAACTGTCGTTCCGATTCCTCTCCGCGCGGAACTCTACTGGGAGCATTCAGCAGAAATTTCCAAGCGACGCAGCTACGAGTCTCGCGAGTGATCCAAATAGCGATTCAATTGTGGCGATGATGATTAGTGGCATGCTTCGCTTTTCGTGTCACCAGAAAACAGCGAAGATATTCAGTCGGCGACTGCGACGAAGACCGAGAAGGCAACGAACGAAATTGAACCATAGAGAGACCGCAGATGACTGGCGAGTCATTTTAGGCGATCCGGTCCATCGTCGGGAGCATGCTTCCAGCCGCTAATGTCCAACACCACGCATGGCGTCGATGGATAACCAACGACTGACGTGCCATATGAATCACGACAGCGAAAGTTCGTGGAATTACGGGCATTTCGGTGGCGATCGCAGCGAACGCCCGGAGCGGGAACAACATGCATGCATCTACGAGAAGACAAGAAAGACCGAGAAAAGTTGAAAAAGGAGGGCTCGATCACGTATTGCACCGAAACACCGAGCTCGCGCTTATCGGGCATCGGGAAAGACTGTTCAATAGCTATTGTTTCCTAATTCCGAACCGAGAAACTGACCGAGCTGTTGGCGGAATGAGTTGCCAAATGAAAACTTTTGTTAACAGACATGTTCGCTTTTTTTTCTTTTCTTCTGGTCGCTCTCCTTCCCGAGCTTCCGTCCGGCAGCACGCTCCGAGCGCTGCCGCGCCAGTTCCGATGGATTGGGAATTGAAAAAGCAATACAGCGGCGGTGATGAGTTTTTCAATTTACGCCGACATCCGACCATAGGTACGAAAGCATTGTCGAGCGCGTGCTGATCGAGCGCATCGCAAACCGGAATCCTCCGGAACACATGAGTACCTATAACAGGCAGCCGGAACAATAGTCGCACGAGATTTGAGAAGCTCGCGAGAAGCGCCGCCTTACGTGTATGGCGCACATATATTTTTTTCAGCGAAAATCTTACTTGGTTCATCATCATCCGGAGGACGGCTGCGGAATTTCGATCTCGACGACGTTCATTCCACCAGAGGTTCACACGGATTGATCAGTAATCAAACAATCCGGTGAGATTCTATTCGTCCGAGCCCCGTTTGAACGCTTCGCAGCTCCGTTGTGTGTTATGCGCGACATACAACCCGAAGAATCAGTTGAGATAAATTAATGGAAAATGCATCGCATGCGCCGATAGGACGAATGCCGGTCTCGAGGAGAGCCGCGCGTCTGTAAAAGCTTTCCATTCGATGCGATAACAAATCTATGCGCCCATGTCCCATTTCAATTTTTCCGTTCCGAATGAATGGCGCAAAAGCAGAGCGGATTGAAATCATAAAAAAATGCAGAGGAACGACAACGTTCCGATAGAAGTTCAAGTCCGACCGACGGAAAACCACTCCAGCTGACAACTCTCGCTCTGTGACACTTCGCACCGAATGTTCACGTAACAACGCGTCTCACTCCATGTGAGTGAATGGTCGCGACAGGACGCGAACACAAACACATAATTAGTATTAGCATAGCAAAGCTTCTATTCAATGAGATGTCACTTGCTACTTGAAGACTTAATCATTCGACCGCGATGGCAACAGTTTCTACAGCAGCGGGCAGCCAGTCGGTCCGTTCGTTCATTCATCCGTCGGTACGACCGTCGGTTCATCCGTCACTCACTCGAACATCGGGGCGATCGGCTCGCTCAGGAGTCACAAATTTTCATTTCCAACCATTCGTTGGTTCCACGCTAAGAATAACAACTCGCCATCGGATAGCGTTTCGGTGTACCGAGGACGGATTTCTCTCCCTTTCCCTCACGCTGGAAATGCTTTCGAGGAAGTTTCGGAGATAAGGTCCTCCTGGCGCGGCTCTGATAAATTACTGCGACGTCCATCTCGCAAACGACAGAGACCTGTTTCCTGCGTCTCTGCCCGAGCAATTTTTGCGCGACTCTTCTGGGCCGATAGGCAAGTGTTCTGCTTGCTTGCTTGCCTGCCTGACCGCGCGAGCGACGAAGAGTATCGCACATGCTGTCCAAGATTCCATCGCGGTGCCAAAGGAAAAAAACGCAGAAGCCCCCAGAAACCAGTTCATATTTTCCCGACCTGATGCTGTCTATCATAATGCAGATCGCCGTCCAGACCGCCGGACAGGCTGCCAACTAGTCGGCCCAGCGAGCGAGAGTCCGTCGGGCGGTCGATCCTACTTGTTCAGAGGAGCCGCATCGCTGTGCGTGAATTAACAGATGTCTTCAACCGCAGTGAGATAGGAGGCAATTAGACTTCATGACGGACCCTCGGACGAACTGACGGACAGAGCGATCGACGGACGGACGGACGGACAAACGGACCGACGGACAAGCGAACTACATGGTGTTCGAGTGGATTCGGCAGAACACAAGAAGCCCGGAGAGAGAGAGAGAAGGCGAAAGGCAGATACGAAACGAATAGAACGAGGTGCAGAAGCGGTTCTTCATCTTCGGCGCTGGCCGTCGCCGCCGTCGCGGCGGCTACTGCTGCTGTGGCAGCCACTGTTGTTCGCCAAAGTGTATAATTTTCAGCTGCAGATGCTCTTCTTGTCCCAGGCGACCGACCGACGTCTGTGGCTTCTGGTTGTTGACTACCGGATTAGATCATGTCACACAAACTCGCTCGCTCGCTCGTTCGCAGGGATGGTCGACATCCACACTCAGTTCGACGTAGCGTTGACAGGCGGCGGGCCGGCAGACACTTACACGAAATTTCGGACGGACAAACAGATGAACAAAAAAAGAGGGCTAAAACACTCTATTGAGCGAGTGAGTGACTGACTGCCTTCTGTCCGATGATTGGCTTATTGACGAGTGGGCGATCCGACTGCGACTGTCCACGACTCGGATCGTCCGCCAATCAGTTCTTCGGTCGGCCCGGCGACTTGCACCAGCTCAAATACGATTTCGGACGCCTCAGAAAGCACACAAGCGAAGAGACGGATCAACGGAAACTTCGACAGAGAGTTGAGAAAAAAAATGTCAAAAACCAAGCCCGCACGTTTCTTGGAGGATAACAGCTAGAATTTTGTCGCTAGCTCACGGACGCATTGATGCGTGACGCGGCGTGTGCGCAGATGACCGTATATACCTACACGTAATTTCCGTGGTGTCGTTTCAATTCGACACCCGTCTCTGGATTCCAGAGCAGCTGGTTGGAAGTAGCGCAGACATACGGAATACCTCGTACACTCACCTTCAAGTATGCTGCCCATACCGTTTCGGTATTGCATGAAGTTGACGCTGCGGTGGAGGGCGAAGTTCGGTGGAAGGGACGGGGGACTCCCTTCTCGTCTGTCGAGGAACGCCACGAGCTCACCGCCGGGGGGAATTTCCACGATACTCTCGAAGATCGTCTCGCCCTGCGCGATCGTTGCAATGAGATTCACTTCTTCGGTCATCGATGTGACGACGCGAAGGAAGCGAACCCAGTTGCAGTATTTAATTTTTTTGTTGTCCACGGCTACGATTTCTTCGTAACACCCTAAACGATTCCGGATCTGGAATGAGAGGAAGAAAGAATTATATGGCACGTGTTCAGAGCATTTGAGAGAACGAAACTCCTAAGCAAGGTCACGACTCACAGCACACCCGCCTGCGACAAGCGGGTTTATCTCATGAGCCTCTCGGAAAGGCGGGAGAAAAACCTCAACTCAAAGGAATCGATCATGAAAGAGTTCGGGTGAAGGTCTTCCGTTGCCATTTAGCAGCACCACGGATCGCGCGTCACGACGCGATGCCCGCAGAAGAAACGATAGCGCACAATGTCGAATCGAAGAGTGATTTCGAGAAGAATAGTCGTGGTCAGCGTATCGATACCGACTCCTTTCTCACGGAAGGGTGGCGGTGCTGAAGCTCCTTGCCCACTCGCCCGAAGATTCCGATGGGATTTACCACGAACCGGGTTAAAACGATATCCGGAGTTCCCGGCTTTCTGGAGACTCCCAATGGCAAATAGACCCCAGAGACATCGGAGTTCCACCCGAGAGTGCCGATCGATCAGCTCCGAGGTCTTTACTCGGCCACGGTCGGTTTTCACCAAATACGTGATGCGACGACAGAAAAATCGGCACACGGTCCTTCAGTCTATGTGTGGGATTGAATCCTCGAGCCTTCGCCGATCGCAGAGAGACTCCGTCACTGATGATGATCACAATACCGAAAACCGAAGCCAAATCGAACAACAGCAACAACGAGATGCTACCGCGCTTGAAAACGGTCAAGTCGTGAAAGTCATCACGAGATCTGTCCATCGATCTGTGTGCCCGCCGGTCCGTCCGTACGTCCCTCCGTCGATCTTTCTGGTCGGCTACCGAAGCTTCATTTGAAAGTGCTTGCCATTACCTCGGCGTGCGATATCGACCGCGGCATGGAGGCGACGACTTCGGCGGCATGAAAAACACGATGTGAAATAGCGCGGGTAACGACAAAATGATGGAACACTAACGCAATAAAGATCACGACGAGAATATGGCTCACACCCCACACGTTTCTTCTCTCTCCGCGGTTTTCTTGAGTTTCAAAACCGCCGATAAGCGAGCGCCACACTGCCAGGAGCAGTAGCGTTTCGATGGGCTGAGGGTTCAGCGGCGAAACTTCTCTCGGTGATAGTTCTCGAATGCGTTTCACGGATCTGTCGCACAAATACTCGGAGCACCCACCGTTTTATTTTACGATTTTTGTCGGAATTCGATCCTTCCTAATTCTCTGTTCTACTCCGGGTGATCTCTCGCCCAGGAAATCTTAACCAGGACATCTTCTCGGCATTGGCAAGGATGGTAACGGCCTGTATATCGTAGCATGCAGTTTTCTTCTCCTTTTTCTCTCTCTCGCTCGGAATCACTGATCGGAGCAGGCAGCCATCGAAGGCGAATCGAGTCTGATTAGGGAGGGAGGCAATCGGCCTGGCACCGATAGCCCTGATGACCGGTGGAGAAGCCGCCGCTTGCCGAGGATGTGTTTGGATCAATTCTTGAATGGCCCAAATCGATTTATACGACTGGCAGGATGAGTATTGGTGTGTCTCCGTGTGTGTGTGTGTGACCACAAAAGCAAGAATGACGATTTTTTTCACTTCTCGCTTCTGTGGAGTGGCGATTCCGAGAAAAGTAGAAGATATACCACCAAACACAGGCACAGGTCCTCTACAAAAAAGCGTTCGCATCGAATATATGGAGCGATAAGAAGCAAAGCGAGCCAAGCTTATCTGCTTTCATCTGGTGTAACAGAAATATATTATAGCATGGAAAAAGAAGCGGCGGCTTATCGGTACCACTTTCCGCAGTTACTCGACGATCGAGTGGTTTTGGTAGTCCGTGTCAATTCTACGACCGGCGGCGTATGCTGGGCCCGCCAGTGGTTCCTTCACTTTCTTCCTCTTGTTTCTCCTTTCTTGTCGTCCCCCTTCGCGTATGCGGCCCGAGTTTCCAGCATGCGCCAACCGACTGGGGGAGTGGAATCCCGGAGAGCGGAGACTCGGCTCGATCGATCCGAGATACCGGATATCGCTTGCAACTACCACACCCGATGGACTTCAAGCTTTTTTTATGGCTTTGTTCATTCGCTCGTTCGTCGGCAGGCAGGCAGGCAACGGCGCGTCGCGCCGCGCCGTCAATATTCCCGGACATTGGAACGTCGGTCGTCGTGCTCGCGGTCGTGTCCGCTTCATAAAGTCTCCAAATCAGAGCATCCTATTCGTGACATATCATTAAAAGCTTCTTCTGAACGATTATTTCCTTCTGTGCGCGGGAATGACGCGATGACCGCGGTCGCACTCTTCAACGACCAGCCACAGCGGACTGGCGACATCGGACTCTCTCGCTCAGATTGGTACCTCCTCCCGGGTCTCATTCGTATCCGGAGACCGCGGAAAATCCTCGCTCGACCTCGGGCGACAACTTCCAGAGTCAGAAACATCTCGAATCAAACATCCGGTTGGGTAACTCGAATAGGCTATAAAGGTGAAGAAGAACGTGTTGCTTCTCTTCCTTCCTCTAAACTGTTTCGGAGGTCTGTCATCGACGCTTTATGGTTCTTCTGGTTTGATTGTTCAAACGTGAAGACGACCGCCGCGCTGCCGAGAAGTCAGTCATCCTTTTGTTTGCTCCCTAATGGACTCAAGTACACCGAGTGAGTGCCGTTTAATCCCCTTGTTAAAAGCTTATGGCAGACGGCCTTCGGACATAGTATGCCTAGAAGAAGGTGTTCGCAGCGACAAAACGCTGGCCAATGAGATTTCTGCCGGGGAGGGCCAACGCTTAGCCAAGGCGCCACTCAAACTGCGTTCTACCCGATTCGTGTTGAGAATGGGCAGTTCTCGCGGAAACAAAGAGAAAATCAACATCGAATTCCCGACGCTCAAGTTTAATAATATTTGAAAAGTGTTATTCGTTGCAATGGAAAGAGATCAATTGCGCGAACTGCCTCTCAGTCAGTCAGTCATTCAGTCAGTCAAAGTAGCAGCTGCATCATGCTTCGAAGGCAGGCTCCATTTACTTTGTCGTCGTTAGTGCGGTCGGTCGGTCGCTCGGTCGGTCGTTCGCTCGGTGTTCGCTGAATAAGCGTAACCGCCCATCGTCTCGCGAAGTCGCGTCGCGTGTTATTTGCTGCTGCTGCTGCTGAAACTACTGCTCTTAGCATTACCTTCGACACACCGTCGAGACGGGATTAGGAGTTGGATCGCTTCCCTCTTCATCGTTCTGACTCCGTTCCCTAGATATCTTGGCATTCTACTCTTCTCTCGCCCGCTATCCCCGACAGAGCAAACAATTCTGGCAGGCGCACCAGACAGCCGGATGGCCGAATTTGAGCATGAGAACCGAGTACGCTGTCGATTGTTTCACGCCTGGCGCAACCTTGCTCCCACCCTTCTTCACGCGTAGTCTGTACGATCAAACGACCGAGCGACCGACGGACGGACCGACGCTCAAGAGAGTTCGACACTGGTAGCTCTGTGTAATTTTGTTCGCATTGTTGAGCCACGAGAGGCGTGCCCTCGTCGGTTGCACGTCGTCTTCCTGCTTATATTCCAGCATCAGAACAGAACGACTCGATGGACGGACGAACGGACGGATGAGTCTCGACCGAAACGAAAAACCGTTCTTGGATCGGGCGACCCCACGCCCGCCCTCCCGCAAGCGGAACAGCTTCCTTGCCTCCGACACCGATGTTGAAGCAGAGCTGCAGCAGCGGCAGCAGCAGGAGTAGGTAGTAGTAGGTACTCGTCGTAGTAGCGGAGATGTTGCCGCTGACGGTGGTGGTCTTAAATTTCTAGTCAGTGCTCGAGTCGTTTTTATAGCTCTTACGGGCTCTCACTGCGTGACCGAGGCAAGCGACCAACGTGCTGGAGCGCCGTCAACGTATACGCTCGCGAGTCTCTGAGCCGACGATCGAGCAAACTTGTCGAGGGTGCCCTAATGTCGTCGACGCTGCTACTGCGGCTGGCGTTTAGACGAGCCGAAAGACCGGCGGCAATTAAAAGCATTGCGTGTCGATGCTACTTGCTCTCACCGTTGCTCGACGTTACGGTGACGGCCGAGGACGAGCTATCTAGCTAGCTAGCGAGTCTGTGGACGCTACCGTTTTGCGTGAGTAGTTTTTTATCAGGCCCACGATCCTCGGATGTGAGTTCTCGTTGCCTTCTCCTCGGCTCCCTAATTCTTCCTGAGCACCCTCGAGCTTCGCGCCAGAGTCGGACACGAAGCAGTGACACCGATTTGAATCACGGCTCGAGGAGGGAAACAGTTATCACCACGCATCATGACCGACGGGGAAGAGCCTATCGGATTAAGCTTCCGAATGGATAGGATCCGGACTCGCGGGGGGTCGGGTTTGTTTTCAGTCAATCCATGAATGTCCACAGACATGTTCCAGTCGTCATAATGTCTGAACTCAACAAGAACGGCGTCTGGGACGCCGAGGAATCCAGTAACTCCGAATAACATCTACAGCACGATACGATGATGGATGATGAGCCGCTCGCTGACTTGTTCGTCTCGACTCGCATGTGACCCATAGCAGCCCGTATGACAAGGGGGTTATCTTGATCCTGTGCACACGGCTCATGTTCTTCTCTCTTTCTTACAGGGGCAACTGTCGCTACTAATCTACATTGAGTCAACATTCTCATTGCATCTGAGACGGTAGCATCGAGCGACAGAAGAACTACCGCCGATAGCCGTCGAGAAGAGGAGCTCACACAATCACTGATGCTGTCAGAGAGTAGCTTTCACGTGCGGTCGTTTCGTTCCGAAAACGACACGAAAAGGAAACCTTACCGAGAGAAGAAACGATGCCGGGTTGTGTATCGTATTTTTCTCTCGGTGATTTGTCGTTTCAATTTGAAGCCCAAAACGGTCATATACGGTGCCGCCCGGGAGGGGATCCATTCCTTAGATGTTCGACTCGTCGCCGTAAACGTTGCGTCGGCGGCGGCGGCGGTGGTTGTAGTAGTAGTAGTGCTGGTGCCGATGGTGGTTTGTCTTTGGGTTTCGCCCAGAGGCCCATCCCTCGTCCGCCGTCGCTATTGCTCTAATCTTGCCCTAGAGACAAGTAGACAGACGAGAGACAGACAAACAGACCGACGAAAACACTGGGCTCGACACGACTGTACGCCGAGCTTGATGGAACCCACGAATCGAACACAGAAAAACGTCCTCCAGGTCTTCCACGTGCTCCTTATTTTCGAATTCCTATCCTCGCATAACCTGCGCGATTGAGCGCGCATCGACGCGCTCTCCACGGCCACTTTCTCGAGATGGGAAGCCATCAAATCCGGTCGTCTACTCCGACCGTGATATTCGACAATTGCAGCAGCGAAATAGTCCGTAGTTCGAGCTTCTCCCGGTCTTGCGGGCAACGCTGTGGCTTCCTGATTCTCGCTACTGGTTTCTTGAATCGGCACCCTTGAGCATTTAGGAGCGAATCAGCCCGAGTCACAATGCTTTTCATATGCTCAATGTGCATACGGCATATCGTATGCGGGTCCGACGGCGCGGTAGCACCTGTTCGAGGTTGTCGTTCTCTTTCTATTTCTTGTCTCGTCTGCTTCGCCCATCTCTTTCAGCAGTTGAAGGATCACCGGCCATCCGAGTAACCAAAAAACAGCTGCATTAAACGAGACTCAATACAGGCTGTCGGTCTGAACGTCCATCGGCCGGTCCCTCCGAACGTCATTCCGTACAACATTAAAGCGAGAGTCTGCGAAGAGCTTGCGTGATAGCCCGAAACGTCGGTCGAGAGGACCTGCGCTTTTTGATCCGAGCGTTGGAACGAGGCATAATCACTCAATCGAAATGACTCGGCCTAAAGTGAGAATTCCTCCCTCATGAGCGTGAACACATCTTTCAAAATAGTTGCGGGAAGCTTTTTACCTGTCTTGAATTCTAACTAATAAAAGCTGTCATCCTTTCACCGAGTGCTGCCCGTTCTTAATGGATCTCCTGTGCTTGGTCGGGAACCTAATCATCGCCAACTCAAGGAGGTTTCGGCGTCCGTCCTCATTCAGGCGATCGATTCCGATCGAATCGATTCGGATTTCGAACTCCGAGAGCCTGGGCCTGTGCACGAGGTTCGAGGCTTTGCGAGCTCACTCGAGTCGCAAGGATCTCGCATAGCACGAAGCTCTTCAATGACGATCGGTACTTAGGAGCGCGGGAGCTGGTCCGCTAGACGTGTGCGGGGTCTGTGGATCGAAAGGGGAGCTAAAGAAAGTTCGGTTCAAAGGAAATATTGAAGAATGAAGGATGAGGAGGCAGGAGAGAGTGGAAAAAGGATCTGCGCCGAGGGGGGAGGGAAGCTTCCGCTTGAAGCAGTCGCATCCGTCGCTCTGGGGTTGCTTCGACCGGCGGAGAGGATCATTTAGTCGTGGAAGAGCGGTACTGGAGCCAGCAGCCAGACGGAAAAACGACCGGCAAGAGGAACAAACGTGCGACTTAGGAAGATATGAGACAGAGAAGAAGCAAAAGGTACAAATTGCGAGACAGAAACTCTGAGGAATAATTGCCGCATTTGATCGTCCCTCTCTTTTGAAATTTCGCTCCCATGCTCCACGGCCCTCGGAACCTCTGGCTCTTTGCTTGGGAGGAGGACACGTTTCGGTAGAGCCAATTCAAAGACTCGCATGAGGGTGTCGGCCGTACTTGGTCAGCCGAAGTGCGGCTAACCAATCCACAACAAACAGCGAATCGGTGAATCGCTCCTTCACATGATGACGATGATGCTTTTAGTCATCACGAAAATAATCACCATAAGCACTGTCGAGATCCTTAGGCAAAACGGACAGACAGACAGGCAGGCGGACGAACGGACTGACGATGGTCGCGCTACTGTCGCCGGACTGAAGCTCGCAGCTTTTGTGGTCGTCATCGTCGCCGTCAAGAGAATGGCGCTCATCTCTCAAAAGAACAAGCTGACGAGAAATGAGTAAGGAGACGAAGACGAAAAGCCCAAAAGACAGCCCTCTTCCTCGCAGTCGGACCGAGTGCTCGACCGGCCAGCCGGTGAGCCACTCAGCCGCCGACGTAAGCGTGAGACGTACCGACGAACCGAGCACCAACCAGTCGGTCGGCTACTGTATTACACCGAGTGAGTTGAGGGGCTGACGACGCTCGTTGTAATTAAACACCGGATGGAATAACACGACATCAGCGTGGCCGCTGCCGACAGCAGCAGATAACCACCGAGAAAAAACACAGAAAGAAAGAACACTTCATGGGTTGAGCATCAGAACAGCATCGCAACGATATGAATGTCCTCGTCTCGCGTCAAACTTCGTTAGGATCTTGATGCCGCTCCCTCGGCTGGTGACTCCACATTTATGTAACATCTCTGGCTTTTCAGATAATGCGCGCAGAATCGAGCGGCAGAAACAATAAACGCTGAACACTACCACCCGTCCTGAACGAATGCAGAAAGCAAATCATTTATTAATGGACACGAGCGAACGAACGAACGAACAGAGGCAGGAACCCGCTCAGCCCTGCTCTGAAAGTTCCCCTGACGCCCACGCGAACGGGAGAAACATAGAGCACGCCTTTTGCCGGGGACGACGAGCCGAAACGTCGCGAGCGTCGACAACGTATTTTCACTAAAGTTTTTGAGAAAAGAGAAAAAAAAAACAGGATCAGACACAGAGGAAATCGAGATGCGCATAGCACTGAGCAGGGCCCGGACTCCCGCCGGGCCCAACCCAACGTGCCGCTACGGAAATTAATGAACACCGCTCAGGAACAAAACCACGGATGATTTCGCGTTCAAATGACGGTGCAGCTAGGGCCGAGTGAAATATAGCCGATCAACTGCTGACTGTTGAAAGAAAGCTATTTCTTTCCGAAGAGAACTTATGAGGTTTGAACATCATTTCTCATTGATTCGAGTAGATCTTCATCGTGTCTCGGAGCAAAACCTCTGTCTGGGACAGAGTCAGCCGGCCGGACCGTCGATCGTTCGTTCGTTCAGACAGTCGGTCAGTCCGCTCGTCAGCCAGGCAGGCAGGCACTCCTCGCCCTATCTACGTACCGTCCTGAAGAGGACTTTCAGGCTCAGGCTTCGCCAAGAGGAGATTTCTCTCTTTCAGATTTTTACGGTTCCCCCGACGATGTCCCCTGAGTGGTCATCCCCAAGAACACTATCGATCGCGAGATTCAGAATCGCTAAGAGGGTGAGTCGCTGAGTTCTGAACGACCTCTCCGCCGCGGTTCTGAACCCCGTTCCTCCGCGCCGGTGATAAACGGCCGCAAATTTCGCATCCTGGGGTTTGATGGGCTAAAAAGGTTTTCGTGGAATTCTCGTGAGAGTTTCTCCGCGGTGAGCAGGCTAGACCCCGTCTAGAGTCCGGTCCCACGGAGGTCCTCCACGAAGGGCTTAGAAAATCGTTCAGAGGTCGACCCTAGGTTCAAAAGCTCAAGCGGGTCAGATGTCGTGCGATCACAGGATTCGGGTGTCCGGAAACTTCGCGTGGCTCGTCTCGATTGACATTTGTGTTCCGAAAGCTCTCCGACATCGCGAATGGTTCGCCGCTTACTTCTGACGAAGAATCGCCGTTTGAAGCTGTCTTCAGAAAGAGGGGAACAATTAGTTCGGCGAGCCGAAAAAACTCAATCGTCAGAGATTGACTGTTTGTTTCAACTTTGAGGCCTTCTCATTACATTTCGAAGAGACAAACGGCCGGTGAGCGGCGGCCGTCGATAACGCGCGATCGTCATGCGACGAGCGATTCGAGGTTCGTGATTCCGCTCAAACCACAAAGGCCACCTAAGAACCGAGTACGGCCTATTAGCTATCGGTAGCTGTCAGCCACAAACAATACAAATGGCATTAGCTGGCGAACTTCGGAGGCGGCTTTCGAATTCGATATACCTACTCTCGTGATCGCAGATATCCTCCTGCTTCAATGAGAACGATCTAATTTTCGAAGCACTTCAGAGGAGGGAATAGGAACGCAGAGGGAAAAGTATATCCCTCTGGACGGGAACCTCGCCATCAGGTTGGAATTCCTTCCGCTTGCGGCGAGTCAAGTGAGATATCTCTTTGTTAGTGTCTGCAGTCAGCGACAGATAGTTCGATGATAGGCTCTGTTTCGAAAAGGAGAACCTCGGCGACGAAACCCGCCAGACTCCACCGTTGGCTAAGCGAGCGAAGTTTCAAGAACGGAGTATTGCTTTTTCTGTCGGAGGGAACCGGTTCGGAATGGTCGAAATCAATACGGCAAACCGACGATTTATTCGGCAGAAGTGGACGCTCCGACGCCCATATCGTGCTCAGAGCTATTACAAGTCGACGTGACAATGAAGTCATCATGGAAAAGGCCGAAAGAATATCTGACTGAGGAGCATCCATGACACGGCGGAGGGATCCCTCCCTACCGTGGGATGATGCCGTCAATTCGTGCACCCCATCGTTAAGTAGTTCGGCTGACGAATGGGTGCGTCTGAATTGTTTTTGACGCCACAAATGAAAAAGTCGAACAGCTATATTGCGTGGCAGGCATTTCTTCGATTCATTCGAATAATATGGCGATCAGTCGGAATACCGACATCAGAAGGTCATCCCTCTCTCTTTCACGATTGAGCCATTGCCGGATGAATACGTTGGCTGACGGTACGAAGCACAGAAGACTGCACGTACCGGTCAGCGACGAATCGATCGACGGTGAAGAAACCTTACCGCTTGAATGAAAAAAAAATCACAAAAGCCGGCTCGTCGTCTTGCCCTTCGCATCGCACATCCCCAGTTCGCGCTCCGCAGGATTTCCTTTCAGAGAGGAAATCATCATTCCGAAACGATTGCATTCAGTCATCGATAATAAGCGCTTCCACAGAGAAGATTTTCCGAATATTCGGTCCCACCAAGTCCGGAAGGTCTAGACTCGTCGGGATCTTGGGATATCGGAAGCGAGTCCTCGCTCCTACTTTCCGATCGACTCGCAGTTCAGATCAGCAGCAGGAGCGAGAATATCGCGAAAGAGTCAAGACCTGAGGCAGTCGAAGTGCTGTGATCTCTGAATCCTTGGAGCCGTAGTACTCTAGAAACTCACATCGTCGTCGTCGAGCCGGTCACAAGTCTCCACTTTGTCCGTTCGAACAGTTCCTTGGAATGGGAGAAGCCGCTTGGATCTCGCGAATCTCTGATTTGCCTTCACTGACAAAACCGATTCATCACGTGACGAGCTTCCTAGGATCAACTCCTGAGGGATGAGGACACAGATTTCCATTGTCATTTCGTAGAACAATCCACAGTACAGTCACAATTGTCTGAGATCAACAATTTTCTCGAGTACACTCGATTGTTGTTGTTGTTGACGTCGCCGCTGTCCTTATCGCTCTCGACTCGCAGCGGCGATCCCCAAGCACGGAAGAAGTGAAGCGCAACACAGCGCCGAGCACAGGAGCGTACCGAGTGTATCGGCGTTTGCGTCCCGATCGAAACCGTGGCGGTAGCTGCTGAAGACCGAGTGAAGATTCGACTAAGGCATGTGGATCTTGTCGTTCGGTCGGCGGTACGGCAGCATCACCGCGCTCTGGTACACTACTGGTTACGTAGTGGAACAACCGAACAGCACCGAAACATCGGCGAAACGACACCGAATCACGCTCCGCCTTTCTGGCTGGCTCTTCAGCTCTCCCATTGGATAAGCCGGACGCGCTAAGAGCAACGCTCGCTCGCTGGCGGGAGGAGTGAAACAGAAACTCCGCCTTCAGTAACATATGATACTTTCTGCCGGTGCCTTACCCATCGGCGGCCGGCGCTCCTTCTGCTAGATAATAATGCACGGGCTCTGCACCAGCGGAGAAAAGCACTGAAGAATTTGAAGTTAACGTCTTCTTATGCAGAGATGCGTAGGTACTTGTAGGATCATTGGGAGTCTGTGCTACAGGACACGTGAATGAAGCAGACTGATTACAGCGCTCGAGAGAGTCACAACGCGCCGTCACAGGCTTAGTGACGCGCAGCATAATTATTGCGGTGTCGCGTAGTCGGTGTCGAAGACGACGTCGGTGTTGGTGGGAATTTAATTATTGCCGTCGAAGCCGAGGTACAAACACTGAGCAGGGCATCGCGGTGTCAGCTACACGGACGTTCGCGCGCCGCCGGCAAGACGACTTCATCGAGTCGTATACACTCGTACGATGGAAGTCTACGGCGGAAATTTATACGTTCCATCATTTGATGCCATCGAACAATGTTGTCAAGCGATCCGAGCGTCGTGGGAGCTCAGCGTGAACTCGGAATTATCTCGGTCATTATCGGGACCATGATCATTATGATCATGGTCGAATAAACGATATTTATCACTGCGAACGTTTGCGGCCACTGTATGCTCGACGCCGGTCGGCGACGTTCGTTTAATTGTCATCAAATAAGGCATCGCTGTCTGAGCCGGATCCGTTCCTCACTTTGCGGTGCATAAGTGCAAAATATTTGACGACGTTCCTCGCCGCGACACGCCGCGATACATCGCGGCGCATAATGATGTTGATGTCAAATTATTTCTACGCGATGATATAATTGAGTCTCTCATGTTGCACTTCACCCCGCGGCCAGGGAGCATCTTCGACTTCGAGGTGCTCACAGAATTAGACGGCGGGCTTTGCCTAAGCCGTGTACTGCTTTGGTTCGTTCCCTCTGCTTTCACGTCCTGGGACGCACATCCCATTCGCCACCGGGACGTAACGACGCATCGCAGTGGACTGTGGCTCTGGCTGTGTGTTTTCGTGCTTTGGATTCCTTCTGAGTCGTTGGTGTCGTCTATTCGTTGCCAGCAGAACTCACTGGTATAATAGGGGCGAGAATTAATTTAAACGAGCCAAGCGTGTAATAGTGCCAGCGAGCAGAGAGCGAGTAGACGAAGCCGCCGGACGAATGAACGATGGCAGCCAGAATTACAACGATACCTACCTACTGTCGGCTCGGTATCACTCTACGAACGAACACGGCAACTCGAACTACATATTAGACATAATATAGATAGGGCAACACTGATGAGCACCCGTAGTCTTTCATCCATGGAATTTCGACCAAGTATCCAGCGATATCGTTTCGATCTCGCTTGTAGTTAGAGGACTTCCTCTCAAATCCGGCGATCCTTGCGACCGAACGACCTCCCCGTTTCTCAGCTCTCTGTGGAAGACACCTTTCTCTTGACAAAATCACTCTATCTCAGCCCTGAGAGAAATTTGTATGAGGCTCTCTCCCTCAATTTTCAGTGTGTTCCGATTGAACCTACGGGAAGGTGACTTTCAGGATCACGATCGTGGACACATGAATAGGTATCTACCTAGGTAGTTGTCAACGCATTCCCGGCTGCAGATGTCCTTCTCCTTCGATCAATCCTCCAGCGAGAGAAAGAACTCACATTCGTATCCCTCGGGCTTCGATAACGTGCACGTCGGAGTCTGATTTAGGATCACCCAATGTCAACAACAATAAGGGGTGTGGGAGCTCCCCCTGAAGGGAACCCGAACGGAGACCCCTATCGGAACCCGCAACAGACACCCTTCCTCCTCCTCGAGAGCCTTGTTTGGAACCTCTGCGAATCAGAGTCTACATGGTAAGCCATCGCTTCCGTTTTGATAAGAGGTGCAGGTCACGATCGGGGACGTTCCCGGGGAAATGATGCTCACAATATTGTCGAGTGATCTTGAACCTCCGGTCTGGGAGGGGAGTCGGGGCCCAAAAGTATAACCTCTCTTCCATATATCTTCCCATGCTGTATCCAGCCGGAGGCTGACCCTTGACGCCCATCGAGCCGGTGGACTAGATCTTTCCGGAGTAAGGCAAATGCCGAACGGAAAACGCGAGTCTGTGCAGACTCCGGAAATCGGAGCCCCCGCACCCGGAGAGAGGTCTCCCGGTTCGAATGTATGGGGATCTGGAATCTGGATCAGGTCGCAGACCATTCCAAAGGCTCTCAGTTTCGAATTCTCGTTAACTCTGCCGACCAATGAATATATCGTGATGCTTTCGCGAGAGAGAAGATTGGACTCGTAGACGTCAAAGCATTCCCGGAAGCAACACCGCGAGAGACTCAGATCCTGCAACCTGCACGAGCCACCCTCAGCTCCCCGATCCCCGAGGAGGGAGCTGATTCGGGTGCGATGTGGATCCGAAGCTGTCGGAGGGCGGGGGGGGGTACATCCGACACCAGTCGATGTGTCAGCAGAGCCGAACTATTGAAAATGATTCAGTTTATCGGACGACTTGCACGGCTGTGCCGCCAGAGATGATCTGAATGGCCAATCATCTGCCTGCTGCTTTTTCTCGCTCTGCTCGGCGGTGCGTTTTGGCTCCGACTCGTGAGCCATCCTGGAAATTGCGATGAATCGCGCTGACAAAAAAAGAGAAGCACCGAACGTCGTGGTCGCAGTCATGGTCTTCGTGTCACGATATGAAGAATGCGCTCGCGCCACAAATTTTAGAGGACGTAATTTCGGCTCCAATCAAAAGATTCCTCAGCTTGCTTTTGATCTATCCTAAGCAGCGCGTCGTCCTATTCTTTTGTGTGAGTTTCAATGGTGCTGCCGCTGAGCATTTTTTCTGCTCGATCTGAAAGCGGCGGTGACGGCCGCGAGGACTCTGGTTCTCCTCGTTAACGTTAGATTTGAGTCGGAGACCAAAGAGCAACAAGTGTGAGCTGACTGACTGACTGACTGCCTCCTCCGGTGGTTTCGGCTGATCGGCGAATACTCGTCGTCGTCGTCTTCGTTCCGTTTCGATCTGTTGTCGTTGACGCCGTGGTCGACATCGTCGTCGTGCGATCGATCTCGACCGCCGGCTCTGACTAGTCGGAATTTTTCTATCAGAATGTGTCGCGCGCACGAAAGCAATTTCTCTGTAATTTCAACTTGGGAGAGCGTCTATACTGATCTACGACGATTCTTTCGTTACCCGACCAAACCCTCGGCGGGAAGGCTCTTTTCGTCTCGGGTTCCCTCCGATTTCACTGATTCGCGGTCGACTCCGAATCCGTGGAGCTTGTGCGGCGCTCCGGCACCGATCCAAGTGCAGGAATCTCCCCTTCCGTGCTCGAACCATGCCTTGCGGTGTGAATACCGCACGGAAACTTCACGGCAGAAGTTCTCCGACGCGTAATTCAGTTGGAAACGATTCCCGTGCCCGAAGACCGGACCGACCGAAGCGCCGCGGCTCTCAGTCAGGTCGAGATGACGTTCTTAAACCGTTCATCAGAAGACGATGGTGGACGATTTTAAATTGCTCACGACTTTTTCTTATCGATAGGATGATCGATATATCTATACATATATAGAGAGAGAGTCCGAGCTGCCAGTCGAGGTAGAGCAGTCGTGACTGGTGTATATTGTACCGCTTCCGGAGTTCAACGAGATTCGCCGCAGATCGGAGCCAGCCATGAAACCCCTTTAATGACCGCTTGGAAATGGCTTCGAACATAATGAAGATCTAGGCTCGTAAACGCGAGAATTCGACATCGTTGAAACGGGACTCGTGGGTAAGATCCGGAATCGACTCCCTGATTAAACATTTGTATCTATGCACTCGATTATGAGATACGTGACCAGAGGAACCTCCGAAAATGGCCTAGAGAACAATCCATTTGCTCTGGTACCAATGAAGTCAGAGGACTCAATCAGATCGGAGTTGATGTTGTGTTGTTTTCGGTGTGGGCAATGCTGAGGATGCGAACCCTCGGAGTGAGTTTTCATGCAGATACATATATCCTCAAGTTGAAGTGCGATCCGTCTATAAGTCGCCATTGTAGTTTGCTAGTCCCGACCGAGTTCGGAGGTTCCACCGGAGACCATTCGGTGTGCGACTATTTCTGAAATGAGATTTTTCTGCGTTTCGGGATAGAGTCTTCTTCACGCCTCTACGGAGAGCCGTTCGTATACCTATGTACTACGATTCAAACGGCGGATTGTCACTGGAACGGATGAGAAGAAGACAAGGCTTTCAGTCAGTGAGCGACTTGTGCGACTCAGACATTCGAATCATTACGGCCATCCGCTGATTGGACCACCGTGACTGTCCGGTCGCTCGGCCGGTCAACAACGAGTTCTGCATGTTTCGAGCACCGATTAAACATTGTCTCTGTTTCTCGGCCCGTCCGTCCGCCCCGGAGGTTCCGAATCGAGCCGTCAATGAAATTTTGATCGGAAAAGTTTGGTAGAGAAATCACGCAGCCCCACATACGAACACCGTCTTCTCATTCGTTCGCGACCGTGGTCAGGCCGATCTCAAATTATGCGCCGTCGATTCTCTCCGCGACCAAAACAAAGCCGTCGATTAATGAAACAGAAGCGATTACTCGAGAGAAATGTTTTTCCTTCTGGAATGATCTGGATCGCTCGCTCACTCATCAGACAGAGGAATCGATTCGCCGAGTAGTCGATCCCACTCCGTAGTCGATGTGAGCGAGTTTGTGCAATCAGCGAGCCCGGATCGGAAGGCACGTCCACAGAGAGGAGACACGCGGGGGGAATTTTCAGAGAACAGCTGATTGTGGGACGTCGAGACTTTCCATCTCGGCGAGAGGTCAGCTGGATGGAAAACCGTCAGGTGGGGATACTCACTGTACTTGCTGTTGCTACTGTGGATGCCGCCGTTGATGCTACTTTTGTTGGTTAACTGCATTTGAAGTGGCGGGTCGGTGCCGTTTCTGCCGCCGCTGTTCCAGTCACGAAGTCGAGTTGTTCTCCCACCAATCGTTCGTTTTTCGCTTCTTTCGCTGGCAAGTCGATCGAACGGAAAAAAATTTGTTTCGGATTGGCTGCCGTTTGCCGGTCACTCGATTGCTCATCGTTTTCGGATTCATTTTCAGTCTTTTCGTCGGTTCGGCTCTACCTGTAAGCCAGTTAGCTCTGAATCGAGTCGAAGAGAAGCCGGTGCACCGGCCGGGTCTCTTCGATCGCTAAGTGCCAGCTGATGGGTTTTCAATGGTTTTCCCTAAAGAGCGTTTTGTATTTTTCACTGTTGTCCGTTCAGACTTCCTTGTGACAAAGTCCGGAGGCACACGTAATGGTGTTCTGATAAAAATTATCATCATAATAATTCTATGACGATTGAAATGATCAGTCAGTCAGTCGAAGGAAGGAAGGAGTTATCCGAGCGCAGTAATCTCAAGAAAGCATTGTTCCTCGAGCGGTCCCGCGCACTAGTCCGAACTGAATCACTGAAGAGAGGGGTGCGTCGAATACTTATGCATGAGACGAAATCATTTTTTCGATCAAGATATGTGTGCAAGCAATAATAAAATGGAACATTTAGTCGTTCGGTGACAGAACTCTCCAGAAATCATTCGACTTCGAATCCTTCGTACCAGCGGTGTGTTCCTTTGTCTCCTTCAGACAATGAATAACCTACAATCGCCACGCAATGAGCACAAAATCGGCAAGCACTAAATGGATCACAGCAGGCGCAATGGGGACTGTGATTCCATCGACCGCCGTCGTCCCTGCAGTCGATTCAAGGTGTGAGTGCGGAGGAAGAAAATTTCAGAGAGCGAACAGTTTCCACAACGCTCGAGGCGAGGCGGTTTTCGAAGACATCAAGAAGTGTTCTGTTCGTCGTTCGTATTTCTGTCAGGCAATCGTTCGCCAGACTGTTTGTTGGATGGCTCGCTCGCGCTGTAAGTGTTCTTTGCTTTCATTTTAGAAGTAATTGTAATGTTTCCTTCAAGTGTTGAATATATTTTTCGCCGAAACAGAAAAAAATGAAACACTATTAGGGGTTTGTGCGACAGCCGTCGCTCGTCCGAAGAAAAGGAGCAAGCTCGATGCGGCTGCCGTGGGCTAGAAGGGAACGACCGACCGACATACCGACTGACTGACTGACTGACTAACTGACACACAGACGGACAGACTGGCTCAACAACTATATCTCGTCGCAGGTTTTCAAAAATTACCGCCTTCTCCGAAGGTTTATTGAGCGACTAAACGTTACATACATACATTGGCCATTGTGCCACTGCTGCGATAGCCGAAGAATAAGCCAAAGATCCAGGAGCTGCAAGACGGAAGCTTGAATCGGTGCTTGCTTCGATAGTCCATGGAGTAATGGAGCAGATGAGAATATCAATTTATTCGAGTGGAGCAGCAGCGGCGGCGGCATTAAATTGATCGATGTCTCTTTTGTTTCTTCTGGCCGACCACTCGTCCACCCGGAGCGTCGATCGGGCGGTTGGGCGGGCGAGCGGGCGGATGGTCGGTCGCTCGGTCGATCAGCTACCTGTTGCTGGCCCGAGCGACCAACCCGCCGCCGGAGCATCCATCCCGGCCATCTTCCTCCTCCTTGTGTAATATCCATCATCCTCCAGTATCACTCGGGAATGGCGAACCCTGCATCGGGGAATCGACAAGGAAAAAGAATCGCTCTCGGGCAGAAGTTTCAGCGAACCTCTGGTCGCTCTGGTTGAGTCTTCGAAGAAATTGTGTCTCCGATGGCTGAAGTCGGAGCTAAGAGAGACGAAAATATAGGAGCAGCGTCTTTTGAACGCTTAAATGGATTCACTTAGTCGAAAGATCGCTCGGATGAGAGTTTCTCTTTTCTCAGCTCGGCTTTTCCGAGAGATTCTCTTATGGATTCAGGAAGAGAAAAGAATCGAAGAGGAAACTCGAGAAGCCGATTTGCTCCGCCGTCAATTGATGGAGTTTTCTGCCTGGGACTTGGGTTACGTAAAGCCAAAAATGCGTCTTAAGACGGATCATCCCGACTCATCGACTTGATGGATACAACACACCTGAATGTCTCTGCCCATCAACTCAATTTGGATTTGGGGCTGCGAAATGTTCCAGCGTCAAGCTCATCGGTATCCCTCGCGACCGTTCGTGGCGGGATTATTCGACCGCAACATTTCTGTTTGAGTAAGTTTCAACGATCCAGCCGTAGTCATTTGACTGCTCGGGAGGTGCTCGCATCGCTTAGGCGTTGGCTCGAATAGTCCTGATACCCCTGATGATGAGACTCCTCATGAAGATCCTCCGTCGCGCGTTTTCTCTCTGAAAGATTTCGTTTCCGTCGGGTGCTCCCTCCGATCTGTTATCTACGTTTTCAGGCATCACCTTGGGGGAATCCGGGTAGCCCGGCACCAATATTGAATCATCAAGTCCTTCGCGAGGAGATACTTCGAGCGTCGATTCTTCTGGCTCGATTACGACAACTTCATAATTTACTTGATCCCTGTCATCGCTTGTGAAGTTTGACAAGACTCGAAATCCGTAAAGCATGGGCGTACGCCACCATACGGATTCGAATGACGGCCTTCACGTCGCTGCCGCGCAAGAGGGACGGGATCTCTCTGATCTTTACCCCATGCCTATGCAAAACCCCAGCGGATCAGAAGTCCGAAAGCGGGACTCCTCTGTGACCTCCTGTCCCGGGTTCCGTACTCTGATCGAGGTTGGGCTCTCGATGTCTCGGTTTCCTCTGCATCCGCGGGTTCACCATGAATTATTGCCGCGGAATCTCGACGATGACGACGACCTCGCGGCACAGGAAACTCCTGGATTATGACATGCGAAGGATGGCGTGGACGAGGAGAGCTACCACAGTGGCCGAGGAACGACGACGTCATCTCTTCCCGCCGATTGGTAAGCAAAGACTGATGACATTCGAGACGAAAGAATGAAATCGAACTTTCCTCACCAATAGGAGAGCTTGCCAGAGCAGCAGTAAGAATGAACGGTCGCATAAATAAGAAGTGCGCTGAGTAGACAAAGTGTCTCCATAAAGGGAGAAAAATAAAGAGAAGAAACAAACAAACAAAGTACACGGCGAGGAATATTTTTGGTTTCATGTTGCATTGTGTGCCGAACGACTGTTTGGTTGGCTATGTTGTGGCTGAATCGCATTCTTGGTCGTTTGGCCATTGCCTAGCAGCGCTACCGCGCGATATCGGAGGAGCATAAATAGTTGCCGGGACTCTATTCATGTGCGCTCGCCCGGCTATGGGCGGTGGGCTCTTTATTCCTGTGAGAGTGTCTTGTTCGCCGTCCTGCTCCTCATCACCCATGACCAAGCTATCTGTCCATCTTTTTATGCAAGTTTTGTCCATCTATCCAAGATGCGACCGGACAAACAACTATCCATCTGTTCGTTTGTCTGCGTGATTTCAGCACGCTAGCTACCTGGCCATTTAGCATCGTCCCCCGTTGCTGCTCTTGATTCTCTCCGTTTCTCGTTCTTTATTGAAGACAAATAGGCATCATAATCTTTGGAGAAGACGATGTCGCCGGTGCTGCCGAAGACGTCGACGAGGACAACGTGACGGTGGTCAGAGAAGAAGCTTTGTTTGATTTGGTCCGCACGGTGATTTGCTCCCTTAATAATGCATTGTTAAACGAAACCGGAGTAGCCGACAGCCCCGTCAGCCGCAGTCGATCCGCGGAATCTTCGGTCACCGCCGCTGCCGCGACCGACGACATAATGTTATCGTACAGCGGCAAACAAATTATAGGACTCATCCAACAGATGGGCTTTGACTTTGGCTCTGCCGGCGTTTAGACAAAGGTATTGCTGCTGCTGCTGCCTGTTGCTGAGGTCGTTCATATCATCGTCGTAGATGTCGTGGACAGAGTTGTTGTCGCCGCGAGTTTTCTTGTCATCTTGATCGTCTCTGCGGCGATCGCCATCATTTTCACCATCCCCCAAAGCATCAGGCCACAACCACCACCACCACCACCACCACCTCACAAACGCATTTATCGCAACAGCTTTCCTCGCAAAGGAGAGCAGTTGAGGAAAGACTCGATGGAACCCATCCAATGCGTCAACCAGTGGACTTCCAGACGAACGGGACAGACGGGGACAGGTACAGGGAACGAACGATTCTTCTTCCTGCTTGGAAGCCTGATAGGGTCCGAGAGTCAAGGATTGGCAAAAATCGGCGAAGGAATTGAAATTTCTGAGCTCAACAAGTGGAGCTCCCCTACATACGTGGAAATTGTGAGCTCGGACGGAGAAAAATTGGGCATATTCTCTATCAGGATGGGCAAACATATTTCCTCACTGGATTGGGAGAAACCTGTGCGAAGACCACGGATTTTGACGATTCCGAGGTCGAAGAATTTACCATATTTGGGTGACATGCGCGAGGGCTCTTCCCGAGATGAGAATCGAATCCCCGGCACTCCCCATCTACGTATAAAGGAACTCAATTCTCCTGATCGACGAAAAGGCCGCAGCGAATGCTGGGAGGGCACATGACGTTTAATCCCGGGCTCCTATAGACGTGTCATACGGCCTGGCTAGAAGTGCTGCAAAAAGCGATTGGTGTAATGCTGGCAGAAAAAGCGCTCTGCATGCTGAACGTACCCCCGCTCTCGTGGGAGGTCGCCAGCTGACCTCTTCGAGGAGTCATTTCCCGCTTACCGCGAGGCTTACCGGTCGACTTTGAATCCTGACCGCTGGTGAGAGTGCGCGGATACTCCAGATCGGGAATGAGCTGAGCGTAATAGCGTAATACAGAGCAGGGGCTCGACTCCCCAATCGATTCAAGACCGTTGAATCTCGCAGGAGACTTAAGAAATCGAAGCTTCGTCTGAAGACGGCGAGCTCAAAGAAATTCTGTTTCTACGATCCCGAGCGCGAGAGCATTGGTGGGACATCGTGGGAAATCCCGTTCAAGGGTGATGCTCCGCGTGGTACAGCGCGTGGACGACAGCAAATGAACTCTTGGACATGGTAACAATTGTCTGAGCGGGCCGAGCGACCACCCAGCGGTGAACAAACAGTGGCTTACCACTAGCGGCACCAACACTCGACAAACACGATTGAAGCAGATAGGGAAGCAGGCAACTGGCGGGCAGGCGGGCAGACGGGTGACCGGCTAGACGAACGGCGAAAATGGACCACCCGGCCGACAAGCGTCCCTTGTCGGTCTTCACTTCACAGTTTGTTGCTTGCGTTTCTTTGTTGAGCTTTCGGTTCGGAACTGGCCGCCTGGACGACCAGGCAACCGGTTGGTCGGCCGGCCGGTCAATCAGACACTTCAACCAGCAAACCACTCGACGATGGTAGATGGTCATCCACCATGCGACTGAACGAAAGAACGAAGGGATTCCGCGGTTCTTATTCCCCCAGTGGTGGCAAAAGAAACAACAGACCGACGGACCGACATACAGTAACGGAGAGATAGAACGACCGGTCGAGCGAGCGGATAGTGTGTATGTTCGTCGCACGCTTTAATTTTGTTGTCGACACGCTGAACGGTGAATGTTGAAATTGGATCGGAGCCGTAGAAATTTCAAGCGAACAATGAATTCCTGACGCACAATGAACGGTTTGACACGCACACACACGCGCGCGCACAAATACATACACACGGACGAACAAACAGAAAGGCGCGCACACACACACCGCACAAGAAGCGAAAAAAAAGTGGCGAACTTTCTGAAATTCCACTCGAGCAAGAGATAAAGTTTCGTAGAATGAAAAGCTGGGGAGACTTTTCTCCGCGGATCAAAATGGGTCGTTGCTCTTTTGTTAATTCGTTCAATTGAATTTGAGATCATTCTTCAGAACTGGGCTGAATCGATACGCCAACGACGGCGGGACGACACTGCGGAAAAAGAGCGTCGGATGCACTCTTGACGCTGGAAGTTCCCTCTTTCGATCTGTCTCTGTTCTTCTCGGGGGATCCGACACCACTGTGGAGGGAATCAAAATAAACTTCCGAAAGCGGACGAAACCGCATTTTGGAGAAGAGCCCGTTTCGAGTTCCACATCCTGAACTGAAAGATATATAGTCTGTGTCGTCAGGGGAAATTCTGAGAATAATTCAGTGTAGCTGTGTGCGAGGTGCGAAGAAATCTCACCAATGCGCTCCCATGACTGAAATTGAACATTGCACCGTCAAATTGCACCTTTCAAACCACCTATAATCAGCGTTAGCAGAGATCCGCGAAGAAGCGTTGTGACGTGAAGACTGCTCCGAAACGCTACAGTCATCCCTGTGCCACGTTATTACGGGATTGAGACGGTTCCTTCACTGTGAATACTAAAGCAGGGCTTTGTTCAAACAACCGACACTTCGACCGAAGAAGACGGAGTAGCGTCGCATACGTCTGATTGCACACGCTAACTTCGGAACTTGCATCCAGCAAAATCAGAACATCCAGATTTCCCCAACGAGCGCGGTCGCCTCGTGGCAGAAGTCGCGGCTGCCAAATATTCATTTGGAATGAACGAAAGATTCGAGCCTTCTTCGAAAGACGGATTCCAGACTTTGATTCCGGGCAGCGCAGGGTTTTCCCAGACGAACTCCTTTTCGTGCCAAACACGAGCATGCCCTTGTGAGCTTTTGCCTCACTTGTAGGGAAATGTTTCCCCGACCCAGAATATCGCAAAGTTCGACTGAGGGGATATCGGGCGATCGACGGGTTTGTTCTACCGACCTGAGATGCTGCCTCCATGAGGGAGAATGAGGTACAGAAGATTAGAGGAAAAGTTCTCTCCGTGAGGGGTGAGCAGATGTCCAGATCGTACTCCTTTTCTTAAGTCTCTCGTCTCTCTAGCTTTTCCTGAATCCCAACCCACGTTTGGGGGCTCGGGGACTTTTCTCCCTGCCCGTTTCCCCGCCGTCATGCACGATCACTGTCGAAATCATTTTCCTGAACGACCCCGATGACGCTGCGACTTCTCCATTCTTTCGGATTCGGTTCTCGGTAGTCGTCGCCGACGTCGATGAAGAGAAATCCGAGCCGAGCGGCAACCTCCCCCGCGTTTTCAGTTTACTCGTCGCTAACAATTCCTCAAATAACAGTCCTGCTGCCGCCGCGGCTACCGCAGCAGCTACTACTGGTGTTTGAATGTGGCTGTATAGCTTCTTCTTGTCGTCTTCCACAGCTTCCGTGGGATATACGCCCGACTCTGCTATGGCGTCGATCTGGTGTGTGTGCGTGAACGTTCGCGACTGTGTGAGCCCGCGAGTGAGTCTACATGCGAACGCCATTGAGCCACGACTTCTGTTTCGAATACAACCGGTCCACCGACGATTTTGCGTTGTATTCTGTTAGCTACCGCTTGGGTTGTTGACATCGCCTGCTGCACAAAGCGAAGCAGCTTCGGAAAAAATGGAGAAGCTCTGCCCTAAGTTTTGGGCTGAACCAAACCCAAAATGACGACAGCGGCGACCGAACGAACGAGCGAGCGAGCGAGCATGTTGGGTTTCGCTGATCTGACAAATGGGGAAACGGTCCAACAACCAAACCAGAACAGCGAGAACTGTTGCAGTGGCAACAACAACAGCAGCAGTAGCGGTGGAACCACAAGACATCATTCGAGCAACTGGAGCTACAGCCCGACGTCTTCACGAATGATCATTGATTTGGAGAACTGTCAGTCCCTTCAGACACAGCAGCTCCAGTGCAGGGAACCCTGTGCAATTGGGTTACAGGAGAGCGCCGCAGGTGACTCTCGAAAACATCAAGCGATTGAGAATCCATGGTTTCGAAAATTCGAACAAAGAATGTCATACCTTCAATCTGAACAAAATCCGGCATTTCCAGTCCTTTCCCGTGACGTTCCTAGACACGCGATCTTAGCTCCGGAGTCGCTTCTGGGAGCGAGGGAATGATCGCCACGGGCTCGCGGAGCCGCAGTGCGATATGCTCACGATGAAAATCCTCAAAATGACGCTCAACGGCTATGTAATTTTTTCAGCACCCCAACGTACAATTTTTCCCACGAGCTCGTTGGAGGGATCACCTGCCCTTCTGTTTGACCCACCCACTCACGCGTTATTCGTGACACACGGCATGTGCTCGACTCGGGTGCCTTTCACTGCGCTTTGGAACTCTGTATACGTCATCTCTGCAATGGTGATGTATGTACTAGCAGCTCGTCACGCATGGAGTAGGATTCCGGGGACATCGTTGATTCCAGTTTGCTCGGTGGGTTCCACCACCTTACGTGGGCTCTCGGAGGTTCTAGAAAGACTATTGTGGTGCTGTTCTCCGGAATCTGGAGGATCGGCATCTGATAGGAAATTCGGAGCTTCGTGTGACCACTGGCCAGACCTGTCGGCCAATAAGTAACGGTCGACTACCCTCAAGGCAAGAAATTCGGTGGCGTCGCCCGGTCAGATAAAAGTCGCCATCTGATGCCCATCTACTGAGTGACTGTACGCTGCCGTCTGAATATTAGCGGCCACGGCTCCTCAATAGGCAGGTGTAACGCAGTTGTTGACGTCGCTGATGTTGTCAAGGCAAGCAGACAGGCAGGTCGCTTTGCCGGGCGGCCGACCGGCAAGCAGATCGACGACGACGGCGGCAACAACAGCGGCTCCAGCACTACTCTCACGCGATACTCGCATTTGGCTCCGAGGTGGCCGCCGACAGTGGTGCTTCGCGAAGCAACAACCGCAACCTCCCCACAGTAGTCGCCGTTGCCGCTGCTACTGAACCAAAAACAAGAGAAGTAAACCCTTAATGATGGCCAAACCGAGATCACGGAGCGCCGGGACCGCCCAGGCTGGGAGACGTCGTTTCGGCCGATATCGTCATTTTGTCACTCACTGACAGCTCGCTGCTGAATTCCCAGCCACCGAGTCAGATGCTTCGACTTAAGCCTTCTGATCGGCTTTTTGACGTTGCGATTTTCCCGCCAAGTTTTTCCCCGCTCGGCCTCCAATCCAGCACGCATCCCGATCCTTGAGAAAACCATCACGGGGAAAGAAGTTTCCGACCCCGACCAGGTCCCCGCTCGTGCAGATTTGTGCCCTAATCAAAATCACCGCAATCGAGGAAAAAAAGACCCTCGGAACCAATTCCGAAATCTAGGCCTTCCGACTCCTGATTTCTAGGATGGGTGAACTTGAAGCCGAGCTATCGAGAGTCATGGATCGGATGTGCTCCTGATCGGACGGGTCCGGCTGTCGGTCGGTATACTTCACTGCACTTTAAACCCCGCGGAGTGTCTCCATGTCGCGGTCACGAAGTTTCCGCCGACACTTGAGTTTCGGGTCCCGCCACCGTTGCCGTTATCAGCAAGAAAGACCATCTTGGAGTCGTGACTCTTCCTTTGAAGAGTTTACGATACGCGTATATGACTTTCCGTTAGCGCTGACTGCAAGCGCAATAAAGTCATCCACCCCACTCGACAGAGGGCTCAGTCAATTAAAGCCCCGTTCATCTGCGCCTCGCGTGAGCCCAGTTGGCCGTTTGGAGGCTGCCCGCCACTATAGTCCACGACTGTCTCTGATATGATGGACGCGTTGACACTTGACATCTATTACGGAAAATTCCGACGAGGAACGTTAGTTTTCTTCGAGAGCCCACTCTCTCGAAAACGCCATGACCTTGACGGTGATCGAGCTACATTGCATCGTATTGAGGATCTTCTCGTAAATTATTTGTGAGACGGTTCGAAACGTGTCATATACCCCCCACCACTCTCCCCATCTTACTGGTACCCATAGGACAAGGAGTGATCCAACAAATTTGGCGGAAATACTTTCCAAAGGAAAGGGACGATTCCGAAGGAGACGAGGAGCAGGACTCCATGCAACGACGCTCCTCCGCCTATGGCACAAGTGTAGCGTCCTGAACGAATCTTCAGAAGCCGAAAACCGCATGAGATTCTCAGCTTGATCAGACGCCGAGCGTATACGCGGAGCCCTCGAGACAGTGGACATCCTGCGTACGGATGGGAAGACGGAGAGAAAGGTCGAGCAGCGGCCGTAAAGCGACAGAGAAAAAGAGGAAGAAGAGCACGACACGTTTCGTTTGTAGACTGTCCGCCAGTCGTTCCGGCGTGAGTACTCAGCCAGCCTGCCATATAGTCAGCCATTCAGCCTGGCTGGCCGCAAACTAAGTCGACAGACGACATCAAAGTCTACGCAAATAGTGCCCGGCCGACGCCGGGAGAGAGCGTCGTGGAGGCTTCGAGAGACTGTCGGGCGAATCATCGAACAAACAACTCGCGTTACGACAGACAAAACTACTCGACAGTGATGATGCGGAGGCTGGCCGTTTACAACAGCCAACGATTAATCCCCCATTCATGTTCTCACTGAGGGAGCAGACGAACCGCTGCTTCCGTAAACTCCCCTCTCTAAACAATCAGGTCGTCGGTGTTGGAAACATCCTCCGACAACAATCTACGAACTTCGTCAGCTGACGGACCGAGCTAGCAGCGGTTTGACGACAGCGATCGATACACTGAGGGGGAAAAGCCTGAGATTCGCGTCGTTTCTCAAAATCAAATCAGAATCAGCTTGGGAACCTGTTATCGGTTTAATTTGGTCCAAGACGACCGGGTGCCCAGAGGAGCAGCAGCAGAGAGAACATCAGACGCGGCGACTGCGACGACGACACACGGTAGCCACTCAAAGAGCATATGGTGTCAAAGTAAATCGTTGTTTTCTTTCTCACGCGAGTTCTCGCATTGACCAGTTGCGACTGTGAATCGAATGAGTCGTTGAGATGATCAGTGGACCTTTTTCTCTGAACGGACCCAATGAACGAGCCGGCGAGCGAAGGAGCGACGAATGAATCAGCCTCCGCCAAGAGCATCGACTCACACACACTCACGCTCACTTCAGAGGTCAAACAGATGTCTTTGAACAAGATTGATACGAATGACGATAATGACTATCCGATGCAAATCCCGATTCGAAAACCACACTAGGTGTTTGCACGCTCATGAACTCCACGAAGATGAATCGCGGACGACACATGTTCATTCAGCAGCATTCACGGATGTAGGCGATATCATTTGGAGCATTTAGCTGTCGCTCGCTCTCTACCCGGTGCAAACAGGAGCCGACTGGATCATTTCAGCGTTTCCGCCCGGAGACCCGTCTTTCAGGAGCGCCTCGCCTCGACCTACACTTCCTGGATTTTCTTTCTCCAATGCAAGGGCTTCCGATTCGAGCGAACTGTTCCCGGATCTCATCACAATTTTTCCTCACTCCGGAAGGTACCCGGAATCGGGGGATCCGCAGACGAGTTTCTTTGAGAAGTACTTCGAGTTGAGCCGCGACTAGGTGATTTCTCTTCACGGAATACCCCTCTGGTCCCAGGGCGCGATAAGAAGATCCGATCGAATGCGGACCGGCGGCGAAGAGGGAACTCGTTCCGACGCGATTCCTCCATCTTGCAAGTTTGATTCGATCGGTCGTCGCGGTGGACCGTCGGTCGTGGAACGAGATCGACTCTCGCCGAGCGGCGATTAGAAGTTAAAGAGGAGCTCCTGGAATTCACCGGCTAGCGCTATTTAAATTACCCTTGGTCACGACTTGCCCTCAGCTGAACGCGATGATGCGCGGTACGTTTAGCTCGCCCGTTCGCTGTCAGGTTGGATGGCCGGTCGGCCGGCCGCAAGGAGCAAACAGACCAAGAAAGCCGAACCGAGCTGGCCAATCGTTCTCTCATAGTCGATAAAACGCCATCTCTTTAAAATGATGGCGGGCGATGTCCGCTCCTCCCATTCCGCTTGGAAAACGTGCGTTCCATGAGAAAATTGAGTGCCCCGGCTTCTGTTTGCTCGATCGAAGAAAACAACAAACACACTCGACGAGCGCATATTATCATCCTTCATTCAGTCGTCGCCGTGTTCGATGGTCGTATCTCGTTCCAACGAATTAACCCCCACGGATAGTTTGCGCCCGATCCCGCCCCCATCATACTTCCTCGTAAAAGTCTAGCCGTGAACGGAGAGATCTACGAGCATTTCACTAGAGATTACGTAGACTACTGATCCCCTCGGAGACGCTCGCTCATGCACGATATGGTAGCATATCCGGCCGCTAATTGGGTACAATGAGCTCAGCGAGGACAGCGGAATGGCGCTGAGGGAGCGTAGTAAAGGGGAAAGTCACCCGAGGTTTCGGCTTTCTGCTTGCCGTCGGTTCCACGTACCATACGAATATCGATATCTCGTTCAGACTTCCGCCGTTATTCATTTGCGTTACCGAGAGAGCCGTACCGTGCTATAACGGGACAAGGTCGTTCCTGTTTTCGCTGTCTGCTCGGACGTGAACTACCGGAACGATGATCAAAGAATATTCGAGCAGATACCCGGGGGAGAATATTGGTCTGGACCCTGAGCATCGATCATGAAGTTACTTGTCTGCCGACCGGACGACCGATCGGACGAGTCCTCACACCGCTTTACTTTGAATGTGTGACTCGACGGTATGTCCAATTGTATTCAGTCCTTTTCCAATCAATACACGCGGCTTCATACACGCCATGGTCCGCGACCGATATCACGCTATACGTCAATCGCCCTTGACTGCATCACGAGTAAACAGCGTAGGTCCCGCCACCACCGTTCGAAACTCGAGTGTTTTCAGTGGCGGCTCTAATTGATCCTCTCAGCTTGCTCCGTAGTTCATGCGGTGACAGGTCGCCAGGTTCGGTCAAGCCCCGTGCAGGTGCTGCGGAACGCTGCAGATACGGCGATGGCACCGACGAAAGGGAGTTTCGTGACCGCAGAAATAAATTCGTGCTTCACTCCACTTAAGGAATTCTATCGCGCCATCACCGGAACCCTGCCTCATGAGAGAATCGCAGCCTGGAAATACGTCAATTTGACGCTTCAGTTGACGTACGTGATCGCATTCGTGGCGTCGGTTTCGCTGCTCACGGTCGGCACCTTCTTCAACAAGCTGAACGCTCCCACAGCCGTGGTCTACCTCTTGGACTTCTCGATACCGTTTCTTCAGCTTCTGTTCTTCTGGTTCCGCCCGTCAGAGTTTTCGGAGCTTGTGGGCAATTTCACGTGCTGCACGACATGTTCGAACCGACGAGTGTGGTTCTCGAGGATTCTGTCGACCGTAGTCCCGGTGGGCGCCTTCGCGTGGTTCTATTTCCTGCGAGAATACTCGTACGATCCACGTAATACAGCATCCGCTGCTGGAGCCGCATTGCGGTTCGTCTTCATATTTCTAGACTTCGTCAACCATTCGTTCTTTCTTCTGATGCTCGTCCATCTTCGGAAGCCCTACCAGGAGCTGAGGCAGCACATCGAAGCGTCCGAAGCGATAAATTACGGCACAGTCTACAACTTACGCAAGGAGTGCAGGGTTCAGTTCGAGTGCTTGAACACTCTCTACTCGTTCACGCTGATGCTGCATCTGATAGCGGGCGCGTGCCGTCCCGAGATCTTCGTCTATATCTACGAGAGCCATACGAGATCATGTGCCTACATCATGATGACTTTCTATGGTTTGACGCTGATAGTCGTCGGGGAACTCAACCAACTCTGCTGTCACGACCTCAAAGTGTGCCGAGAGCTCGTCTGCTTCCGCAGAGTCAACAACCCAAACTTCAGCCTTCACGATATTCAGTGTGTGCTGAAGGGTTTCGACAAGGAGAATATCCTCACGGTCTGTGGAATCTTCAACGTGAACAGACGTTTCGTCGTCCTCTACCTCTTAGCTGTGGCGTCCGCCAGCGTGATTTATTACGGGAACGAAAGATCGAATTTCATGATCAGCTGGTAGATCTGATCGTCGAGCTGACGTTTATTATCATCATCATCTCGTGTAGAATATTTTTCTGACCGGCTTCTCGACGATGAACTCTTCTTCCTTGCTGGTGAGCTCTCCCTTCGAGTTCCTAATTTTCCGCCGGACGAGGTACAGAGCAGTTAATCCGTGTCTATAGCTTTCCTTCGGGATTCGGACTCTGGGCCGGTTACCACCGAGACCGAAAGCACCACCTGGAACAGGACGACGCGTTGTTTACCCTTGATTTCGTCCCAACTGCGAAAAATCGAGAGATTTCCACTGTATAAACACTCAGTCGGGTTCCCCGTCGTCGAATGCCGCGACCTTCCCGAGGGAATACGCATCGAATTAGTATCACCTCTTCCGCCCCGGCGACCTCCGCGTCCACCGCGCGACTCAATGAATTGAACGCAACACAGAGTCACAATCACAAACAGAATCAAGAACTTCATGGCTGCTGGTGTATCTCGTGGACATTCGCGGCATCTCCGTCAGCATCTCCGTCGACTCTCGCGGGAAGTTGCTGCGATTCTCAATCGAACGGAGAGAGGACACCGGTCGATTGAGGTCAATAGAGACTCTCGAGAGAATTACCGAATTCCTTGGAACGAGTCGAGTACGCGGAGCGACTGGTCGGTCGCACTCAGGAGGAGACAGCGATCATAACAAACAAGAACCCGTTGCGTCATTCTAACGATATCACCAGGGAAACGACCGACGCGACGGCGGGGAGCCGTACGGACTGGAAAGCCATTCGAACCCATAAGCGTCGCATCGAGATGGGGCTCCGCGTGGATAGACTCTGCTCCCCCGATGACGAACCGTCGGCGAGGATTCTTTCGGTGCATTCGATTGCGCCGGGCGGAGCCGATTCGTCGCAGTACCTCGAATCAGCTGTGAGTGAGCGAGTCAGTACGGTTGTTGAACGGCTGGCTAGAGCCTCTGGCTTGCCTTATAAGTGACACTTCATTAGTGAACAACTTAAAAGCTCGCCATCTTAAATCGAGAGGCGCCCATGCTGTCGAAGGGGACCGTTTCGTGCAGGTTATTACCAAATCATCAAAGAGGCGTCCGAAAATTGGCGACAATCACAAGAAATCTTCGATCAACGATATGGTCCGACTCGAGGATCATTCGTGTGCGCGACCCGGACGAACAATTACGAGGACTTCGGATTCAGGTTCGAGACCCGCAACCCTATTCGCGGGGAAGCGGGTCCAGAAATCTAGGTTCCATGAAGGAAGACGGTGGTTTACAGAGGGAAAAGAATTGCAGAAAGCTCCAAACTCACGAAGTTGCCCCGAGCAAACACGCAAGCCATTGTCGTCAGAAATCGACCATCGATTCGGGTGGGCTCATCGAATATTCGGGGAGTTTTTATTCCTTAACAAGTGCTTCATCACAAAGGCAAGTGACCTCAGGATGCGGAACCGCCACCGAACGCAGCGGAGAGCGGCAATCGACGAGCGGCCGACCGGTCGACCGGCCAGTTAGCCTGCCAAGCAGACGGACAGTCAATCAGGCGCTCGAATTGGAAAAGCGTACGAATGAGAAGAAAAAACTCAAAGAAAAACCTCCCGAGGAACACTCATCATCGACTGCGTTAGCATGAAGTCTCCTTTCTTTGAAAGAACGAAATAAAGTAGAAACTCAAGAAGCACCGATTGGCCAAGCTTACGGCCACCCGGACAACTCGCCGTGTGTGCTTCTTCACGGTGATATATTGGTTGGTTGTCGCTTCGACAAGAAGCTCGCTGCTTCAATGAGTGAACAGAATAAGATTAACACAGCAGAAGTCGCCGCCGAAGAAGTCGACGAAGCCGCGAACGAGATATCCAATGAGTAGCTTCGGAGGCGAGTAAAGATCGCATCACCGCGGGACTCTGGCGGACTTCACATCTTCATCGGAACGCAGCTACTCTCGCGTTTGGAACATGCGTGCCAATCGAAGGATCGCCACCAGTCACAGCCGAAATATTTCGAGAACGTCAATATCTCGATTCCATGAGCATGAGCTTACCGTTTTCAGGCTGGCGAAGAGCTTCTCAGTCCATCTTGAAGACGGCTCCCTGGCTCGAAATCGGCACAACTTTGTCCTTTCCAAGCTTTACCTCCTCCCTGTCAGAATGAGTTATTGTGATTAACACTTTTGTCACCCCAAAAGTTTCCTTGAGACGAACGTCCGGACTCGATCAGATTTCCCTGCTGATGATCCGAATATTCCAGAGGCCGAGTTTGAGCTATGCGTAAAAATCCATGTAAACCTTTTAATAATGATTATTAGGAATCCAGAAAAAAATACAGAAAAAATATCATCGGGAACGATCAGGATGTTGAACGTGTATCCATTCTCACGTGTGCATCGAGAGCTCTGAAAAGGAACGGGCAAGAAGCTGGCGAATATCTATGGACGTCGATGGACGCTTCGCCGGGGGTGTCCATTTTAGAAGAAGGAGCCAATCGAATTGTGATCCATCAGCGCGCCGGTGTGCACCTTACCCAGTCGCCGATCATTTCATTCGGCGTGGCCAGAGCGTGGTGGCGGTGGTGCAGACGATACATCTGACTTTGTGTGCGTCTGTAAGTGTGCGTTGCCTTTAATTATTTGGATCTGATCGATAACCATCGCCGTGATGGTCCTTTGAACAATCAGACTGCAGAAGGCCCTCTCTCGTCGTCCCGTCCTCTCATCCTTCTTCAACATCGATCACAGGCGAAGAACGAATGTGAGAAAATCGCCTCGCTCCCGCCGCCTTGACGCGGAACAGAGGGCTCGAAATCTTTCTCCGAGAGATGTCTCTTCGTTGCTTTTCCGCGCCGCCGTTGCTACTGGTGATTGTGACGGCGGTGGCGGCGGCCGCCACCGTTAATGAAATTTTCCTCTCCGCCTCCCCGAAATCAGCTCCCTTCTGCCTGTTCAGTCGCTTCTCCTGAGTGAGTTGATCGCAGTTGGATGCTCGATTCTCTGTCCGGGCGAGGGAATTCCGACTAAGCTCCGTTTCCAGCTCTCGCATGGGCAGCGATCGGACCTTCGCAGATTATTTCAGAACTAGTGTTCGCTCCGACTTAGATGTACAAGCATCCCAGGTCTTCGAAAGATAACATCGCGGAGCCGGCTTCCACGTTCACCCGATCATCCCCACTCGTGAATTGCTCCCGTTATTGAGTGGCCTTCAACAACGTTTAGCAAGCTGTTCCATAACGCCATTCTCACCGTTGATGCTTATCTTGATTCGGCTCGATCCCGAGGTTCGAGGGAACGGTCGGAGCTGTCAACAGCAACGGCTGCCGACTCTGAGGCTTAGTTCTTTTGGTTTTTCTTTTTCGCCGGAATTCATGAAACTCACACGGAAGGCATGGGTGGGGTATTGTATGTATGAAGCTTCCGCGAACCTAGGTCATTCGATGGGTTACGAAGACGAGCTGAGAGCATCAATCATCAGCTGTGGACGTTCGGCGACCACGGTAGTCCGACCTGGAGAACGTTTCTTTATGAACTGCGAGACGATGCTAAAAGAATTGCACACATACCGAGCTATCGTCTGCATATTGCTTGACGTTTTTACGGAGTTTATTCGCTGGCGAGACTCTGACGGTGGCCTTCCCAGGCCAACCTGGCGCCTGCTCCGATGTCCAGAAGACTTGGGAACAAGTGAGACCTCCACAAAAGACATTTTCGATTCCAGACAGGAGTCGCGCCGTACCGTCTCCATTGCCAGCGAGGCCGTTTAATGCCTTTGTTGAACGCTTTATGAATTTCAGGAAGAGCAAGTTTTGAAGTTCTCTGTTCAAGTCGCTCCGTCTGTCGTCCGTCCATCAGGCCCTCGGTCGAACAACGTGGAGCATTGTGAATGCGTCGGAACCTCTCTGGCGGGCTACTTGTCCGCCAGTCTTTATGTTCAAGAGTCCATCTGACCACCGGGTTCCTCAGGGCAACGGACAACGGGCTTACCGAGAAATTCAAATTCGAAACCCCGATCACTGTCGAATTATTATCGTAGATGTAGATGATCCAATTCCTATGTACCTATCGGGTATGTTCGAAGTGATCGAAACGCGTCTCCTTAGCACATAAGCCGCACGAGTTCCGAGGCGAGCACACGATTTTCAGTGTGCAGCCTGGTCCAGAGAACGGTGCGAACAAACGTGGACACACTTTGTCATGATTGGGCGGATCGTATCCGCGCTCTCAGGGATTGGGTGTGTGCGCGGAGAGATTTCGCGAAAGTTTCCGCAACCAAATCTGTAGCACGGACGTTAGATCTTACTGGTGATCTCAATCTTCTTGGTCGTTGCTTGTTTGGTGCGACTGTCGCTCGCTCGCTTTCTTGGTCCGAAAATAATTCAATAATCCTCCCGTACAGATAAGATTGGTGAGTTTTTTTTCTGGCCGATTGGTGTTCTTTCGTCCAGGTAAATCATTGCGATCGTCCGGACACCTCGATCCGGCGACGCTTCGACCAGCGTCGCGCGGATTCAACGGCAAGCAGACAGACGGGCGGACGCATTGAACGACCGTCGAAAACACCGGGTAGGCAATGAGCAGTCAGAAAAGGCGTCCGATTAAAGGAGCGGATCGCCCGTCCGTATGCCGATCCGAGATATTGGCTTCAATTTGCAAAGTTTGGGACGCTACGTGTTAACAGATAAGCCCGGAGATGTCCATCCGAAAACATCTGCCAAAGGAGCAGAGGAAAAAAACAGGAACACGACAGATATACTTTCTGCATAAATGAGTTACAGGGTCGAGCTCACGCCCATGGCTGTGGTGCTGTGGTCAGTCGGTCTGCAAAGCTTTCGATACTCGCCTTGCGCTCACGGAATGAGAGAGAACCGCGAGATTAAATTCTGATCCTAGAACGAGCTTTCACCATAAGATGTGCCGGAACGCATGGGTTGGGTCAAAATCAATCGAAACAGCAAGTGCTTACGGAAAGACGGAGTTCGAATTTTCTTTTCCGGAAATTATCATAGTTCAGAAGTCATTCACTTCTCTGCAAATAACGCTATGGAGACGGAACACGTGTTCCCCGTTGCCCGCATCTTTTCGAGACAGAATCGTCGGCCAGGGCAGGCCAACGATCACCTCAGCTGTCTCCCTTTTTTTGTAGGAAACTGAGGTCTTGCCCGCCAAGTTCTCGAAGTAGTACTCCACCATTCATCATCTGGGGACTCGGCGGAATTCCCCAAATCTGCGTCTCATCCTTTCTTTATCTGTTGATTCGGTCCATCATAATATTGACATTCTATGCACCACATGAAGAGGCAGGAGATCGTGTTATCGGGATGCGTATCAAGGCGCGCCGCGAAATAAATTGAATGAGATCATTTCCAAATAGCGGTGAGTCACGAGTCGTCACGAGTGCTCGAGAGGATCGTCGGAACATCAAATTTGTTTAGGATTGCTCCTCACAATATCCTTACCTGTAATAAGTGATTACTCCACGCGCGGCGAAGTAATTCCGCCCGCCGCGCTCGAGCATCTCCCAGAGACACAGACTTTTTTTTGCTGATTTCGTCGGCGACCGCGGTCGTTGCTTCTGCGGCACAAGGTGGAAAACACGTTCCGAGCTGCCATCAAGAAGCCATCAGTTTTTTTGTCAGCTTTCTTCAGGAACGCTTGCCTCCTCCCTCATCTTTCTACGAGGCGATTGTTGCAAGTCCACGGAGTCGATGGTCAGATTTGCTCTCCAACGGGAAGAGTCCAGCCTCGACCGAAGAAACGAAATTCGATTCCGGGAATCGACTGTAGAGTATTTCTCCCCCTCGATGAGGGATCACTCGTGATCGACGACCCGCTCCCGCATGCTCCTCTGTGACTCTTGGGGAATACCGTGCGGGAGCTGGTGGACCGAAGAAGAAGAGAAGTCGATTTTTGATTATCTGTAGTTTCCAATATAGTTCCATTTCTCGTCATTTCTCGTCATTTTTCGTCACTGCTTGCTTTAGATCGCGTTCAACGGTGTCGGATTGGGAGTTGGCGTCGACTCTGCACCGACAACAGTGGTAGATAGCATTGACTGCGCTAACGGCGACGTACATCGGGCGTCTCGAGTTTCTATGTCGACAAGTCGGCCAGGTAACAAAAAATAATAAATGGAAGCAAAGCAGTCACAAATATCTTTTCAGAGAATTCAGCGGAGGAGCCGACGGTGGCTGCGTTGACATCAACAGAAAGCGCCCAAATGCGCTCAAAACCGCGCTGCCTTGTCTCGGATAGGACGATGAGAGCGGCGGCTACCATCGTGGCAGCCGCAGTACCGCTGCCGCCGCCACCACAACCATCACCGGCAGGTAGCTCCAATGGCACTATGATAGTAATCGCGAGTGAAAACAATCACACCATCTTTTTCGGCTTTTACGACATCTCAGACTTGATGACAACTTGTCGTACTCTTCGATTGAGCTTCTTCCACTGTGTCGTCACAATAATTCAGTCCAGTGGGGGGGGGGTGTAAAAATACGACTCTCAACTCAAAACCATCTGAATAACGTATCTCTATCCGATATCTGCTCTTCGAGCTTCGAGGCTCCAGCTCTCACCGGGACCGGCGGAGCGGGGGGACTCCAAGCTACAACGCCAACAGCTTTTCGCTGACTCGCATGGTATCTCTCCCAGAAATTCACGACATGTTAATAGTTCGATTGATTTGACGCTTAGTTAGGAATGGTTCGATCAATGGGCGGCCTTCCCTAGTTTGAGTGTGTCTATCAGGACCGGGCTACAAATCCCGGCGTGGAAAAGGTGAACAGATTAAGACACGAGTCATTAAGAGTGATGCACTCGGATGAATAGAAGCATCGAGCGCGGTCAGCATATTCCCTACTTCTCCGTCTTGGGACTAGGAAGAAGAAACTGCAGAGTTGTCATGGTGGAGACTCGACACTACCTGTCAGGGAGAAGCACAGTGTGGGCGATCCGACATCTCTTCGAGGGAGGGAAGTAGGAAGGTCGAAGGAAACACAGTTTTCCCCTCACTGCAGGAAAAGAAGGAGGGGGGAAGTCACGGACTTCCTTATATGGGGAGCTCGGTGTCAAACTTCCCGAGAACCTCTGGGAAAAGAAGGGAAAGGAGAGAAAGAAAGAAAAAGGGGTGCAGGTTCCCTATTTCCATTCGATTTTTCGTGCAGCGGAGTGAGGAGCACGAAGCGGGTGCTCGTCTGACACATCAAGTGCTGGCAGCTCTTGACTCACGATCGAGTCTGAGGTGTGCTCTGCGCCGGCACGGATTAGCTGCAGCTCAGGAACGTCGATAGAATCGCAGATGATCACAGGAGAGCTGGGAAGCGCGGGGGAGACGGGGATATGACGCTCAAAGAGATCCTGTCTCCACCGAACGTTTCCAGGTTTGCTTCCTATTGTCCGACTGACCGCTGAAGGTGTGTCATCAGATGTCCCCCGAGTCCGAATATCGTCGGTCTTCGCGCAGCGCGCCAGCAGATAGATTCAGCGGTTCCGTTCGAGACGCTGACGCATGAGACGTATGACGTCTCGGACGATTGCAGATCTGTATCGAGAATGCAAAACCCACGCCGTCGACCACGTCGGCGTCGTCGGCATGTCAATCTATCCCCCGGTACGTCTTTCCGTCCGTCTATCCAGCCAGCCCGACAGCCAGAAACCGTCGAGATTTCCGTCCGGCTAGCGGCTCGGGCAGTCATGCAGGCAACCGGCGATCAAAACGGAGTATCGAACGAAAGGTGCTCATTTCAAGTGAGCGAGCGGCTCGCTCTGTTTCTGTAGATTCGGTGTTGGAGATTTTTGTTTTAAATTAAGCGAAAACTTCTGATCTTCTTTCTTCTGCCTGTTCGCTCAGAACGCCGACGGTCCGACGGCCGACCTGTTGGTCGATTTGCCGGCCGTGCGGCCTGCTTGCCTGCTTACTTGATCGGCCAAATCGGCTGGTTTTTTCGGTTGGCACTGGAGCAAAGAGGCACAAATCATCGACAAACGGTAGTCAACAAGGAGTGGCTCATCGTTCGCTTGTCATGCCGCCGCCGCCACCGCCACCGTTACCGCCGAAATGCTGCTTCTGTACTCAGCAGCATTCGAATCTTAGTCGATGACGACGACAACGACGACTTACTTCAAAAATCTGTACGTCTCCGGCACTGCGCCTCGGTCAGTCGGTTGTTTTCATCTAACGACCGCTGAGAACAAACTTCATCAATTTTTAGAGCATTTCTCATTCTCGAAATGGCGTAAATACGCACCGCCGCTCACCTCGGCCACGGAGCTCTTCCCAGGGAAAGTTCCCGGACCGAAATATCGCGCCGCCATATCTACCCTTAGACCCCAGATCCGAACTGGAAAAGACGAGGATCGAGAGCTTTCATACGAAGCGGTGATGATCGATTCGTACCACTCGCGAGAGTATCGTCTTCGATGCAGGGTGTTTCTCTGCTGCCGCGACTCCGTTCAGCAATCGACGGCGGCAAATGAATGCGCATTTATGTTGATGTTAATGTCGATGCCGCTGATGACGGCGATATTCGGCGGTGTTCGGCGATTCTTGGCGGCGGCGTGACAGCCCACATGGAAGCTTGATCTATATCCAGCATAAATCTGAATTTGAAGTTGTGCGAAGAATCGCTGGGAGAGATGGCGAGTGAGTTTTACTTTGCTTAAACTGTATGCTCCTCTTTTCGTCTCTCTCCGAGCGCTGAAAGTACGTAAGCCTGCTCATAGCTGTTCGCTGACTAGCTGGCTGGCTCGCTTGATCGGTCCGTCGGTCGATCGGTCGGTCGGTCGGGCGTTCAGGCTGCCAAAATCGTTGCTCGGTGTGCTCGGTCGTCTATTCGGACTTAAGCCTGAGCAATGGCAAAGCTTCTGATCCGACCAATGTGTCACGCCAGCACCTGATACTGATCTATTTCAAGAAATGTTACCACGCTCGCTCATGAGTTCTATCTCGATTATCCGACACCTAGCGGTCTCACGACATCGAATCAAGGAACTACAAGCTCCGTTTTCCCTAGCATTTAGCTCTCTTTGGCTCACTTTGCCGAAATCCTCGATTCGAACTTCACTCCTACCGTCCGAGCGGAGCCTCGGAGCGACGGATGCTAAGACCTTCTGCGCTTAATTTTTGTCCTGCAGAAGACGAAAATTACCACTCGGATGTGAGTTCCGAACCGAGCAGAAATCCGAAGGAGTGCACGCAACGAAATTCGGCGGGACGAAAAAATTAATGATTTTTTCGATCGATTCGGGTGGATTTCCTCGGGAGCCGTTCCGCTCCGCGATATGACTACCGTAGCGTTCACCGGTGTTCTCGATGGGAGCAGAGTAAATACAAGAAATTGGCTTGCCCTCTTCAGCGTCGACGGTGGTCGCGGCAGCGTTCAACAAGACGGAAGGGATGCCCATCCCAGTTCATCTAGCAAGCAGACATGGTAGAGCACCTAATGAACAGATATTGCGAACATACTCGTTAAAATCAGGCGCCATCAAACAAAGCTCGACCGAACAGCCTGCGGATCCGACGCTGCACACCGAACGCTGCTCTAGGCGACCACTGTTATTTAGGTGGAGGGCGAGGCCGGTGGTCTCCGATTCTTTCATCTCGTCTCATACATCACCACCTCGCTACCATTAATTTAATGCTGAGGAGAAACAAAAACCAGCCAAATTGGTTCGGCCGTTTAATGCTCCGTAGGAATAGTGTACTGGTTGTTGGCAGAGATTTATTGTTTCCATTCGAAAGGGAGCTTCATCAGTTAGGACCGAGTACTTCAAAACTTTGTGCACGACAGACCTCGCTCATCCCTCGGGGTTCGTAGCCCCATACGACTCGATGATCATTTGCGATTGGCGATTGTCTCTCGGGTGAGCCGAAGTTCTGTGAAGGAGTGTATTAGTTTTAGGATCTCCGCGCCGCCGAGACCACGTGAGGTCGCTCGATGCGGATCCGGGTGAGATGGACTACAGGGAGATTCGGGCCTCGGAATCTAAGTGTTGTATATTCGGAACATAGGACTATCTGGATCGGCTCTGACGTCAACTGAAGAAGACGGCGCCGCTAAGAGGGACTTCCGGTGTTCGAGACTAGCCTCCCTTCGCCTCTGGAACACTAGATGTTGAAGGCTCGGCGTTCGGAGATGATCCTGAGGCGTCGATCAACGCTTCCGGGACCTGCGATAGGATACAGGATCCACGGAAAAGCTCACTCGACTGGGTACATTAGCGCTCTGGATTAGAATACACGTCAGTCGCGTCCCGGGGAAGAGAAGCACTGACGGCAGGAAGTTTCATAGCTGCTGTTCAACGCGAGAGATCGACTTCGACCGACCGACCGACCGACGAAAACAACGAAAATGACGATGACGACAACAACAACAAAGTTGACGATGACGGCGGCGGCTTAACCTCACCATCTTTGGGTGCCTCCCTAAACGAAACCTTCATAAACGTCCGACCGGCGACACCAGCCATTAATGGGTCATCAACGGTAGCAGCAGCGAAACCTGAAGTAATCTGAGGAAGAAGTTCGTGACCCGTCTTGCTTGCTCGCTCTCGAGCTTGCCCGCCTGCTTACCGGCCTGTTGGTTGGGCAACACCAAGCGTTCGCTCGATCAGGGTTTGCTCCCGTGCTACGCCGTCCCTTCTCTTACCGCCGCCGCTGCTGCTGCCGCCGCTGCTGCCGCCGCCACCGTTTCCCCCGTAGCCGTCGTCGCCGTGCTCGATGCCGCTGCCCTTAACGAGCTGCGGATTTGTGAAAAGTCGTGATCTTCGATCTAACAGCTGCGAATCGTGTTCTGAAATGCTCCTTCATATATAGATATCTCCGATGCAGTTGCACTCCGCTCGGCTGCAATTTCACAAAACGCTTGCGAACGAATCATCTCCGAAGAAGACGGAAGACGGATGGGAGATCCGTTGATTCCGATCGTCCGCCGCTTACCACGGATGATCGGCGTGGATTTGAACATCCACGCAATGAATATCCAATGGCGTTTGATCATGGACGGTGCCGTGGCACGAGAGGAAGAGGAAAGCAGACGCTACAGAAGCTACCTAATTCCGCTCGGGTAGCGAGCCCTCGACGGGAGTCATGGGAACACGGTGCCTACCGTAGGAGGTCATGACTTCGAAGAATGACTCTTGTTTTATCCCGATCGGAAAGTAGGTATGTTCTGATCGAACGACGAAACGACTAGCAGCCAAAATGGAGGGCAAAGGTAGAGGAGGGCCCAGTCGATTTTCTTCAAACTTCATCAGTAGCAGTCGAAGAGCAGGTTGCTTGTTCGAATGGCCACTTGGTTGCTTGCTTGGTCTTCTATCTTCTCGGCAATCTGGATCTTCTCGACTTGGACCTAATTTGAAGAAGAGCCCATTTCGGAGTCTCGTCTGTAAGCAACAGCGGTGGCGGTGGCGGCAGTAGCTCTGACCGAAAATCAGCTACCGGGCCCCCTCGTCGCTGAGCCATGGACAACAATTTATTTTCTTATAAATGCAATGTAAGCCATTGAGGAATGGAGAGAGTTCAAGTCGTCGGACAGACAAACGGACGGACGGACGAGGCATACGACGACCGAAAGGAGGAAGAGAGCCACCGAGGAAACAACGGTGGCAGTGGAACGATAGGTCCAAGAACAAATACGCTTCGCCTACGGTGTCCCCCTTGCTCCGAGCGACCGACGTTCTGAGGATTCTCGCGACACTCCGACAACTAGCTGAGCAGACAAACAATGAAGCATTCGCGACGAAATAACCAATGGACATAGGTAGGTAGGTAGTTAGATGGACAAATAGAGAATACAACAATGAACACGGGCAATAAGCGCATCAGGATCAAATTGTAGGTTCGAATCCATGCAATCGGAACGCAGAAGTAGTCTGAACGAGTCGTCGATCTCGATGCTTTGTGGATAAATATGTATGTTGCCAGTTGCCAGTCGCCGGCCGCTCGCTCGTCTACGACAATGAGATCAACAACTTCAGGCGACAATCGACAATTGGATTGGTTCAGAAGCGCTGTTTTGTCGCTCGCAGGAAGACAAACAAAATCTAGCGCATCATACAGGCGTTTTCCGAAAGGCGTAATGTTGTTCTGTTTCGGAAGAAGTCGGAACACTCGAATGCGCGTACAAGGCGTCTTGGCATCGAATGAGCGCGAACGCCACGAAGGTCTGGGACTCGCTGTCTGACATCAGCAGACGTAAGTGAGTCGAAGGAGCGTAAGAGTCAGACACAGCGACACTTTGTCGTTCATAATTGCTGCGGAGCCCCCTGAGCTGATTTCGAGCCTCGGATGTTGGCGAAACGACCGAAGCGGCTGCGGAAACTCCGCGGCCTAGCTCTGAGAGGCTTCGAGTACGATGAGAGTTCTCAAGCAGAGACCTCACGATTTTTCCAGCCCAGCAACACGGATAAGGCTTTGCAGACCGGATTCATCCAGAACTCCATTTAGGATTATACCGCCCGGTCCAGATCGCGTGAAATTCCAAAAAAAACGCGTTCTCGGGGATAGCGCACGCTCCGGCAACAGGGAAATCTGTGCCTGAAAACATCCTCTCTTTCCAGAGATTCATTTCAGAGACCCGCTCCCGGAGTTAACATGATTCAGTACCGCGCAGCAGGTGTGAAGATGCGCGGAAAGCAAACGCGACTCGTGACTGGATAGCGATCCCTCCGATGATGGACCGGGAAAGGCCGATTATGCCGGAATTATATTGATTCGGAAAAAATAGAACAAAAGTATCCTTAGGCGTTTATTCGGCAGGAACAGTGAACCGGCACCCTTTCATGCCCGTGATTGTGCCATGGGCGGCCGCTGTCGTCGTGCCATGATTATGATTCCTGGCATCAGAGCGAATGCGCGCGCACGGATCACATGAAGGCGTGGTAAGTCACGCAGCGCAAAACGGAGTAGATCTGCGTCAGAAGCGACGTCTGTCGAAGCGCTTTGAAGCAGACGGTAGCCGGCGTCGCGTCGGTGGTTCAAGTCGTGAACGCTTCGGTTTTGAAAATTCTGCTCTTATCCCTGCACCTGCATGGCTAAAGTTCGGAGTCAAACTTTGCTCTGAGCGCATCGACCGATTTCGTTCCTCGCCAGGCGATCCCGAATCTCGAGGTTCTGACCCTGGTCTCCCAGCTCGCATCCCTGGCTCCCATACCTTTGTGAGAAGATGAGCGGACATCGACACAATCCGTCCATGGGCCGACTGATCGAAAATGCAATTAATTATAATATTGAAAAAAAGTCGTGACTACCATGAATACGACGATGGCAAACTCCGCTGCCAGAGAAAGAGATCCACGATCCTCCAATAAATGGCCCAGGCCGTAGTGCTCTCATGTTCGATTTGTCGTCGCTGTCTTGTTTTGGACAATCAGATTACTTCGGTCGACGGTTCGCTCTTGAAATCATAAAACTGTATCACCGCCGAGCTGTTTTCGTAGACCACGACTCAGGCTGGCCGGCTGGACGACCGGCCAACAAGAACGTCGACGACGACAACAACCAGGAGGACGGCGGTGTCTTCAATTTCCTCTTCGGTTGTTGCCTTCGGTATCGCTGATGGTTTGCTGTTCCCTAGTGAACAAACGGCTGGAGGAAGATAAATAATTATTGCAGCGACGAGCTTCGGGGTTTCAACAAAAGAGAAAAACACCGACAGAACATGCGTCTGAGTGGTTCATCATCGGTGGCGCTCAGAACGGGACAGACGGACAGAGAGACCGACAGTCCCAGACCGAGAACCGAGAAAGTGGAGACAAATCAAAGCGGGGTTTCAGTTGGATAATAATCTACACCGTCGTTTAACTAATGTAGCTGTAGTGAGGGGGAATTCGAGTGCTGAGTGGAGGGTGGATCGAGCAGCGTCGATGGCTCAAAAGTACGTGGAATTTTCGGAGCATCCAGCCGCTGATGGGAAGATGCAAGAAGTTCTCTGTTGTGGGAATCAATAATCGTGGAATCGTCCGCTGTCATTACATTGAGTTATGTCAGGAGGTGAGCGGAAGCCGCTGTCCGTGTCTGCGTCACCACTAGTCCATCATTCGTTATCGGACACTGAGTTTGACTCAGACCGTTGCAGCTACACGGCCAATGACACCAATAATCAGGGCAACAAGTAATATCTATCACCGCGAATCCACGTAATGGAAGCTTTACTCAGTCAGTCAGACTCCGACTGATACGACGAGGTTGTCCCTTGGAATACAAGGCCCGTCTCCTCGACTGAGTAAGTGCTGTTTCGAGCTGCTGTCTTCAAATTTACAACTCTCGGATTTATTATAAAAGTCGCGATCTACGAAACTTCAGACAGATCTTGACAGAATCTCTGATTGACTGGCGGAGTTGTGTCTTATCGAGCTTTTCAACACTGCAAAGATACCTCAATCACTGCCGCATTCAGATGGGACTCGAATCCACCGATTTGGTCTTGTCCGTGCGCTGGATGCGATCCTCTTACTACGACGCTCTGTTATCCAGAATCGAGAGAGGAAAATAAGGGGCGGAATGATCATAACCCGGAATTCTATTATTACGTCGATATCGGAGACGGGAGTATGACAACGAAATCAGAATACACCTCAAGTTGATCCTTCTGGGAGGATATCGGAACGTCCAATCTTCCGATGGGTCACCACTTTGGCTCTCGGTCCGAATCCGCCCCTGTAACATGTGAGAGCGGTATGCTAGACTTTGTGAGATCTCTTTCCAGTCGCACCCGCCAACGGAGATCGTTATCTCCGTCTCTATCTGAGAAATCGCGAGTTATAAAATTCCCCATGCTCAAGGTCCCGATACGTGGTTTTGAGATGCGAGATTCCTCATGACGAAAGTTCGTACACCTGCGCGGCCTCCTTAAAAACGTGGAATTGTCCTGCACAGAGCAGGGACGTCAAGGAGCGCGTCGCGACATCCGGACATTCGACGAACAGCATAAGATCTGAATTCCCCGGGCTATAGGCCGCTTCTGTAGTCTCTGAAGTACAGAAAGAAGGTGATGTAGTTGAACGGAGGAATCTCGCAATAAATCCATAAGAGCATTCATGATTTTGAAGGAATTCGAATCTCAGTTACATGTTACTGTACGCACAATCAACCTTCCTGATGATTGATGGAGCGACGTTGCTGAGGCAGAGTACCGATCCTGTGTCCTTAAGATTCACTCTCGCTAGAGAGTCAAGGGATTGCTGGATGTCCCTAATTTACTTAGCCGCACCTGACCACTTCCCGCAGCTAACCCGTTGGGATAGCCGCAAGTCTCTCGGGCATATCGACCGATGCTCATGCATCCACGGCATATTCGAATGGCATGTTTCTCCGAAGAAGTCACCGATTCCCGAAGCATTATCATGTCCGCTAGGACCTGTGCCGGGATCTCTGTTAGGGCTCCGATCGAGGATTACCTGAGGAACATCTGATCATGCTGGCTAGCGCAACATGCGAGACCTGGCGCCAACCAATGTTATTTCGGCATCTCGAGGTTCAACAGCCGGCACGGAAGGTCCGAAAAATGGAGACCCTTCTAAGAGCGCAGCTCTCCTAGATCGGTCAGAGTTTCTTGATACGTATGATGGCCGATTGAGCGGGTTGGTCTGCCCTAATGAAAAAGATCAGCGACCAGCCTCGATCCTCGAGAACTCCAGGCTCCCGGAGCAGAATGCCTCTACCTCCCCCAAGGCAGCGAGAGGTCCTCACCTTCACCGATTGGAGAACGTGATGATGCGTCTCCTCTGTCGAGTCGCCTACGCTTGCCCGGCCGAGATACCGTAGTGCGAGTCGTGTCAGTCACCGAGTAGTAAGGTCACGTGACTGTGATATTCCTATCAGAATGGGGTGAGAAAAAATTCCCAACTCCATACTTTTCACTTCTGATGCACTGGTGCATTGCGTCCCTCGATTCACTTGCGAGGGACGGCCAGGTCTCCCATTCGACTCAAGAGTTGTCCCAAATCCTGTCCCGGGCCATTCATGGTCGACAGGGGAGCTGTATGGAGTTTGTTCGCTTTTATCGGTTTTCGGCGAGGGTCGACACGGAAATCCGCGATAACCACGTTGTCCACTATCCTCGTTCGCTCTTCGCATATAATCCAAGAGAATTAGGCTTCAACGGGGCATCCTCAAAGGACGTCGCCTGGTTGGACTAACGCATCGGAGGTTTCCTCCGTGGATAAGAACATCCCCCTCCGGCCACGGAGATATGTATATCGGGACTCGCTCCGAGCGAGCCGTTCGATTGCAGCCTTGGACCTCCCAGCGGGTTCTGGCTCGAGATGTCGTAAGCTCAAGTTCACCCGTGATGGTCGGAATCGGGACGTCCCGGATAGATGTCGATCATAGTATGAGTCTTCGAACAGCTTGATCGTATCGAAGCATGCGGCAATCTGCGAGGTTTCCCTTTTCTGTTTTTCTGTGAGGTCCTCCCAACAAACTGCGAGGTTTCGCAGTTTGTTGGTGGAGCGTCTCGCCTGTATCGAGCGGGGTCCCGATTCCCTCTGTCGCTAATTTGATCGAACACCTCAAAGAGCCCCTGAGCCGTTCATGATATGGAGGTAGCACCTCGCTCTGACTTCGCGCGTCCGATCCGCACTGATGCAGCACTGCGAGCTCGCGTATGACGTTGTGAGGCGGAGGAGTCCTTATGCTCCCTGAGCTTCTAAAATCTCCTGATCTGAATGGAGCATTCCCTTGAGCTCTCACGAGAGGAGAGTCATCGATGTATCCCAAGATGGAGAGCAATTTTGCTCCGATCACCAGCGTTGAAGTGCGGAGCTTAAGTTGTATCTGAGAAGGTCTTGAATCGTCAACGAGCGGAAGGGACATGTCTTGTCTAACGTGGCCTATCTCAATCGAGGTCTCATTTGTAGAACACGCTGCGGCTGAGTGAGAGAGCTCACTGCCGCCTGTCACTCGTCAGTCAGCTGATCAGACAGCCCGCGCAGAGACACCTCATCGGCGAGGCTTTTCTCCGACGTTTCCGAAAGGTTCTCAGCCTTTGAGGGGGGCAGCTGTGCAGTCATCGACTGCTCCACAGAGCGATAGAGAACGAGTATATATAGAATTCATGCTCCTTCGTATCGGCTTACTTAGTTAGTAGCTGTTATGAACGGTCGTGTGTGGAACGAGCGTGTTTGGATCGACGCAGCTGAGATCATCATCGCCGACGACACTGTGAGCCGATAGCCATCGAACCACACATCTATCTCGGCAGCCGAAAAATTTCCGAAAATTCTACATTCTGGCAAACGACAGCAGGTGGTATGGCAGACCGAGGGGGCGATTCTCTTCTCAGGGGGACCCTCGCAGATCTGGACCTCGTAGCTGATGCTATACGGCGGAGGTGAGTGACGACTAAAATCTCTTGAGGGAGTGAGTTGCAACTTACCGAGTCCGGTTGTTCCACGCTGTGGCCTTTGAGAGCCAGCGGGATGCGTTTCGAGTCCGAGTACGACCTGGACGCGTCGAGGCTTACCAGCTATTCATTTCCCTTGGCAAAATTCAGAATTCAACTCGCGATACCGGAACAGCGACGAGAGCCTCGAAAGCTTATCCGATCTTTCCATTGCGAGTTGAATGCGTGTTATCCGAAATAGAAGAACTAGCGCGGGACGGTCGGCTGGATGCAGGAATCTGATTTTGGGGGAATACGCCATCTCCAACGGATCTGAGATCATGTCGGGATACGCATTATAGATACTCAATTCTCTCTTTCTTCCAGTTGCGAAGCTTATCCATCGGACACATTTCTCGATGTAGTGCTCTTATTCTGCAATTACGTCTCGAAGGTGAGTTGAGATTACAGTGATGGATATTCGGAAAGTTCTTCTCTGACTCAGTCGCCCGATCGCGCGTTTCGAAAGTCTCACGGAGAGTATCCTCGGCCAGGTATCGAGACTCTCGCGAGCTCAAGCAAAGACACTCCACGAAACGAGTGTATGTGTACTTAAGAGGTTACAAGTTGACTTCGCGCCTTCCTCGATAAAAGATGACCCTAACCTCGTCATTCAGGTGTGTCTTCGAATCATTTTCTCTCAGGTTTTTTCCTTGTGTCGAATGTCCAAACGAATGTGAAACCATGATTAACATGTTCCAAATCTCTATTTTCTGTAGACGAGTCAAATCCTGCGAGCCTTGTCGAAGAATGGCAAGCACTTCACGGACTTCATACTGCCCGTGGTACCTGTGGATCTGTTTGAGTTGGACGAAACGACTCGACCGACCACAAGATTTGATCCAATTTTGTCGTCGGTGGAACATCCACAAACAAGTTCTTGCTGGCACGCACAACGATCTGTCGTCGACGGGAAGACTCTTCTTTACGAGAAGAATACAGAATGGTGAGTGCTATCCAATGACTGGGGACTTTTCTTCTTGGAAGCGTAGGCAGAAGGCATGAATTCACTGAGTCTATTTTTTAAATTTCCTCTCATTTTCCCAGGATACGCTATCACAAGTTACCGGACGCCCTGATGAAGGCTGCTCTCGAAATCAATCAGCTGGCTGTCATCGATGAAGTTTCTAGGTTGGGAACGATTTCGGATGAAGTTCTCGTGGAGTCGCTGAATGCCATTATTCAAATCGCGATTCGGAAGCAAGAGGATGACAAATTCCTCAAACGTTGCGTGAGTCAAGGGATTTCTCTCGATTTCTTATGGATCGTGGAGCGCTCAAGGTCGAAATGGTTGAACCTTGTGCTGAACCACAAATGAGACGATAATGTTTTCCAGCTGGATCTGTACCACTTCATATCCTCGCTCATCGTCGACACCAACTTCAAGTCGAATGTACATCTGCTCACCTGTCATACGCTGATCAGCTCGGAGACAACGAGTGTTCCTATCAACTTCGCTCTGATCCAGTTGCTCTTCGAGTTGTTCGAATGTGTGCTCGAGGGCGGCGAGACGTGGACCGTGGAGAAACTCAAAAGAGACATGAAGTCGCACTTCACCGGTAGGTTTCATTCGATCTCTTATTGGAAATTTGAGCAGTCCACCCAGCGTGCATCACAATAACTTCATGGATCGATGCCGGGTGCCTCACGAGCAGAGTCACATCGAGTGGCGATCATTCCCGACTGAGTCGAATGCGGTGCTACTTCCTCTAATCGGGGCAATTGCATTTCCAGTGGAGAAGCTGAAAATTCTGCTCGATCTAGAATTATGCAGCCACCTCGTGGGTTGCCTTTCTCGGAGTTTCTGCAAAGCAGCGCTGACGTCCCGCCAGGACCCAGAGGACGATGATGACGATTCGGAGCCGATATTGGGCGCCTGGTACGAAGAGGTTCTCAATCAGAATTCGAACGCGCCTCAAGACAACGACTACATGCTCCTCGCCACGAAATCGATCCAGTTCCTGGAAACTCAACTTGTCTCCGGTCCCTATATGGAGGCCTACTTTAGATCAAAACTGACGACCGCCGACATGGTGACGTTGTCCTACATTATCAAGAATCTAGACTCGACCACGGGGATTCAGAACGAGCAGTTCACCAGCGCCATCGAGCGTTTTGTTCACAATCTGTTCGCAAAAAATATTCTCAGCGTCGAGCTCCAGAACGAGTTGCTGTCCCGACTGGGTAAGTTAGAGGTTTATCCCCTCTCAGCGTATTCCGCGCATATGCCGGTGTTATCCGGATCAGTTTCGAGCTCAATTCTTCCGTTTGCAGACATAAATCCCTGGAAACAGAATGGCTGGCCTCTCGACGTCTCGCCCAGGTGTCTGAACATCTTGGCTCAGGCGATTCTTTTGAGCTCGAACTCCGAAGCCCTGAAGGTCGGTCTTTGGCATCGGATGATCGCCTCACTGTCGAAGGCCGGCCGAACCGAATACGCGAATGGCCAGGACCTCAATGTGGAGCACATCCAACTGCTGCTATACCTCTTCGACTCGATACCCGTCATGCAGCGCAAAGACATTCTGCTCAGCCTCGTGAAGGTCATCTGCGACACTCAATCGAACCGGACCTACTTGGCTCTTGGACGTATTCTCCACATATTCGAGTATCTGCTCAAGCATTGTTATGCCGCCCCGACGTGGCTGACGGAGCAGGTGACGGCGAACATATTCGACAGAGGGACGACGGAGCTGAAATACTTCACCTACAAAGAGCTCGAAGAGAATTTCGTCATGCAGGAAGGACCTCACAGGAAGCTCCGCTTCTACACCTTATGCGAAGAAAGTCAGCCCGGTCAATACCCCAAACTCGATGGCTTCGCCGTGAATTTCCTCTTCGAGAGAGGGCAGAATCGCTATCCGGCGCTCTACAGCCGAATCATTGAGTTGTTGCATCTTGGCCGAGAATGTACTGCGAGCACGAGCTATATCGACCTGTGCTCGATCCAATACTGTATGGCTGGAGCCTGGAGGCTGTTCATGAGCCTGCACCCATCCGTCGACTCGCTCCGGAGCCTGAGTCCGCATCCTCTTCTCCAATGTGTGCTGCTTCCGCGCTTAGCGCACAAAAATCTATCAGCATGGGCGAGGGACGGTAAGCACGAATCGCGAGCTTAGACCAAGAAATCGATCGATGCTAAGTGGAAATTTTTCTGGCGCCTCGGGGAGGACTGTCGCGGGGATCGGTCCTCGATCGCGACGAAAATTGGAAGATCAGGAGCCTGATTGTTTCTCTCATTCCGGTGAATCCAGGGATCCACAGGCAGCTTGAAGACAATGAACCTTCGAAGGTGGCTCAGCTGCTTGAGAGCACTATCCAACAGTTTTCGGGACCCCGACATGAAATTGAAGTTCTCTGCGATCTGATCAAGAAATTGGAGGACGGCTCTTGGACGATCACCGAACTGTTCTGGATCGAAGTTGTTCTCGGCAAACTCCAGCACTCCTTCAACGACGTCGGTGAGGATTCCGTTTATTGGCTGTCCGAGCAATGCTTCGGGGTTCCGTGTCATTGTCTCGACGTCGAACGTGTTCGGACTTCTTTTCTTAATTTTCCTTTCGCTCATTTCAGACAGCAACGAGGAAACGAAAGAGCTGCTGGACGGCCTCCTCCTCAAAGTCCTCCAACTCATCCGGATCTGCAGATCGTCGATCCATAAGATTGTTTTGAAAGAGTTCAAGTGCGAAGAGCCGGCCTACGACGTCGTCCTAGAGATGTCGACCTCTCATTCGATCGACACTTCACTATCCGGCATCACCTTGGCCATCGCTTCGTGCCTCCCTGATGGTCTCACGTCGATTTTGAACTGCTGGAATACTGCGCTCGGCGATTCTTTGGATTCCTGGCGCTCTGATTTCGCTGCGGATCCCCTACCGTCTGAGAGTCTGATCGCCTCGATCGCGAACGGTCATATAGGGTCCCTATCGAGGACGAAGAGTCTATCGCACGCGATCCCGCTGAAAAGGGTCCTGCATTTCGCTCTGCGTTTCTCGAATGCACTTTACGCGTAAGTCTTAACTCTACGTCAGCGCATATATTCCCGGCGAGCTCCTCGAGACGCTCAGTTTCAATCGTGGATTCTCCAACAGACAACAACATCAGCAGCTCCAGCCCGAGTATGCGAAGGAACTGATTCCTCTGCTGATCGATGCCACGACCGAAAGTCAGAGCGACTTCGCTGTTCTCGCGCTGCAAGATTATCCCGGGGGATACGAAACGGATCTGCACACTCAAGTCATAGGCCATTGCTTTACATTACTGACCAAGCACATTCAAGCGATCAAGAACATGGAGCTGATCTTTGAGGAATGCATTAAATACCTTGAGAGCGTTATCGAAAAGCCCCAAGTGAGTTCGTCCGCGAATTTTCTCCTCCATTCCAAGCGAATCTTGAGAACTTCCAATAACATCTATCGAGGCTTGCGACCTAATTCCTCCAAAACCTCCACTCTCCGACTCCGCAGGGACGCCAAGCGCTGCTGAAAACGGCTCAGGAGCGGTACTTGTGGGAGATCTTGTGCTCCGCCTGCGAAGTTCCCACCTATCCGACATATGGACTTCACGTACTTCGGTTGTACAACAATTTCTGGAAGCACGAGGAGCTCGCCGCCGAACTCAGTCAGATCAGTAGGCTCTTGCGGGCCTTGGATAGCGACCGACTGAAGGAATGGTTGTTCTCGATCGTCTCCTGCGACGACATTCTCGTAAGTGTGAATCACGAGGACGCGGAAATCGGATGCGCTTCCATATCGCAATCCGTCGAGTTCCTGGAGAGAGCTTGATTGAGGATTCTCTGATTTTTTTCAGGACGACTCCGCTGGAGGCTGCGACAATCTGTTAGAATCGTTCATCTCATCGACAGTTTCGGCTGTCCGCCATCCGAAGCTGGATCGACTTCTGTTCGATGCGCTAATCGCTCTCGCCGGTTATGTCTCTTCGGTGGCTCCGTCCCTGTTTTCCCAGGTAATGGCAAGTTTGTCTCAGCTCGCAAATTGTAGCGAAGCTCGCTGGCACCTGGAGCTAGCAACCATTTGCGCTCAGTGGATGGAAGCGTTGCCTTCGAATGCAGGATTCACGGCCATCGTCGCATACCAAGCGAAACTGGTTTCAGCTTTGAAAGCGTAAGTTCATCCGGAGCACCGATATTCAATCTATTCGAGATTGGTTCTAGCGAGGGGATCGCGGTAGTCCCCGATTTCGGTCCCCCCTTAATTTTTTCCCGTTTGTTTCCTCCATCAGGTTGAACAACGCCGAGGTGAACGAGAAGGAATATCTCTCATCGGACGAGTCTTCGGATGTTGCTTACGATGATGAGTCGACGGAGTCTTTCAGCGACGATGATTCGACGAAACTGTGCACGTACACCGTCACTCAGAAAGAATTCATGAGCCAGCACTGGTACCACTGTCACACGTGCGGAATGATCGAGGGCGTTGGGGTGTGCAGTGTCTGCGCCAAGGTTTGTCACAAGGACCACGACGTGACGTACGCGAAGTACGGCTCGTTCTTCTGCGATTGCGGGGCCAAGAACGACGGAAGCTGTCTGGCGATCGAGCTGAGAACGATGACTTCGGCCCTGTCCAGCCAGCAGAACACGAACGGCACAGACGTGGCGCAGCTCGATAAACAGAACTCGACGTCCATCGATTCATTGGGATCGAAGGGGACGAGTGGTGCCACGGACAGCAGTCGCGAAATACCTCAGCTGGCTCTCGCACTGAAGCCGCACGAAAACGAGCTGAAGAAGGTTCTCCTCAACCCTGTGATGATCGAGTGCGTGCTCACCCATGTGACCGACAACATCCTGCCCAAGTTGAAGGAGGAAGCGATCGCGACACCCGACGGTAGCGCAGCCCGCGCGGAACGAGCTCTTGAGGAGATGCACCACCTACCGATGGCGTTCGACACGGTCGACAGTCTGATGCAGGCGACCATCGGTTCCCAGGAAGGCGCCTTCGAAAACGTCAAAATGAACCTCGGCGGAGAACCGCTCGTGAGGCAACTCCTTCAAAACCACAATATAAGGAGAGTCGCCATGTGCGCCATGACGTCCGGAAAGCGGCAACATGTCGCGGTTTCGCACGAGAAAGGCAAAATCACGCTCCTCCAGCTGAACACGCTGCTCAAGTTGGCGGATAGCTCCCGTAAGAGACTCACCATCGTCCGACTCAGTAGCGTGCCGATCGGCTTCACTGTCATCACAGTCACGGCGAACCAGGCGAACGATGAGCATTTGGCGGTTTGCGGTTTGAAGGAATGCCATACGTTGACGTTCAGTATGACGGGCAACCTCATGAACCACTTGATCCTGAACGTGGGCTTGGAGGGTCAGAATTACATCATCAAGGCCGTGTGGATCCCGGGAAGTCAAACGGAGCTCGCGGTCGTCACCCACGAGTTCGTCAAGATCTTCGACTTGTCCGCTGACGTGACGTCACCGATGTACCATTTCATCCTGGCATCCGGTAACGTGAAAGATGTCACCTTCGTGGTGGATAATCACGAACGGCATCTTTTGGTCATGTCCACCGACGGTTATGTCTACTATCAGAAATTGTGCACCGAGAGCATGGCGACAAACGGCAGTTTCTACGTGACCAACGTGATGCAGGTGCGTGTCTCGTTCGCTCGGTTTGTTTCCAGAGGGAGGACGGCGCGAATCCGGCAACCCATTGAGTTTCCCTTTCCAGATCGAGTTCCCAGGAGCGACCGGGGAAAAAGTTGCCGGAATTTCCATCTATTACTCGCACTCGATGCAGATGATTTTCTTGAGCTACCTCAATTCGAAGAGCTACGTCGCGCCTCTGACCAACATGGACGGTACCCTGGGCCCGCTCTCTTTGATCCAATTACAGGTGAGAACTCATCGAATTGTTTCCTCCTACAGCTCCGGGAGCGTTTCCCCGGCCGAGTTTCTAATGTTACTGTCCTGTTGCAGAGCAAGACGCCAACAACGCAGTCGAATAAACTGACAACTGGACAGCCGCTTTGCGCGTGGGGCGAAGTTGCCAATCACCCGGGAATGATTCTCGCCATGCAGCAATATTCGAACAATCCTGTCGTGATCATGTTGAAACCAGGCCTCTCTAGCATTCAAGAAATCAAGCTCGTGAGTTCCTGCTGCTTGTGGATGTCCGAATGTGATGGGTGTTCTATTCATTGGATATCGACCATGGTTACGGCCGCGGTAATCTGTGATCCTCGCCCATGCCTACTCTATAACAACATTGAGGTATTTTTTCAGCCCACGGCGAAGTCGAAGATTTCTGACATGGTCGCGTTGCGCCACCAAACCCGCAACGGTGACATGAGGACTAATATGGTCGTGCTCTGCGAAGACGGGAGCCTCAAGGTGTTCGCGGCGAGTTTGCAGGAAACAAGTTTCTGGTGAGAATGGTTCCCCTGTATCAGAATCCCTTCGATCTGGTGATGTCTGCTCGATAGGGGAGGAACCGTAATTTCATATTCCCTTCAGGTTGAGCCTTCGCCCATCATCCGCGGCTCCGGAGAAGAAGAGTGCCAGAAAATCCAAGAAACCTTCGATTCTGGTGTCTCCGCAACAGAGTATGAGCTCTATCGGTGGGAAACCAGTGTTCCCAGTGGACTTTTTCGAACATTGCGGTCAACTCCAAGACATCGAGTTCGAGGGCAACGATCTGCTGGAAGTTTACCACCGCGAGCAACTGAAAACGAGACTGTTGGGGAACTCGATGCACGTCGTTTGCACGAAAAGTACCGGCTTCAGACTAGACATCATCAACAACGACTCGAGTGCGGTCATCACGGGTCAGTGATCGAATAAAGGATTCAGAGAGCCCGTTCCCACCAATTCATACCGACGCTGGTCTTCGACCGGTCTAATTTGAGCTCTTTGTCGTTCGGAGCAGGCATTCGAATCGCGGTCGGCTCACAGGACGTGCAGAGAATTCCTCCGTACGTCGAAATTTTCGGACGGACCATCACCCTTGCGTGCAACCGCTCCAGATGGTTCGACGTGCCATTTTCCAGGGAAGAATGCCTTCAGTCGGACAAGAAGGTGATTTTTCCAAGAGAGAGAATTCCATCTTTCTCTTTGCCTCGAATCGTCTCAAATCGCAAGCCCCTCATATGATCTCTTCCCGCTTCACGTGATCTGTTCTTCCCAGGTGTCGCTTTTCTTCGGCGTCTCGACCGATCCCGCTTTCGTCACCATTTTGGATTCGGTGAAAGTTTACGGCAAGGGCAAGGACGTCTTTGGATGGCCAGAAGAGAATGAAGAGGTTTGTTGACGATACCCGTACATTTGGTGCGAGCATCCGAATCGCTCGAAGCGATTACGGCAGCGGAGCGGAAATTGCCGGAAACCGTATTTTGACCTCGAGATAATCACATTCCTTTCTAGCAGGTCGTCACTAACAACGGAACCACGGTAGCTCAGAATCCGCTGGAGAAGCAATTAGAACACTCTCTCGAAGTCATCCAGGGTGGATTCGCTCTGTGTCCTCCTGGAGAGCCTCTCAGAACGGTCGCTCTCGATTGTGCGTCCCAACTGCTCCTACTCCCGTTGAATATACCGCCGCTGCAGGCTCTGGTCAAAGCGCTGATGGCATCGCTCCATGTGACCACGAATCATTGCGCATCGCACAAGGTGAGTACGACGAATCCATGCGTGAGCCTGGCTGCATCCGCTTCCTTCCGCCGTCAGATATCGTAACGAGGCTGCCTTCTCTGAACCTTCAAGGATGAGGCCTTGCTGCAACACGTCGCAAGCACGCTATCAGGAGAACCGGACGGAGAAACCTTCTATCGCATGACAGGCATCGTCAAATCGATCGCGGTCGTTCGCCCGGAGAACGTTGAGACCAAGACCGAGCCAGGATTCATCGATGCTCTAATGAGTCATTTCTGGAGGTTGCTCGGCGAATCACCGAAGGACGCTCTCGTCGCCCCAGTCAGCTGCATTGGTAATTATCTCGCTCCCGATTCGAGGATCCGGAATATGAGAGCCGAGATCCGGGCTTTTTCTGAGACGTACCCTAATGAGTTATCATAATAATATATGGTTAATATTTGTTGTATTGATAACAGTACTATGCTCTCGAATTCTAGGCCTCGCTCACGTCGACGCAACCGTACACAACCTCGTCGATATTCTGTACGCGATGCTGCTCACCGACAAGAAGAACATCGTCAACAACTTGGTTGATCTCTTACTCTACCCGAACAGCCGCATAGGATTCGGTGCGAAGCAAGGCCTGATAAAAGCCGTCAGGCCAAGGAAATGTAAGGGATTCATGCCGCTCGAAGCCGGAGATGCTTCTGAGCTGATGGCCGAGAGCGACGAGGAGGTTCTCGCTTCCGTGGTGGACCGTGAGTACCCTTGTTTCGCTATGGAATCGGGCCGGGACTTTACTCATTAGGATAGGGGTGGAATTCGAGGACCATGAGATTACTTTTCGGATGGCTGAGACTTGCACTCCTCAATTCCAGTCGACAAGAAGAGCAGCGAGTTGGTGTCAGAAATGCTCGGACACCTGGATCGCCTCGAAGACGGCGTCACGTCAATTCCGTTCCTGCAAGTGCTATTGGCACTCGTCTCTCAGCAACAGCACGTGGAAATCCTCGCGGCGAAAGCCGTCAAAATGGGAGCTGACATAACCGTGAGTAGCTTGTGGAGATCCCCCGTCGTGTTTCGTTTCGTCGACTCTCATGTTTACCCCTAGTCGAATTGATTGTTTCCGTCCCACAGATCGAGTCGAATAAGAAGACTCAGGTGCAATTCCTCCTGCTCAAAGTGTGCTCGTTCATGCTGAGTCGCAAGACCCCGGCCAGCGAAGTGACCGCCGTCAAGCTCTACGAGGCGGAAATCATCGATCGTTGCCTTGGGCTACTGGAATCACTTCTGGTCTTCTGGAAGAACTACAGTCCCCAGACGGAGAACGGCCTGCTGAAAAAACAGCGTCTGGATCTGTCGAACGTCGACATGCTCCCATTCTTCGCGAAAAATTTCGTCCGGGCGCACGCTGGGGACGTTTTCGAGGACTACAAGCAGGACTTGACAGAAGTCACTTTGAAACTCCTTTGTCAGATCAAACAGATCCTTCCCGATAAAATCACAATGGGTGAGAAATGGGACGACATTTTGTGCGAGCTTCTAATGATACCGCAGGCCGCATTCGCTAAGAAACAGATCCGGAAACTCCTGATGCTGCTTTGCGGCTCGAAGGAAATCTATCGCTACGTTCAGGACGTCCATGGATTCAACGTACATATGCGCGCCGTGAAAGAATCCGTCGGAGCCACGACACACGACGCACTGTCCGATCTCATGGAACATTTGAAGAGCTGCGTCGACATCGCCGCCGTCCGCGTCAAGAACTGGCAGGACTTCTGCGCATGGAATCGGTGGGTTTTCCCATTCCTCTTCCGCGCCTCTTTCACCTTGAACGAGGGAGTGGCGCCGGCAGTCCTCCAGCTGCTCCAGTACGCCATCTGCGAGAAGAACGGCCCGCTGAGCCTGACCGAAGTCCTGATCCAAGATCTTGACGATACCTCGATCTCGAAATTCCTCGTCTGCTTCCTGCTAGATTCAAATACGGCGAGCGTTCGTTGGCAAGCGCATTCTCTCATCTACCATCTGCACGGCGATTCTCCGCCGCGACGCCGGAAGGCCATACTCGACATGATGTGGAAACTCTGGCCGCAATTACCGTTGTACGGTAGGAAAGCGTCGCATTTTGTCGACCTCCTCGGTTACTTCACCTTGAACGACAACCAGGGCTCCGAAGCCGAGTACTGCAGCCAGATCCTCTCGGTTCTCAAGCAGCAGAATCAACTGATCGAGAAGCATCCCAACGCGTGGATCTACAACGCCATCCAAGGCCTAGTCGAGTTCGACGGCTTCTACCTCGAGTGCGAACCGTGTCTCGTGTGCAACAACCCCGAACGACCGTTCGCCCTCATGAAACTGTGCACCATGAAAGTCGACTCGCGATTCACAACCTCTAGCCAGATCGTGAAGCTTATCAGCTCTTACGTGATATCTGGCATAGAGCTCAGCATCGCAGATATCAAGAAGAGCAAAATGGTGAAGACCGTGAACATCTACTACAACAACAGAACCGTTCAAAGTGTCGTGGATCTCAGACACAACAAAGGTCTCTGGAACAAAGCGAAGAGCTGCACCCTCACCCAAAGCCAATCCAAGCTGAAAATCGATTTTCCCTTGCCGATCGTCGCCTGCAACCTAATTATCGAATTTGCTGATTTCTACGAAAACCCCGTGGCTGCCGCCGAATCGTTGCAGTGCCCCCGATGTTCGACTCCCGTGTCCGCGACGCCGGGGGTCTGCAACAACTGTGGGGAACAAGTTTTCCAATGCCATAAGTGCAGACAGATAAATTACGATGAGAAGGATCCGTTCCTGTGCATAAGCTGCGGCTTCTGTCGGTATGCGAAGTTCGATCTCCAGCTCTACTGCAAACAGTGCTGTGCCGCCAACCCAATCGAAACGGAAGAAGAAAGAAAGAAGGCCGTCGTCTACATGAACAGTCTGCTGGACATCGCCGACAAGAGCTACACCGTCATGCAGAGCTACAAACCGGTACTCGAGGGTTTATTGAGGAAAATCTACGAGCGGGGCGAAGATACGGAAGCGCCCGCTGGCTACACGGGATCGGTGAACCACGCCATTCATCAACTAGCTGAGAAATACGGTTCCGATTGTAAGCCGACATTCGATGAACTCTCGGCAACCGTGCAGAAGATTCTAGCGTGCCGGAAAGAGCTTGTCGATTACGAGTGCAAGCAGCGCGGGGTCCCGCCCCCGACTCAGAGCAGTGTCTCTTCGGGAAAATGCTTCGGTTGCGTATCCGCTTCGATCGTGTTCTGCGTGACGCTCCTGCGTGCCATGAGCTCGGTACCATCGTTCGCTCTCGCCTTCTGTGAGCAAGGCCTGATCAACGAGCTCGTCGCTCACAATTTGCGTCAGGGAAGCGCGAAGATGAAGCGAGACGTCCGACGTCTCCTGGTGGCTCTGACAACGAACAACGCCGACGCCACCGCGATGTTGAACCGTCTCATCCTCGAGAAGGTACAACTCGCGCTCAGAGGGAACTCGACGGATCTCACGACGACAGTTCGCCACGAAATGTCGCTGCTCGCACTTTCGGTCGCCAAAATCGACTCCTGTTGGGAGGATCGGCTCCGGAACGTGTTTCTGATTTTCCAGCTCCAATCCGACTACAGCTCTCACGCCGTACTCGAATGCATAACGCTTCCCTGTCTGAACATCATATGGGAAGTTGTCAACTCATCGAAGGATCCGGTCAAGTGGCGGCGCATCGACACAGGACTGGATCTTACCAAGTGGATCAACAGAGATCCAGAACACAGTTACGCCTTCTGGACGTCGAAGAAAGATCGAAGCGCCGTCGCGCAATGTGTTTTCAACTGGAAGCGTGCGGTCAAGTCTCGAATTGTGGTAGACGGAGAGAAAACCACGAGGAAGTCGTGGCTCGTGCAATTGATGTTCAACAAATCGTCGAGACAGGCTCGTGAAGTCGCGTGCTCGCTTACGAAGGCACTTTCGAAATCTCCGTGGTGCTATCGCGAGCTGCTGGATCTCTTGACAGGATATCTCGATGAAATGACGGTTGCAGGAGAGAACGGCGCCTGCTTCATGGATCTGTACCGGAACCTGATCCCGATCAAGCCGTGGAAGCAGTACGTCGTCGCTAAAGGGCTCATGAACAAGATCTCTGAGCTGATGAGCAGGGAAATCGAAGAGCTGAACAAGTTGGAAGAAACCGCCCTGACGGCCGATCTCACGCAGGGCTTTGCCCTGAAAATGCTCACCGAGATTTTGGCGCTGCTCCTGTCGGTCGTTGAAATACAGCGCGTCTATCAGGCCCGAATGCTCGGCCCAGTCCTCGACGGATATCTCTGTCTGAGGAGACTCGTCGTTCAGCGGACGAAGCTGGTCGACGACACGCAGGCAAAACTGCTTTTCCTCCTGGAGCACATGACCACCGGGACAGAAAGCGACACCAGAGCGTTCCTGGAGCTCTGTATCGAAACGGTGAAGAAATTCGGCCTGGACGATATACGCACACCGGTTTTCATTTTCGAGCGAGTGTGCAGCCTCATCTATCCGGAAGAGAGCGAAGCCAAAGACTTCCAGGTCTCCCTCGAGAAAGACAGCCAACAAGAGGATTTCCTACAGGGTAGAATGCTCGGAAATCCGTACTCGTCGAAAGAGCCCGGTATCGGTCCGCTCATGCGCGACGTGAAAAACAAAATCTGCACCGACTGCGAGCTCGTGGCTCTGCTGGAAGACGACAACAGCATGGAACTCCTGGTGTGCAACAAAATAATTTCGCTCGATTTGCCGGTTAAGGATGTCTACAAGAAGATCTGGTGCGCTGAGAATAACCCGGACGATCCCATGAGGATAGTATACCGAATGAAAGGGCTTCTCGGAGACGCGACCGAAGACATGATCAGTTCGTTGGCGAGTAAGAACTCCGCCACGATCGACGACGAAGAGGTCTACAAGCTGGCGGCGGTGATGGGAACCTGCGGCGGTCTGGACGTCATGCTCGACCGTTTGGGGTCCCTCGATGTCGAGAAAGCCACGCCCTTACTCTTGGTCATTCTTAAACTCCTCGGCCTCTGTATAAAGATAAAAAAGAACAGAGAATGCCTCGTCAAGCTCCGGTGCGTCCCCGTGCTCTTGAAGTGCCTCAAAGCATCTCTCGTGGCTAAGCAGGCACAGATACCCGAACAGATAATTGAAATTATCGAAAAAGTCATCCAAGAAGCTCTCAAACAAGGCTCGACTGGACTGGAGGATTTCTTCGCCCACACCGGAACCGATGAAGACCTCCGGTTCCTGCTGGATCGAGTCAAAGAAAATCCGGCGCTGCTCACCCCGTTGATGCGCGTCGTTCCATCGCTGACTCTGATGAATCAGACGAAGATGCAGATTCTCCTGGACCATTTCTTGCCGTATCTCGACTTCAAACGTTTCGACGACGAACGTCCCGCTGACTGTGAGCTGCCCATGGAATGTTTCTGCGCACTCGTGCAGGGTCTCGACACCGATCCGCTCCATCATCAACTGCGCGATTGGTTCGTACAGAAGGGCATCCTGCAACGTGCGATCGAGTATCTCAACATGAACGCCCCGCCATCGACGTGAGTTTTCCCCCGTCGGGAAGATTTCCTTTCCGAGATTATTAGATCCTTTGATTGCTCGACCGAGAGGTCCGGATCGATGGTTCGTCGGTCGTCGAAGTTGGCTTTTCTGATGCAGTGTCAATTCTAGGAGCTCTCTTCTGGTTGTCTCCGACGGTTGGACGCAGTTCGTGGCGAAGCCGTCGTTGAAGTTCGTCGTTCGCTTATTGACCGGTTTCTGCCGAGGCCACGAAGCGAGTCAGACGCTGATCGGAAACACGATTCCCGTAATTCATCGTTTGGAACAAGTGTACACCGAAGAGCACGTAGGATCTCTCGCCGAGAACCTGATGGAGGTTCTTCGAGAGAGTACGTCGAAGGTTCAGAAACAGGTAAAGTACAATTCGCTCCAATTTTCGGTCGATTCCGGGATCGGTAGGCGGACCTTGTCTTTGAACTCGAATCCGCTAAGCACCTCTTTCCCCAGGTCGAAGACGCTCGCCGACAAACCAGAGCCGAGAAGAAGAAGAGAGCCATGGCCATGAGACAGAAACAGCTCGGAGAGCTGGGGATGAAGACCAACGAGAAGGGTCAGGTCACCAAGGTTGGCGGGACAATGTTCAACCAAATGGAGGCTCTCGACGAAGAACAGGGACTGACCTGCATCATCTGCCGAGAAGGTCACCGACTCCAACCGACGAAAGTTCTCGCGATCTACACCTTCACGAAGAAGTGTGCCGTCGAAGAGCAGGAAATAACGTCGTCGTCCTGCAAAACCATTGGCTGGACAACTGTGACGTACTTTAATCTGGTGCACGTCGACTGCCATCTGAGCGCCGTGAACGTCATGAAAGGTCGCAATGTATGGGATTCGGCGACTTTACAAAACAGCAACACCAAATGCAACACGCTTCTCCCGCTGTGGGGTCCTCAGGTGATCGAGGCGCATTTCTCGCAAGCCCTGAAAACTCATTACTTCAGGGACGCGATCTCGCAGCTCGACAGGAGTCACACGAACATGGTCCACGACTTGAAACTATTGTTCACTCGTTTCGCGTTCGGGAAATCCTTCTCCGAGGATACCGGCGGTGGAGGACCAGAGAGCAACATGCACCTCGTTCCCTACCTTCTACACTTGGCTGTGTACACCATCAAAAGCGCGAGGGCGGTCTCTCGCGAACAGACGGCCATACGGAAATTCTTGGAATACAAGATGCCGAAGCTTTATCAGAACTTCTTCGAGGCCGATAGTCCCATGTACTACGTGACTCTCGCTCTCGCAGTTCTACCGCCATCGGTGTGGCTTCTGCACCGCGTGGCTTTCCTCGAACGATTGCTTCAATGTGGTCAGGCGAGACACTGCGGTCACGGACAGGAGCTTTATTCATCCGAACCGGAAGCTCTCAGAGTTTACAAGCCATATCTGCTCATGATAGCCCTAGTGGACAGGCTGTACAGTCACATGTTCCTCGTCGAAAAAGAAGCGACCCTCGAGACCTGGACCCAGGACGTTCACGAGTACATCCGGAATAACGATCAAGCGCTGTCTGAAAGCGCCAAGAAGTGCTGCGAATGGCTTTTGGATTTGGAGAAAAGACTGACTTCATTCGAAGTCTTCTCCGAGGCTCTACATCTCGACCTCGAGCCGGACTTCATCAAGAACAGCTTACGCTTGGTGTGATATTTTACTCTTGAGATAATGGTCGATGAAACATTTTTTTTGGCCGCTGCTCTGAGCGTTTTCATCGATAAACGAACGAATCCGAATAATTCTTAAACACACCGAGCAGACCGAATGGCTGAGCTCAACGGTGATTAAACTGACCAGGACGAAGCGTGAGAGAGATAAATAAATAATAAGACATCATGAGAATCCACAGACTCATTATTCTCAATGGCAAGTTCAATCGGCATCGGTTCATTGTTGATTGATAGCTTGTTTATTGTTGACTGATATGCCAATAATTTTTCCACTGTAGAGCTCCCGCCCCACGCTGATTTCCGGGTCGGTAGACTCGGATGAGAACCCTCTTTGGATATAACGGATGGGTTTTGAGTGTTCGAGAAGTGATTCAGTCATAGCTTACTCGGAGTGACGTCAATTCACGATAGAGAGGTTCAAACTCCGCTCTGTGAGCCGTACAAGACACCGACGCACCCTTTCACATTCCGTTGAGATGGCTCAGCGTCGGTGTATGCTTTTCAGGTGTAAGTGAGTTTTGGTTCCCATCGCTTATCGGCCGATTCGATGATTGAAAACATTCAGAGTAGCTCATAGGAATTCGGAGGATCTCCATTAATTCTTGAATTCATCCGAGCGTTCGAGTAATATCGCAGGTATTTCGCCGAAGCCCGGAGCGGATACAACGAGAGCAATGATGATCGTCATGTCTCCGGAGAACACGAGCGTGATTTTCCCGGAAAATCCGGGAGGATTCAATGAGAAAATGTTTTTCGAACGGGAAGGCTCTGGCTTTCCATTGAAACGCACCAGAAGTCTCGTGGGCTCCAGGATTCCATTCCGAATCTTTCGGAACGACTTCTCTCGAATTCGCCCCTGCCATCTCATTCCACAACACAGCGTACGTGAAATTCCAGCTTCTTTTGTCAGTGAATCCTGTTGGACCTCCTCCTCGCGTAAATCCATAAACAGACAAGGGCGCGTATGCTTCGTGGATCCGCCTCATCGGTTGATAAGATTATCCGGAGACGTGAGCTCAAGATTACGGTTTCTGTCTCCCGTTCCCCACGGTGACGAGTACTACTAGCGAGCCTCCATATTATGCTGTACCGTACAGCTGTGGATCATGGGAAATCAATGGCCAAGAGATGAATAGACCCGGGAACGCGCGGCAAGACCAAGCTCGAGGCTGCTTGGATTTTTGCTGTAAATCCCTCTGGTAGCCCGGGAACTCGGGCTCTGAATTTTCCAGAGCCTATCATTAAATATCCATTAAACATTTGCCATCATGGTGAGAGCTGTGGTACAGCCGCCAGAGCGGCCAGTCGAGTTCCTCATGTCCCACTCTTTGAGGTGCAAAACATCACGATCGTCTAGAGCCGGTCTCTCCACGGGCGAGAGAAGTGGAAGCCTTTCCAAGGTGTCGCGTGCATCCATCTCCCTGACGGAGAACGCTTGCTATAAAGGGGGAATTTTCTGTCAAGAATAGCAGCCATAAGCGCGGAGAGTCCCCTCAATGCGAGACTATCGGAAGCCCTCCATCTACCAGTAGAGATGACCGAAATCACAGTACCCGCGACTTGTTTCGCCTTCGCATGCTTGTTCCTCGTCTTGACCAAAGACGCAGACGCAGTCCCAGTTATGGGTGATTGTCTACCCGGTGGTGAAGTAACGGAACTCTGTCAGAGGTGCGCGAAGTTCACGAAAGCAACAAACGTGTTCAGTCTCTGCTGTAACAAGGAATCGGAACCGAAAACCAACGACAACAGCAACAAGCCGAAGAGCGTCAGGAATTGGTGCCAGAAGTTTCTCAAGCTGGAATTACCCTACTACCTGGGGGGACAGAAAACGACCCAAATCGACTTCTAGTCCGTTTTGACCGGTGCTGACCGCCTGTGACAATCGAACGACTTCACCCACTCGCACTAGGCGAGAAGAGAGTACTCTGTGATGCCCGATGTTAGCTGTTCAAGCACACATATCATAGTCGCGATCACCGCATTTATTTATGACCGAAGTTATTTATTGACAACCGCAATGGGCCGACCAAGGTGGTATCACTGATTTTGTCGCTGACGCTCAGAGCCTTATTTATTCTTGCTGTCCATTGCCTCCCGAGGCTCGCTCTATCCGTCCCGATGAGGGGGAGACGAGAAGCTTCCGGATTAATAAACGTCATTTCCAAAAGCATAAGCACTGGCAGTCTCTTCCAAGGATTTTAGTAGGATGGATCAACAGCTCGATTGCCTGACATAACTTCCCGCTAATTTGGCGGAAGAACTCTCTGGGAATAATCTGGGTGGGACATTTACTTACAGCCGATCTCTGGAACTCGAACTCGAGCCCCTGCTCCTCCCCCTCATCTTCCACAACCCCAACGCTATTTTCACCGTGGCGAGTGCGAGGCAGCCTAGATAACGAACGATTCAATCCAATCGACCGATGATGCGGCGGTTACGCAGCTTCTTCGGAATTGCGGGACCTGTTTCCTAGATCGGAAAAAACGGGTCTCAAACCGGCTTCGAAATTTTCCCGTGATTTGAAAATATTTGCGCCAATGCTTACGAGCGAGCTTGAGTACAGGAGTACAGGGCCTTCCATTGCGCGACGGTAACTCATTATCGAATGCCGGGAAGCCAATATTACAGTAGGTGCGTCCAAACTTCGTGACAATACCAGTGATCGACTTGATAACTCTCAGCCTTTACTAAGCACTCGGTAGATCCTTCCGCGGGGATACTGAAGAGTGCCCCGACGGATTATTTGACCCGGCTCCGAATAAATATGTTCCTCCCAGAGGGTCGGGGAAAGACTCCCTCAGGGGTAGTCGGGAGTGGGGAATCCCTGTCCTCTGAGGCTTCGAAGTTGATCACCAGAGCACAGAGGGAGGCTACGCCTGTGCTCAGCATGTAATTCTCACTCGTGGCACTGACTTATCGATATAATCCTCGAGTCAGAGCTCAGGCTCCGAGAGTGCACTTAACAAAGTCTAGAAGTTACATTCAGGAAACATCCTCCGGCTTCAGCTCCATCGATATCACGTGGAGCTGAACTATCACGTATAACGTACCCGGTGCGCTTCCGTAACCACAGACGTGTTGTTCAGCTATTTCCAGCAACTCGAGAGTTGACGTCCCATCTCGAGTTAATTTCCCACAAAATCCTGAAGACTAGAGAATCGCGAATCGAGAGCATGTCCAGATTCGTTCCATCCTCGATTATTTCCGATCATTGTACCTGTACTGATCATGAGCGCCGGTGTTGCTAAATGTAACTGAAGAGGTCTTCTCCGACGCGGAGATCACACAGGGGGCTGGGCCCCATATCGTGTTTGTTCGATCGCAGAAAATGACGGGACCAGACGTAGGAGACCGCAATGGAATCGGCAGTGCGTGGTAACACCAATCAGGAGGGGTCTATCACCGAGGACGCCGTAGGACAAGCGTCGTGTCTTCCACACCTACCGTGGTTCAGGCATCTCTCAAATAGATTGTCGATTGGCCTTTGAACTACGGACCAAATCGCATCAGTAGCTTACTTCTCGATATAGCTTCGAGGGAACAGCGTTACGGGTGCATTTGTCTATTTCGGGCCGATGTTGTCGAGTAACGCCGATTCCGCGAATATACAATTTCCAGACTCGTTCACCAATGAGGCTCGCTGGCTCCTCTAAACGATCGACGAACTTCGATTCGCCTCCTTTCCATATTCAGTGTTTTCGTACCACTCAATATGAATGTATGAATGTGTGCCACTCAATAATATAAATTGCTCGACTCCGATCCAGCGAGGAATTTCAGCAAGTCACGAGCAACCCCTCGAATACCGGACTTGTCCGGGCCAATCGAATCTGATCATCCTCCAGCCAGACGATTCCTCGATTGTGGATTCGATTGTGAGATTACAGCTCCATAGATTACGACCGCGCGGAGAATGCTCATTACACCAGAACGAAAGTGCTTGCTAGGGGACGGTTAGATGAGTCGCTGCAGGGAAGTTGACGGTCACAGGACTTTGCACACAACTCCTTGCACAACTAATATTTTCCCGACGGTTTCTCGTCGAAAGAGAGCAAAGTCTTGAATGCCATTCGGTGAGATTTCATCTTGCTGGCTCGATAACAGCCTTCGACGCGACAATCGGCATTTTGCTCTTCCACCAGGACCAGAGTTCAACCTTCGCCTTGATTGAAATCGGAGCCGAAGTGCGCCGATCGGGGCTTGTTTTCGCGGAGCATGTCCGATGCCATACAGGTCTTGGAGAAATTCCCGAGATCACCGATCCTCTCGACGAGGGTATTCCCTCGCACTCAAACGTACGTAGACGTGAAGTGCCGAAACGAATGAAGTCAATGGTCTCCGCTCCAGAGCAGGTGGATGATTCCTGAAGCCCCGACACCTTTCAGCCGAACGATGAGGAGCTCCGCTCCGGGTTTGAAACCGATGCAGAGAAGAGACCTGGAAGAAACCTGGTGGCAACCCCAAGAGGATTAATTCTTGGGGCTATAATCCGAAGGGCACTCCCTCGGTCTGGGGACTTATTCTCGGAGGGAATGGAACGATGGCGACACGCATCGAAAGCCTCGGCGTAGATCGAGTTCGTTTCTTCTCGGCGCTTACGCCTGTGGTTCTCGGTGATCAACACACTCTCGATTTCACTTCTGACTCCGTTCAATCTCGTCACCACGCGTCACAAGGCCGTTAGTGATCGTCGCCTTTGCCGAACGCCGACATGGTTTTCGATAGTGAACGAAACATGGCCTTGACCTCCACGGCGCGGCCTAAAGATCCACGCAAGGTTACAGTAGCTGGAGATGGCATTCGTGACCCGAAGCCGTCCCACTGGCAGACAGTGGAATCTGGCTATCGCTGGAATTTTCTCGAGAGCACAATCGAGAGGTCTCGCATAGTTTCGAACGAGAAGAATGACAGGCATCCTTCAGTTTCCGCAGGGCTGGAACCACGGAGTAAATGCCGAGACGTGAATTACCCATATGATCGACGTGTCGCGCTGGATGGGCCGCCACTTACTCAGGAGATCGCGCTCCACCTCCCAGTCGAGCCCAGCGGGCGGACCGGTGAGCTGACTGAGTCGGATGAGCTCCACATTTCAGAGCCTGTTTTTTTCCAAGCAGCGGGCTCGAACCGATTCCGTCTCTTCGGAGACCTTCTCGGAACCTCCTCAGGAATATCTGAACCAGCAGGAACTCTCACGTGGGGGAGAGGTCGTTACCTGCCGGAGCGACATGGCGCGGCGTTGCACCACGCAATGAACACGTGGACAAGCAGAATGCCCAATGATACGCGCGGGAGGGAAATTCTGATACACCACGAAGATTTTTCGGGATTGAGCGAAGGGAGCCATCGGAGCGGATAGGCGTATCTTTTGAGCGGTCGGTTAGGCGGCTTCACATGAACGGAAGTGATGATGATATGATTGTCTGACAGTACGGTGCATGGTGAACTCGTATGGAGGCTTGCTTCGGAGGTCTTTAAACTCAAGCCGGTGACTCCTCACGCGCGGCTCGGGTGAGAATAACCGAGCGGTCAGGCAGCGTTCAATGGACTACCTGGCCACGAGCTGCCCTATCGAGGAGCGAAGGAGCGATTCCCCGATGTTCGCGCTGACATTTCCCATTGACCTCGGCTCGACAAACATGCTTCGCTTTCTCGAGACTTATCGTCTCGGTTAGCGGGTGGACATCGAGCTGGCCATGGAACAGCCCTGAGATACGTCGAACCTTGGATATGACATATAATACCGAATCAACAGGCTCCAATCGACTCGATCGCCTGGGTCTGCGATCGTAAGTCCGTCGGAATGGCGGAGTTCTTCTCGATCTGGGGGACCCGGCAGAAGAGAAAACCTTTTCGGACTGATATCGAAAGGGGCGCCTGTCTCTGGCCGACGGAATCGCAATGCCCGAAACTCTCTGGTATTACGCACCGCCGCGCCGTCAAAGGATACCGAGCACTCGATCTGATATGCTTGCAGCCGAGCTACGATCTCCATTCTATTTGGAGTGGAGATAATGTTGACGTCTATCATCCATGACAACAGGTGGGCAAATGCCGACTGGCTCGGCGAGGTGGCAAACTCCTCTGTTGGGTCGTCCAGGGTGAACGGAATCGACTCACTGAAAAAATGACGAGCTGGACAGATCGAGGTGCTTCTGGAAGGGGTTATTCAAAGATTCAATTCATGCTTTTCCAACTTGGCGGATTCCCCGTTGTAGGATCCGAGTGGTGCGCCTCGCTATTTTCTTTGTTTCTGTATCTGTATGAAGAGAATGGGCAGCCGCTCGTTGTGACTGCGCAGCACGAAGGAATGCTCACACCTTGAATCCAGGGCAATAAGCGAGCGTCTCGGTCAGCGGTCCACTCGAGTGCGATCTTCTCAGGGATATAGGTCACTCTGGGGTCGGCCTCTGCCACTGTGATCTGCCAGTTCCGGGAGCGTAAGCGCCGCACTCCGCGTTTTGCTCCGCGTGATGACGTTCACTCTAGTGACCCCAATGGTCTTTCTCCAACAATTTTCTCACACTTCCTCCGAGAGCTCAGCGAGCGTTATTCATTATTATTATCCGCAACAAACAAGTCGCTTCCCGACGATTTTTGAGAATCCCCGCAGCGAACGAGAGAGGCCGTACTTCTGTCTTGAAACCAGAGGCTGATTATCAATATTCGGTGGAATTTATTTGTTTCCCGAACGCCTACGCTCCCATACGACCGAGTGTTACAACGGGCCGTGCGCGGGAAGGAGCAGTGGCTTGCCGTCTCGAAGCCACCGCCTGGAGGAAGGAAATTACGTTTCGCTCCGACGGCCAAGGAGAACAAGGGCCGCGAATGAGATGAAAGACGAGAAGAAGAACACCCGGAAAAGAAGAGAGCACGGGAGTACAACCTGTGAGTACCTATACGCTCCTCTCCTGTTGAGCGTGGCATCTCGCCGTGCGCGGACGATCCGCTGATACTCCCCGCGCTCTTGCGTGACGGTCCGAACAACGAGTGGCGTCCTCTTCTCGTCGTTCAGCGGATATTCGTCGGAAGCCACAGCCGACTGTCTTTTCTTGTGCTCAACTTCCGCAGGAAACGCATGCGCCCACGGCAGCGCATCTGAGTCTCGGAGCTTCTCTATCCTCGAGCTATGCATGCATGCTCCCTCGTCGTCTGCCGCTTATGGCGTATTCGATGGCTCGTGCGGAGGATTCATCCCACGTATTCGCTACCGCTTTCACAGCTCGGAGACTTTTGTCCTCCTCTCCATAACGTAGTTGGGCATTGCGGAAGAAACACGAGAAATTTTCCTCCCTCCCGTATCTCCCGGGAGCTCTAACCGCGTACTACGTCCGCGAATTCGTGGAACTCCGCCAGTCGCAGGGATCACTCCCCCACCGCGCTGAGGAGGAAGATGTCGAAGAAGAGGGAAATACAAAGTTTAAGCTTCTCCGGCCAATATTAGTCCCACTAGGCGCGGCGATCCGATCGTAGTGTTGGTATTGTTTTTCAATAGTGAATGCACCTCAAGTCCGAGACCCTGATAATGATACAGCTCCTCTCTCTGCGTTGACCTTCGGCGAATTCATTGATTTATCGGATTGCCCACTGGGGACTGAGCTCCTGTCAAAAGCTCACCATTCACATCGAGTGGAGCGACGCAGGATCGTCTTCGTCGAGAGCGAGTCGCCTCATTCTCGAATATTTTATTCCTCTCCGTTTCAGATAGCCGATCGTAGTCCTCGCTCCCGCCCGTTAGCCCGTCAAGCGGCTATTTGCGATGGATCAAAGGACCGTCTGACATTCCGGGAGGAGACTCGAAGTCTCGGTATAAATGTCAATGCACCTTTCCTGGAGCTTCGCTCGCGACTAAGGGCAGCCGCAAACGCTTTCTGGCGCGCGCGGCCACTTCGAGAGGTATTGGCATCTAATGGCGTGAGGTCTTTCTTCTGTTGTGCGACGCCAAAAGCTGATATAGCGTCCCAGAGTTCGCGCCAAGCGACCGTCGTCGTACGGGTCAGCAAATCGAGAGCCCATTCCGATAAGACTCCCCCTTCCGACTGAGACAATGGGCTTCCAACTACGAGCCAGATGCCCGACCGACTCAACCCGTCTCGTTCTACCGAGAACTGGGGCTGTCGCTGGCTGTGTCGCTCCGAGCTTGCGCTGGGTTTATGTTGCGTGAAGGTTTTCTTCTCTCAATTCGTATCCCTCTCCGGCTTGGTTCCTTCCTTGGTTTTCTCGACGGCCTCAACGACGTTTTCTGACTGCTCAATTGCTTCGTAAACACGTGGGACCGGTTTCTGGAAAATCTGGCTGCGGATGCTCTCGTGGAGTCTCAAGTTCCCAATCCCTCTCGACGTCGAACGAGTGTCTGTACCGGATCCTCGAACACGTACACGATGTCGGGACACCCTGACTCATGCGGCTATTGATAATTTATTTGGAGAACCACTTTCCCAATACACACTGAACGTCGCCGTCCTCCGCCTGCTCGCGCAGCGTCGAACTGTTGGTTCGTTCCGGAGTATCGTATCGAGGCGGAATAATTTGGCCCGGCACACGCTGCAGAACAATCGATTATATTTTCACAGTCCGACCAGCGCAGGCCGTCCCGAAGGCCTTGAACCTGGAACGGGAAGCTATCCTTATCCGCTCCCAGCAAGAATTCTCATGAAACGGCTGGAGAGAGGAAACAGGAGACGGTCACGTCGATTCCGTGCCTACAAATCCTGCCCGGTCCCTGTCTTCCGACCGCGGGGCCTTTCCCTTTTTGGCAGATGTGAGTCGAGATATCACGATTTATGGCTTGCGAGCAGATTCTCCCCCGCGAAGCGGACTCCGGTGAGGAGATCACTTGTCGCCGGAGGACTTCCCGGATCTCAGGTGGAGAAGGCCGCTGCCGCCGCCGCCGCCTACACGATTTCGAACGGAGGTTGTGCGCGTACTAGGAGTCCAAGGATACGCTCGCCCGAGGCCGGATGGCTAGCCCACCAAGAAACCTAATTACAACCATTAATTTCGCCGCTGTCCTGCTTTTTCCTTCGGGAAAAGCTGTGGGCAGGGAAGACAGAGGCGGAACTAATGGAGCGACAACGAAGGAACATCTTGCACTTGTTTCCATTAGGAACTCGCTGCGAGCGAAGAAGGGGAAGAACGAAAGCAGCGGGCGGGCGAGGCAGGACCGCACGAAGGGAGTAGGGGTAAAAACCAGGCAACGGTTGGCTTGTCCGGGGTAGCGAGGGATCAACATGGGGCAGTTGAGGTGGTGCTATTATTGCGGCTTGTGAAGCCGATGAAACCATCCGACGACGTCTCCTCACTGTTGAGAACTTGTGAATATCCTCTTGATCCCATTTGGAGGAGTAGTCCCGAGACTCAGCACGTCTCTGTTGGTGAATGCTTAGTTCAGCGGGACTGAACAGCGGGGACTCAGCTCGGGCTCGTCGAGCTGCGTCGGGAAAAGGTTGTGTCGAGACTAGAGAAAAAAGAAGAAATTGAGACACATCATTTATTGATTTACTTGATAATGTGTGCGAGTTCTACATGATTCTAGGTCTGCCATGTATAGATGTGATCATGGAAAGCATGAAATATTATGAATATTATGTGATATCGGGACGCCCTTCATCTCGTCGAATACTTGTGGCTCCTGCGTCGAAGAGTTTTCATGTATCATGCAATAGGCAATAAGTTAAGGTGATGCTCAGCTTCAGGATCCATTGATGATAGAAGCGAAAGCTTCGGAACTCTGAACATCAGAGATGTTCATCGAGATTTTTTTTCTATTTTGTTAGCTTGAGCAATAGCTTAGGTGGGTTGTCTCCGGCGAGGAAGACGTGTCGCCGACCGGCATTTGAATGAGAAGAAAGGGAAGATAGGATGAATTTTTATCAAATGCCTCTAGCTAGATGAGTTGTTCAGTCGAGGTCGTGGGGCGTTTTGATCGAACGGGATCGGATCAGAAAAAAATCCCACGCTCGACTACGGAAGCAGAAGTGGTTGAGGTGTAAGACTAGAGGGAATCACCGTAGATAGTGTTCCGTGAAAAATAAATAGGTGCGCAATTCAGATGGAAGGACAGCAGCTGCGAGCTAAGAATCCGAAGCTCGACGTGACTTATTCGAGGCTTTTTTCTTCCCCATCCAGATGAGAGTACAAGTATATACACAAGCGGAGCGACTTGACATCGGACAACATCGGAGGGTGCGGGGCAATTTGTTGAGGTATCTACACGAGGAAATGAGTCGAGCCGCGAAAAGTTCGCGCCCGGACAGTACAATTCTTTACTAGGGTAAGGCCATCGTTTCCGGGGCTCAATGAAATCTTTTTCTGTCCCCCTCCTCTGCTCTTGTTGGCTGGCTCGTAGCATGTCCGAATCAGTTGGCTCTGGGAGGCCGCCGATGAAGCCGCAGTCTACAACGCGCGCGGGTTTCAGAAATGGGAGAACGAATTTTCGACAGACAGCTTGAGGCATTCAGACTCCGAAATTTCATTGAAGCTGAACATGAGGTGATGATCACGGCAATCGACGAAACGCTCAACCCTGATGTTGTCTCGCGGTGGCCTGCGTCTTCTGACCGCTCTGGGATTGGGCGACCTGAAATCATTACGATTGAGAACGAAGCAATTTTCTCGCGATGTCACAGACAACGACACGCTGCCGATGTCGGGAGAATCTGCGACTCTGACCTGAGCTGCTTGCTGTTGAGCGGCCTGGGCTTGGGCGGCCTGTTGGAGGTACTGCTGGTACTGGTATTGGTACTGTTGGCTAGCGGAGGCGACCGGCTGACGCTGGAATGATTGGAAAAACCCGTGATTGCAAGTCGTGATCGATCCGAGAAGAGAGAACAGAATTGCGGTGCTATTTTTTTTTCAATTCTGGAAGGCTACCGAGATGCATCAACCAATATGGAACGGTACGGCGCGTCTCAGCGGGCCAAGTGCCCGAGGGACATCTTTGGAGCATCAACTCAGTCAGTCAACCAATCAGTCACTCAATCAATCGGTGACCATGATTCTCGCAGTTTTTCCTGGACGGCGCATACAGGGAGGGAAAATCCGCCGTCGAGCCGCGCGAGGAGGATATGACATTCGCAGAAATTTTTAACGACTGTAACACAGACTCCTGAAGTCGACAGCAGGCAGTCACTGGTTCCATCAATCTACAGCGAGAGCGTATTGAGCGGCCGAACAGAGAGAAGAGACCTACTTCATATTGTTCTTCTGGGAAATGTCCAAATGATGCGTAGAACAAAAGCTTTCCCCGAGCCGGCGTCGATTCAGCGCTACGCGTGTCGGAATGAATTGGAATCCCAGCCAACTTGCCGGCCGGTCTGCCGTTCTGGTCAACCGTTTCCAGAATGGACACACGTGAGTGCGGGCTTTTCGGAAGAACGCATGGCGCGGATATGACATGCTAAAAACATAACTCTTCGGAACGGTCGTCATCGCGAGTTAGGCGGAAGTTCGAACGGCGGCGTTTTCTCCAACGTTTCTGACGCTTTATCGAAACCCAGAACGATGGCTGCAGCCACGCACGGACGGTCGAAGCAGAAACGGACCGATAGCTCCTCGGTAACTCCATGCATGATTGATAATAGCTGAGGTGCTAACGGTGGCCGACCGGTGGCTCGTCTGGGACTCCCAACACAGTGACCTAAAGTGTTTCTGTAGTCGGTCGAATGCTTTCTTCCCGAGACAGCGATGGACTACGATCCGGAGAACTAAAGAGAAGTTTCCGTGTGAAAGTGTGTTTTCACCACAGTCGATTTCGTTCTGACGATTCGGCTAGGCAGCGGCAGGCGCAACAGGCTAACCGACTGACTCGCAATGGAATTTAGGACAGTGGCATATTTACGGGATACGACGAGACGCACAACTAAACTTAGCATCTAATGATAACGGGCCCATGTCGTGATGTTCAGCTAACAGCTCGAATCGTGTGAGTGTTTGGCGAGCTGGCAAATCGGCCGCAAATGCCGTGTTAGCAAGACGTCCGGTCAGCCAGCCGGCCGGCCAGCTAGAGAGCCGCACTGCATGCCGGCTGTGCGAACGAAGAGACTCGTGGTAAGACACTTCGGCGGAAATTCTCTCCGGCAGAATCCCAGATACGCGGAGCGTTCTGCCGACGTTGGGGCACCTGGACAGAACCTGGACAGAACGCATCTTTCTCACAATGGCCCCTGACTGGGGTCAACAATTCGACGGATTGTCGGTCGATGCGCATACGCACGTCAATATCGAGTCGCTTTAAGGATTCATTCGGCTATAGTGGTTTTGGCTCATTCGCGGCTCATCGACCGATCGCTCCGGTCCCGTTTCAATATTGCCGGGTACGGGAGGAAAAGTGATGAATTGCATGATGGGACACCAGAGAAACGGGAAAGTCCAGAGAATGTCCCGAGTCAAGATCAACTGATCGTCCGTTCGTCCGTGCGTCTGAGTGAGTGAGCAGCGACCGATTCGGCGGCTCACCGCCGGCGAGCCCGCTTCGCGCTGTGTTACTGACTGACTGACTCAGTTACCGGCACTCCCATCGTAATGGGGATTTCATGATAAAGTGAGCGGTGTCATCTCGCATCGAATTTCTCTGGCGGTTGCGTAACCGTGATGACGCTAACTCTAGCTAGCAGCGTCAGAAGCGGCGGCGGCACAGGCCGTCGTAGCCGCGGCAGTGAGAAGAAATTTAGGTCACGAGGGCAAAGTCGCCTTCTCCGTACATTCAACCAAAAAAAAGAAGAAGAAACGGAGAAGTCGGAGATGAAGAAGAGAGAATAACCAATTTGGACGATTTCTTCGACCGGTTCCTGCGTCGTGACTGAATGTATCTGAGAGGGCTCAGCGAAGTGACCCCTGCAGAACTCGATGCATTTCTAAATGCCTAAATTCGCATTTGATACGAAATCGCTCGATAGACTGAGCCTGCCGCTTTTTTTGCTTTATCTATGAGCGCCGGCTCAGAGTTCCAGTCTCGTCGTCGGAGCTTTCCCGGACAGGAGCCCAACAACATTCATTGCTCGAGAAACGTAGGAACAACAAACGCATGAAGCGCTCCAACGGAATCGCGAAGATAAGACTTCGCTCGTAAACTTCTCGGATGGACAAGGTAGATATCTGAGAGCGTGAGAAAAAACACACGGATGAATTCCTATCACGAATTACCTGGATTGCGTTGGGGTCCGTCACGTGCTGACCGTATTTGACGGAGGCGTTGTCGAGCATTGTCATGATGTCGTAGAATTCTTTCGGGTACGTGTCGCCGCCCTCGTAACCGGTACGTTTTGCGAATCCGAACATGCCTGTTGGCGATAAGAATTCCTAATTCAGAGATTCCGGGTGCGTCGGAATGCTAATAAGTTACCCCAGGACCCTTGAGTGAGCTCGAAACGAGCGGAGGAGATTGATTCTAAGGCTCACCTGGCAGAGATGATACCACTCCGGGAACCATTCTGACTAGGGAAACGACTCCAGTCGCGACCAGGAAAGGCACGACGACTGAGTTCACAATTGGTTCGAATCTGAAATACGGGAAATGGCATGAGTATTCCAGACTTCCTGTCGGAGCCGAACAACCTCTCTCTGTGATCAGTTCACCGTTCCCCAGAAACATTCCCACACTGAGCATCTGTCAGGGGCTGGAAGAGATTCGCGTGACGCCGTCGACGGAAACGCCGGCGGCCCTTCTCGGACGTGTCGATCATTATTCAATAAATGCAATCAGCTCCGGGAGGAGACGGATCTCCCGCTCGTGGCGTCGGCACGCGGGAGAGAACGCGAGAAAATGCCTGTTTGGATGAAGTGCGACGAAATTCTCTGATGGCGTTCTGCATTCCTCCGAAACTCATCGTGGCCGCCAGTCGTTGAACTTAATCGGCGACTCATTGACGCACGAGAGAGTAGAGTCGCCGATGCAACCACCGCTATTTCTTCGGCTCTAGCGGCGGCGACAGCTCGGTGCAGCGCACCAGCAGCAGCCAATAACGGTTCCTTGGGATGTTTGACTTTTCGCTGCTCAATATTGAGCGGTCGAGCCGGCACCGATTCCGCTGCATCGCCCAAGAGGTCCTTAATCTCGAGAATCATCTCGGAGAAGCGACGCGGATGATAGTGTGTCGATCGTGATTTTGAATGCTGGACTGACTGAGTGACTGACTGACAAACTGCTTCACGAGAAAGCGGGCAGAAGACAGCGGGTTGTATAGACCTCGGTAGCCCGATGACTTCTGGTGGAAGCAGCGTGAGATTATACATTGATAAACACGAGACGAGAGAAGAAGAAGATTGATCCAATATCCATTCGTCGTTATTGAGCGACAAGATCATCTCGCGACCCAGACTCCGGCAGTACGACGTCAAATACCGGTTCAAAATTTTTCTCCCGAAAGAAGATTACGACACCGGCGCAAAACTGTGAACCCTGTGGGCCAATGACACTTTGACACCGGATGAATAATACTCTACTCTATTTCCACCCAAAAACACATACGCGCGTGGCCTGGTTCAGCGCATCGCAATGCGAATTCTTCCCATTTGTTGTTGAAGGGCCGCCGCCGATCAGAAAACTCGAAGCCACTGCCCTGAGCATTTTCCAGGGAAAAAAAATTCCCCTCGCTTTCGGATGAACTGGATCGTGTAACGATCAGGAAGAAGACTTTCATCGTCAAATAATAACACGCCAATCTTCAGAGCTTCCCCCTTGATTTCTGCGTGGGTAATTGTCTAGGAGAACAATAAAAACCTGCCACCCCTGGACGATTCAACGCTCTGGTGCGCTGGTGTCTTATTCCGCCCATCCTAAGGATGCACCGAAGATGGTTCCGTGAATAATTCGGACTTTTAAGTAAAATGAGATCCAGTTCGGGGGAAAATCGAAAAAGTTTCCTAGCCATTCCAACTCACCTCCCGAGCATAGACGCCCTTCCGGTGACGATACTTTTGTCCTCTTTCGACTCAATAATCGGTCCCGCCAGAACGGTGTGCATCAGCAAGCCCAGAGCCATGACCGCGTGGTATGTCGGACGCATTTTGATTGGTGAAGATTGATTGGAGCTGCACTGAGAGTATTCTGCAAGGAAGGAGAAGACTTTAACTCCGAAGCAATGAACTCGAGTTTTACTCGCACTCATGGACACCTCCCATTCGCACCAGAACGGGCCCCTAGGGCCGGGACTTCGCTCTGTCTGCATATCCCCTTAGAAGAGCGAGAACCGAGGATGCTCCAGAGGAATGAGATCGAGTGTACGTGCAATCTCTTCCTGGGCCAGCGAGAGCAGCGAGGAGGGAGCAGCGAAACAAGCTCCGGGTCGGAGAAGAATTGAACAACAAAAAAAAACACTAGAAAAAGAACCAATTCCCGATATCCGGGAAGGAAAGTCGAATCGCGCATTGTATTCGGAGACTTGATTTTGCAGTGTTTCCAGGTTATACACCGGCCGGCGCCGAGCACGGTCTCAGCGCCAAAGGCCGCTGCGCAACAGTAACAGCTGATTCGGAGTGTGAGTCAGAAGAGCAGAAAAAGGAATTGACTGACGGAACAGCACGCACCTCACAACAAAGTCGAGTTCAAGCCTCAGGCCACTCGGTCGATCTTTTTAAATCCTCGTTGACGTCCATTTGTAGGAAAGACGATTGAGAGAAGAACGTCCACGAGAAAGGGCACCGTTAGCAGCTACGGCAGCAGCAGCGGCGGCAGCAAGAGGATTTTAACCGAATTCCGGAGCAGGGCGCCGAAGATGAAGAAGAAGTCCGGTGACCTACAAGCGACAGCCACAGAAAGTCCCAACAAGCCAAAAATTCCGGAGAGGCTCCACAGATCCATGAAACAGAAGGATGGGGGCAGACCCGCTGCCGCCGCCGCCATCGATTCCATCATTACGGGCGGCGACCCGGCCGTCGCCGCATAGAACACGCTCAGTTCAACAATTACCTGTCTATCCCTTTGATTGTTTCGAAAGCTCAAATGGAGGGGAAATCCAGAGCCCCCTCCCTTACCTCAAGCAGCAGCAGCTGCCATCGAACGCGAAACCATCTCAGCTGCCGCCTCTGCGCTTTTTTCTCTTGGCCTACAAACCTTTCTGGGAAATTAAAGGGTGTATAAAGGCTTGACCGGAGTGCCTCATCGCTGACGTCACGCTGGCGCCCCGATATCAAAATATTCGGAGGGAATTGCTTCCAGCTAATCACGACTCATGATCTGGTGATCAGCTGAAAACTCGCTGCTCTGGGTATGCCTCCTTCGAATCGAATGCGTTGAAGCTTGTGCCATGTTTTCTTCTCCTCTCGACTCTCGTTGAATACTGCGGTCCATTGGAGGCAAGAGCTTAGAATCCTATGGCGTGTCTAGTGTCGGGCGCCCGAGCGCGCGCGCATTTCGGGACATCTTCATGGCGTCCCGGGAGGATAAGCGAAAAATACATAGAAGTCGTCAGAACTAGTCTCGCAGACAGTTAGCAGGATTCCGACCATCTAGCCCGTGCCCCAGTCATCCAGAGGACTAAAAGGGAGAATGAATCATCAAGATGTGAGTTTCTCAGCACTTAACACTTGTTGAAGTTTGCACAAAGAACAAACGAACATCATTTCGGCTCCTCGGAATGTTCCTTCCAGCTTGAGCTCGACAACCGGCAGAATGTCGGTTTGTTCCCTTTCTAGCTCGCTCGCTCACACATTCAGTCAGTCAAAAGTTTCACTTCTCAAGTTTTCCGTAGTATAAGTTTGTTTCTTTCTCGTTGGTAGGTCCGTCTGACAACGTTTTCTGGACAGTCGATTCCCCAGATTGAAGTCACGGAGCTCTCTAATTTTCACGGATAACGATTCGTTTTTTTATTATTCACCCAGAGGTCGTCGGATGGCAGATCTCGATCAATCATTCTCGAGTGCCAGAAATTCAGGTGACTGAATTAGGAACCACTCAAGATTCCGTTCTGGTTTTTCCTTCGATTCGTCCTGTATTCGTTATGGCTCCGTCAAGTTTCCCCAAAATCCGATCCTGTATGAGGCTCTTCACGCATATTCCGGCGAGGACGATTGATAGCTCCCTGTGTTCCTTTAGCAGAATGCCCGAATGCAGCAAGCCACGGAACTAATGAGAAAGGAGACATCATGCAGAGCGACAGACAGGAAGACCGAAAATCGGGGTGAACGGAATTCCGACCCGTAAAAATCCGGTCGACGTAATACCGCCATAAAATACCGCTTCCACGTAAGCGATATGGATCCGATTCCTAGTTTCTGGCTATAACGTCACTGGGGCTCTGATACTGTTCTCATTATATTTTTTCTGCTGAGAAATGTGGAGGTGTCACCTCAACCAAAAGAAGACAGATATCTCGACTGCGATGCATGTCGTCTGAATTCGAATGCCTCAAAACGAGTTGCTCGATATCTGTAGAGCGTGACCGCGTGAAGAGAAGACCGAGCTTGGCTCAACGGCTCAACTATGTATCGATTAGATGCAAACATATTCACTCAGATTCATGCGTATTCGGTGGGACATCGGACCGATATGATATTCTGTCAGGAACCGCCGTATCGCACACTGTTATAGCTCCTAATGTATTGGAGGATCTCATCGGATTCACGAGACATTCGGATATTCTCTCCTGATTTCATTGCTTGAGAGAATCTCAACGGAATGATACAGACTCAGTCAGAGTGAGATCAAGATGAGTCGGAGTAGTTCATTCTGGCATGCATGCGAGTGTGACTTGGAGAAAGGCCCTCAGTCTGTGCTAAGAGCGGATCGATTCCTGGGGAAAAATTCTCCCGTCTAATTCTGACGAAAATAATTTGAGCCGTGCAGATGTCCGTTTAGTTTTTGTCCATTTCAGCCATTCCCGGAGCGCTGTATGTTGCCCCTAAGGCCGGAGAACAAAGGAACGCAGCGGTAGGAAAAAGGTTCGGCGGAATGAACGTCAGGACAACAGGAGCGGGGACGCGCCGCCGCAGCGGAACGGAGAGGAACGAAGACAGACACGGGAATGGGACGACGAGGAATACCAAATGAGCCTCCGCCGCCTTCCCCGCCATTCGCTGTTTTTTTTCTCACTTCACCTCAACGCTCGTCCGTCCGCACTCTTGACAGCGGTGGTCCGTGCTCTCGGAAACTAGCCCGCTCGCCTCCTCACTCGTTCGAATCGTTTCTGTCGCTGCTATTCGACATTCTAGCGTCGAAGTAAGTTCCGTTCTCAACGTGCCGCAGATAATGGTCCAAGATTATTTGCCCGCTTGCCTAATCATTGTGAATTCGTCACAGAACAAAAATTCTGTCAATTGCTGTACCGAAAGGCCTATCTACCACAGACCGATTGCCTATGGAGTGACAAGCGATAGTTGTCTCTGACCGTCGGGCAGTTTGGAAGTTTTCCTTGGGTCCAAGAGCTGCAGGTGGATAAGCCTGGGTGACAGGGAGACCAAGTGTACGATTGGATACACCTCCCCGGAAAAATCACGGTCTCTCCGCAGCAATGAGCTGTGCGATGCTTTGACCTCAGCAAAACGATGATGTTGAACTGAGTATCGGCCGAGCCCGCCCCTTCGAACGATGCGACGTAAGTTGGGAAGACGCGCGTGCCGAATCTTGAGTTCATTCTCTGAATTTTATCTTTTTCCGGTCTCAATTCCTTTTTCGGCATTTCGAAGAATTTTTACGAATCCTGCTCCGATGGGAATCAGTCAAGAAGCGACGGACCAGCCCAGAAGACAGATCCTCGACACGAATGTTACCATTTCAAAGAATCTGATCCAGAAACTGCTCTTCGAGCGGCGGGCCGTGATCCACAGTGTGCTCTTCCCTCGGAAGCAGTAACGACCCGTGTTATCGAATTCGAGCACCGGTTCCTTCGGTTCCTGAGCTCTTTTCTGAACGAGATAATTATGGTCCATCACTCGTTCCTTGAAACGATCGGTTTCGTTGTAGTCAGCGCTATTAATCACAAGAGCAGGGGAGGAAAACGAGTTTGGTTTCCGAATTCACTGGAAAGAGGAATTCCCCAGAATGCCCGACTGAAACGGAAAAGTTAGAAGTCGTCACAATCATGGTCACCTTAACCCTTCGAAAACGAGTGAAAGGAAGGAAGGAGGACACAGACGGAACCGTCACGAACGTCACGGCCTGCTAGAAGCTCTTCAAGTATTTCGACTCGAGACTGACTGTGAGAATCGACGGTCATTACTCTCAGAATAAAATTATCACCCAGGAGTTCTCCTCGTCGGCGCAGCAGCAGCCGCGCGGAGAGCGTCGTGAAGCTCACACATGGGACCGATTGTGACGCGAGTGACTCGGCGCTGCCTCGTTGAATCGTGACGACTCCGGGAAACCGAAGCCACTCTATCGAGTCGAATTTCCTTGTGACTTCCGCCTGGAGTACCGTGATCCTGGAGGAGCTCTTTTGCATTCTCAGAAAGTGTCGGGCCACATGCTCGATCATTCTCGACACGGTTTGTCTCCTTCGATTGCTACCATGCCACATGGATGACCGGACACAGTTTGACGTTCTTTCCGGGAGAGGCATCCGAGAGGATTCTTCATGGCACTGCAGAGAGTCCTCCACACCTGGAGCCCTGCAATATGGACGAGCATGCCCCTCGAGGTATGCGAGACCGCACCCGGAATCGCCGGTCCCGGATCCTCCCCGTCCGGTCACCCGATAGGGGAGCTGCGGCGCTCCTCACCCTGAAATACTTGAACATTTCGAATCGGAACATCGAATGTTGAAGCATTGACCCCTGGAGATCCTGTCCGGCGGAGCTCAGACTCAAGGGGATGCAATCCTTCTTCAAACGAGCGGCTTTCTTTAGTCTATTATGTCGCTTACGGAGGTGATAGGCGAGCTGCAGTTTTCGCCCAGATAGTGCTACTTACGTAAGAGGGAAACCTTCCAGAAAAAACAATATGTGTTTGACATGGAGAGCGGATCTTGGCGACGAGACGCCGTCTGTGCCCAGAGATCGAATGAACGGCTCAACGATCCTCGGAGCCTTGCGCGATTGGAACGGATGCCTCACGCGTCCAGCGCTCCGTGTAGAGTTCCGCTTCTTGACACGGCGCAGGAGCGACATCCGAGCGCGGTTGTATCTCGGGAAGGGGCTGCCGGAAGGGTCCCCGTTGGAGTCCCCGTCAGAATTTCCGTGAGGCTTCCCATCGGAGTTTCCGTCAGGGTTTCCGTAAGGGTTTCCGTAAGGGTTTCCGTAAGGGTTTCCGTAAGGGTTTCCGTAAGGGTTTCCGTAAGGGTTTCCGTCAGGAAAAATCGATGTGGAATGTTGGCGGATCTTCCTGACCCGAATCTGCTATTCGAGAAATCATTCCTGGGGACGCGTCCATAGGAGTAACACCTTCTCACGGACAGGCAGAACGTTAGAGTCAGGCTCTCAACGAAGCAAGGGGTGAGACCGGGGACGATTATCTGCGATTTTCTACATGTCGATCCCTTGGCTCGATTCCCGCGGAACACCATACTTTATACCCGAATTCGTTTTCGAGCGGAGGCTCGACAAGACGCATTGTTTTCCTTCGTCTCCATGGTTTGTCGCGCGAAACCATTGAATAGTCTCAGCAGTAGGAGAACACCCGTCCCCATCCGCCATTCTCATTCGAACGAGAGGCCGGCTGCAAACTCTTACGGCAGACTTTGGAGTATGGGAATCGGTCCCCGGAGCACAATAACAACGATAGGAACAGCAGTAGCAGCAAAAGACGTCTTCATGGAAAGGATTTTGAGCGTTGTGTAGGGGTGTTCCTGGACATCAGAATACACATAAGCTGCAATACAGCGGCAGTTTTACCCGAGCGGGACCCGATGCGCAAGGAGGCCCCTTGATCGAGAAACGTGTTAAATCTTTATCACGGCTTACTCCACTCACTCAGAGGTAATTCCAACGGGAAGAAGGCGAGTGTGACAGCGCAGAGTGCACCACTTCCTCCAGTCGAGAATTTTTTCAGGAGCTAAAATTACAGGTTCCTCCAGAGCGAGGGCGATCCTGGAAGAGCGTTTCGCGACGAGACTCACCCCGTCGCCTCGGTTCCCCCGCACGGCCCAGGACGCCGCAAAACAAACCCTAATGAGTGCGAGGCAGTGCAGCAAAAAGGGGTTAGACACTCCAGGGAGACAGTACGGCTCGAATTCGTTCCGCGCACTTCGAGAACAAAGCAGGATACTTCAAGACGGCGGACGGGATTCCGGATATGGGATCTTCCGCTTTATTCGTTCGCTCTCAGTTTTGATTATAAGCCGGGCGCGCGGCATGCAGGCCGTCTAAGCGGGATTCGAGGTTGCCAAATTCAAGAGATTTGCCTCCTTGGAGGAAACGTAGGAGACGATGGAGCGCTAGCATTCCACGGAAGTGCCCACTCTCTCCTCCTCCCTCGGCAGCAGCGTCGAAATAATTAAGCTCGGACTCCAACCCCTCGTTGTTTCCTCTCCTGTCTGCTGGTTATAAGAGAGATTCTCTGAATGCGCTTGCCTTCGAGCGGGCGAACGAACGAGCGAGCGAGCGACTAGGCAAGGCGGCAGATTATCTGTGGCAACTATTCCCCGAGCCCCAGCCCGGTGGCGCCCTCCGAGCCGGACGTACGGAGAGACGGATCGGCAGACGCGCGTTTCGTCGGTAAATAGAATGTTAATGAAAGAATTCTCTGATAAGCCAAGAACCACGCGACGTCAGCCCGCATGCCCGCCCGTCGGTCCTACCAACCGTCCGACCTAACTCACCCACAACAACTCCAGCTTCATACTCAGTCGGTTGCTAGGCAGAGGATCTCCAAGGAAGGCTCTGGAAAGCGCTTGACGCATTGTGTCGAGTTTCCTCGGAGTTTCGAGTCTCCTCCCCGTAAGTTCTTCTGTCAGAAAGCTAGGGAAACAAAGAGTGAGGGAAACTACGGCAATCCTCTCCGAGTTCGGAGAGGCACAGCGTGGATCCGCGATCAGGAATTTTCTCGAGCCTCTCCGATCCGAGTTCGGATTGCTCGTTGGCGTACATTGATATTTTTTCAGTCGCGGAATGATTGGAATTGGAAGAAAAGTGGAAGTGCACCCTCCTCAAACCTGGTCATATATCACATGTAAAACCAACTCCCAATGATTTATTGCTAAAATAGGCTGTTTATCTGTCTCTTCATTTGCGCTCCGCGGACTTCCTCGATTGCATGTATATGTACAATTATTGTTTCGCTTCCTATCCCCTCTTTCAACAATCGCTTGAGGACGCGAAGTTCCTCGTGACATCACAAACATGGTCCTGGTGGACGGATCTACGGGATCAGCTCCGTGAGTGGAATCTGACAGTACGCTCAGCGCGAACTTTTCCTGAACGAGTCTACCTTCCCCGATCAGCTGATGATATGCTTCTGAACCGCAGCATCTTGTCGCTTTACCAGGAGAATCATCGCAGGGCCGAGACTTCTGAACTTCTGACCGAAAACCTATGCTTCTGTCAGCAATCGATGGTTCCCGTTCGATTGTTCCGCTAAACGTGAAAAGAGCAGAGCTCCGTGCGTAGTATGCTGGGCTGGATAGTTCTGGAGAAAAAATTCGCTCGTTGTCAGAGTAGCCGCTGCTTTCGAGCATAGAGTCGTTTCGAAAAGCGAAACCACGCACCTCGATCTCAGGTGAGATTCGCGATCAAATATCTGAGGCACATCGCGCACAAACTCAAACTGATCGATATGTGTTCCGTGGGTGCCGTCACCGATGAACTCGCCAGCATATATTTCTCTGTCGAAAAAAGGAAGGATGCCGTTCAGCGGTATCGAGCTTTCAGATTTTCCTCACCGAAATCGAAAGGATTGAGGAACGTTGGCTGGGCGGATTCAGAACTCGGAGCTTACAACAACAAACAGAAAGTAAACCCCACTCACCGGGATACAACTCTAGAACTCGAGACTGTTTGATGTCCGTAGACGGGATTGTGTACACGCAGAAGAAGAGATGTCTTCTCGCAATATTGGCCTGATGCGTATTCGCTGTATCTTTCGTCGGGCCCAGTTTCAAATGTCTATTCGGCATCGAAGTAGTCAGTATGGTGAGGTACCCGTCCCTCGAAGGCATGCTCTGATGTCCTAAAGGCTCGACTGAGTAATTCACCAAGGTCAAGTTGTCGACCGTCATGTACTCGCTGCCTGCAGAGAAATCAGGATTCAAACTCGAGTAGAAAATTCCACGCCATCGTTATTGAGAAGCAATTGGAAAACTATTCCCTTCGACGAGGTTGGAGTACCTATCCTCTTCCCCTCGGGCACCTTAGACTCACCCGCTATCTGCGTGCGTTCCATCCTGTACATGTGGAGCAGTGGTTCGGGAAAAACGCCCTCAATTTTGCATCGGAAGCGCGTCTCCTCGGAATGATCGGCGCGCAAAAGGGACAGATCGAATATGCGCGGTTTCGCTATGGGAGAGTCTTCCGTTAGATACCGTAGGACTCTGTCACCTACATTTTGATTCGCCGGAAAGCTGAGGTTCTCTCAGCGACGATTTATTGCCAGACCTACCATAGACGATCATATCCTGGGTTCGTGTGTCCTGTCCCATGAGCGATGTGACCGAGCATGAGTAGTTTCCACTCATCTCCGTTGAAGGCCGGAGGATATTTAGGGCCCTGAACTTCGTATTTGGGTCTTCTGTCGCTTCATAGCTTCTGTTGATGTGTCCATCGAAGACTCGCGACTTCGAATAAGCTCTTTTGCTCAAGTCCGGTATCCATTGATAAATGGGTTTCGGGTCCTGATTGAAGAACCACTTCACCACGAGTTGTTGATCTTCCTCGGTGTACGAGTATATGCAGTCGAGGACCACCGATGGTGTTGTGCCGTTCTGAACTAAGCGTGGCACTGCCAGATTCACGATGCGGACCGACTCAACAATATTGACTGGAAGTCAGAGAAGATATAAAGATGGAATGTACGTATTTCAGGGGTCCCATCTCTTGACAGGGATTACGATGATCGATCGGGGGAATGACGATCCTACGTAATGAAACGTTCCGGCAGCCATGACTTTCGCGACTTCCACCCGTGCAATTTGCGAATATCGATCTTGGCAGTGTCGGGATCCTCTTCCCAAGAGATCTGCTCGGGAAGAATGCGAGCAATCGAGAGTTCGGCCTATCCGACACGGTACTCAGAACGCTCTTCGCCGCGGAGACGGTCTACAATAGATGAATACGCTCCGAGACCATTCTGCGAGCTAAGCAGTCGATTGTCGCGGTCGGCGGTGATTTTTCTTCCCTCGATACGTCATAAGAGCACATCTGTCACTTTCACATAACAGTCTGCTTGGTAAGCAGGCGGATGGGCCTCTAATTTCCGCTTGTGTTCCCCAGATTGAAACATCATGCGGAGAGCGAGTGGGCGCGCGACATCTGAGAATGTCGCTCTCGTCGGAATTCACTCATCAGCTCCGGACTCAAGTGCACGATCGAATGCCCGGCTCGCCCGAATCTCGCTCGCCACCGCTCTACATCATCGGAAGATGTATCGATGAATAATTCATTCTTTAAACTGTGGCGCGATTAGATAATATTCATTATAAGTGTTATTAACTCCCCGTGTATTTCAGGGACCCTCGAGAGTAGACGACAAGGGACTAAGGGACGACATGTTCCCTAAAGTCAATCGAGAGCTCGGACCGGACCAGCACTTACAAATATAAAGATCCGTCAGACGGTCCGAACATCGATGTGATCGCATTCATCATGAGCAGTCGTCTGCCTCACATGAGCGAAATGCTTGACGAAAGTTGGTCGACGGACGGGTCGGTTTGCCGACGCGCTCAGAACGCGAGGGAAGGGAATCGACACGAAAAACGTTTTGGTATTGGAGCGGAGGAAGCGGGAAGAAAGTCAAAGCTTCCTACATCTGCTTCCTCTGCTGAAAACCTTGTGCCGACTCCGCTCCTGGTCTCGTTATTGTTGACGTTTTTGTTCCGGTTCGCTCTCGTGCAATGCGAAGTCTCGGACAACAGGGTAGAAAGCTTCAGTTGAGGGATGTTTTCGGGGGTCGTGTGGGAAGTCGCACACACACAGGATAGAATTTAAGGCTGGGGAGGATCCGATACGAGACGGAACAGAACAGCAGGAGGAGGAATGAACGAATGAGATGGTCGCGCGACAACGTCGTTCCGTTTTCTCTTGGCGTCGTTGGGAACGGAAGCAACAAAGAGGAAGAGGAGGCCATTACTTCCCCTACTTCAGTTTTTCCCGATCTGCTCCGGAATTGTTCTACGTCGTACACCGCTCTCATTTTTGTGATGATCGCCGTTTCTGCGTAGTTTTCGGTCGAGCCCCTCTTGAACGACCCTCGAGCATCGATCCTGGAGGATGTCGACCGACTATGTGCCTCGCGAGCTTAAAAAGCTCGAAGCTGGTCATGACGTGGCGAGGAGCGGCCGGAGGAAAGTTTTGTTGTTGTTCCTGAGGGTACTGCAAGCTCCTCGCTGGAAGACGACTCCGGCTACTTCCAAAACACTCTCCGACACTCGGGAAAAATTGCCGGGAAGAGAGAACAAGGACCGTGCTCATTTCGTGAGGGGAGGGAACAACGCAGGGCTGAGTGTATCCCCGATCCCCCATCGAAAAGACTGACATACTTTGTGGATCGCGACACCCACAGCGTTGATGTCGACGGTGAATCCTCCCCGTGAAATGTTCGACTCTCACGCTCCGCGTCTAGTGCCAGAAGGGTCGAACGGCGGGATATCTGAGAACCCTCCTGGAGAAAGTTCGGGAAGCCGCGGGAACTGGAGCCCCTTGAAGTCCGTACTCGTTAATGTGCCCGACCTGTTCTCGGTCATTTTCGAGGAAGATGAATTTCCCTCCTCACGGACGGAGTTCTGCCTCCAGCGGAAGGATTTCATTGCGCTGCGAGTAATTTTGCACTATTCACTCTACTCACCCACGAAGATGACGATCCAACCGAACAGGCACGTGGCTCTGGCTGTCAGCAGAGACATTTTTACACCGGTGTCAGATCTCAGCTTCGAGACGTCGTTATTCCTCGGAGTCTGATCGAGACGCTGTTCCAAGGCACCTTCTTGTTTCTTCCCGTGTATCCAATTCCCCAGGATCCGCGTTTTTTTCTCCAACCGATCGAATTGCACTAAAAGTCGATTTGGAACAGAATAACATGCGGTGATTTCTGCTCGATGAGCGCACTGCTTCTCCGCTTGCTCTCCTTAGTTTGAGTCATTTGTACGCCACTTGTACGGAGTGCAGAATCGAGTTCCCACTGAATCAGCGTTTAGGCAGAAGCATCTTTTGTGGAGCTTTCGCCGGAAATGGTCCTGGCACCATCGGACGCGCTCTCAGGATCGGTCATGGAGAGTGGCGACGTAGGAGAGGGAACGCAAGGGGAGAGTACACCACTAGGAAATGATCCAGCCGGGGAAAATGTTCGGACTTATCGAGCTCTGTCGGGTTACGACTGGAGGATGCGTTCCCCCATGAATACCTGCCCGCGTCGACGTCGAATCTCGACCTTCGGGGCGCCAGACGGTTAGCTGTCGATTTTTCTCAGGAGCACCCTTCCATATCCGACCGGGCCGAGCAGGAAGCTCGACCGATCTTCCGCGATCCGATCAGCTGGTGGATCCCGAGCCACTCTCCGATTTGACAGCCGGATGGTCCAACGATATTCCATAAGATAATCAGTATATTCGGCTCCGGAGAGAATTTCCTCTCTTCAAAAACGGGAGTACTGACAGCAGCGAGGCATAAGGATGAGAGCTCGAGACGTGCGGCCGAGACAGCAGGCAGACGATAAAGTTCCACTCTATTTGATTTGGTTCGCTCTCCTCGATTCGGCCACGAGTCCGAATGGGCACCATGGCTGGTGGTGCTGGTGCCGCCGCCGTCGCCGCAGCTAAGCTGGAAAAAGAGACCAGAGCTAATTCGATTAAGACGTTGTTCCCTAAGGCCACACTAAACACAAGGGACCGTCGCTATCCAGTCAGCCGGCTAGGGGATCGGACGGGTAGCTGGCTCAGAGGTGGGCTCGCCCGCTCGCTCGATTCATGCCAGCCCAACGCTACTTTGCTCGGTCCTCTCCGTCTAGTTCTCCTGGATCAGTTTCCGATAGCTTTAATGCTTCAACTAGTGAAATTACCGTCTGACTGTTCGGGACGGTATTGTCCCCTGCACTGAAGGAGCTCCTCGAGCGTCCCCCCGCGGGATTCGCCCCTCATTGAATTCACTCGATCGTCTTCGAGACTTATCGTACGAGGGAATTGAGTCGGATCGACGGTCTCCCGTCCAAGACTCGGATCCCGAAGCATGAGATCCGAGAATATCTAATTCTCTCGTGGCGACTCACGGTTCGATCGTCCCTGAAATCCTGGCCTCCTTCTGAGTTTCTTTGTTTCTTCCGAATGAAGGGCGCCTACTGTCGTCGAAGCAACAATTTCAGTTTGACATCCGAAGCATCCTTCCAGGAATAACTATTCCTTTTTGAGAATCGAGATCGGCGAAAAACCATATCTCGGAGCAATGACTATGCCGAGGGAGCACAGAGTGAATATTCTCTACCCGCGGCCTTCCGAGCAGAGACACGATATGGGGGGCCGTCCTCCGAGGTGAGCACAGGGCCCCTGATTATAATCGGCGTAGGGTCTGGAAGAGAGCGAGTGTGACAAACATCGTAAAAAATACAGTGAGCGTTAAATGATCCGACCAACAATGGCAAGCCAATGTCATGGATCTGTTCAGAATACCGACTGAGTAAATAGTGGAAACTCGTTTTCGGTGGGCTGGAGGAGATCATTGGCAGCAGACCCTCCTCAAAAGTCAGTTGGAGGCGAACGGCTATCTCGACCATTCTTGCGTTAGACCCAGATAGAGGATTTCGGAAATCTTCGCTCCAGAGCACTCATCTCAATACGCCCACCGTTGGCGTCGCACTGAGTATGAGGACAAAGCGATCCCCTTACAATGAAGGTAGCTGAGTCGAGCTGTGTCCGTGTTGCATAACTCGGGTCGAGAGAGACTCGCCTCAGGTGGTTCGGGTTTTCAGGTGGGGCATTGTCTCTCCCGGGGTTGGGATTTCACCGGGCAGACCGAGCTCTCGCCGATGGAGATGGAGCAAGGAAAGAGCATACGTCTCAATTACTCAGATCGGGGCTCTGGGCTTGTTCCTCATTTCCCTTAACACCTCCTCTCGCAGCTAATCTTGACAACTGGGTTCCTCCTCCTAGTCAATCGGGGCTGCCGACCGAGCACGGAATCAGAGCGCGCCGGGATCGTTACACGGAGTCCATGACGTCACATGACAAGCGAGCTACACAGGGAACGGAGCTGCGCGAAACACGATCTCCTCCGAGTCATTACTTGAAAGATGAACCTGAGATGACTTTGAGGACGAGTTTTCCAGCGAGCTGCCTGGAGTTTTTCGGAAAGTTCTCAATTCGCTGAAGGCACTTACTCAGACCCTGGGACACCCGTCTCGGAGATCGAAAACCCTCAAAACCGCTCAAATTCATTGGAGCTCACGATTTTTCTGCGAGGCTCCTAAAATTCCAAAGAGAACGATTCTTTTGTCAACACAGGCTCCTTCGGATTACGACAACTTCCCCTCCGACTTGGCACAGACAGCGTTTGTTTTGCTCCTCGGAAGCTGCAATTTGGTGTTGCGTGTGGGGAGCAACGGGAAGAGGTCGAGGGGAACAATACAAGAACTCGAACAGGACTCAAATAGGGGTCAAGTACAGAAGCCCGCAGGCAGGCGAGCGAGCGGGCAGGAGGGCAGACAAAGAGTGGAGGAAGGCGGGAAAGAAATTCTCCATTTGTATGCTGGGACCGACCCTTCCTTGCTCGGCTGTTTTGGCAAACGTTAGTGAGAATCTACATTGAGGTGTCTGCCGCGATATTCGCTCCTCTCGGTTGTTGCAGACAAGAGCATCATCATCGAACACACAACCGAACCATATCTCTCGAACCATATCTGTCGAAATGGCTTCGGTTGACAGTCGCCGAAACTCTTCACAAGGACTTCACAACGAAGGTTTCTGGAGCGATGTCGATCCGCTTCGAGAGTTACCTGAGTTGTGTCTTTAGTTTCGAATGCAGGCGCGTGCCCAGAACTTCTCCTTGGGGCGGGGGCGCGAAGGGGGGCAGGGCCGTTGTCCTGGTAGGGGCTAACCTTTGATGATGATGAGCCTCAACATTGGGCCCTATGGGCCGGAGGAAGATTTCGGGAGGGGGACGCCATTGCTCAGAGGGTAGGAGATGGGTAGAGCGATGGGTCGGCCCTCTGTCGTCAATCCATCTCTGCGGTTCCGCTGCTTACAATTGTTCGTAATAATGTTTTGATAGTCGAGGCTGCACATGATGAATTGGTAATTCTTCGGTGCAGTTCAGAGCGGGATTTCAGTTTGAAATTGTCGCTGAAGGAGCTCGCGTGCGGTTCCATCTGCTGAGCCGCTTCCCTCAGTCATTTGGTCGGGCGAGCGAAACGGGAAAAAGGAGAGAGATCGAGGAAAGGAGATGAGCGTTCATGTGGGGTAAACGGAAACGATTTGTTCCTCCCCGTCCCAGGGCGCAGCACTCGATGGAAGGGAAGAGGGCTTGCCACCAGAGCTACTATACAGAGCAACTCCCAACAGGCCGTCCGTCCGCGGCTGTTTGAGCGGGTGGGGGCGGGGAATTCGAGAAGCGAGCTCCCGGATTGACATTAGCGTTTTGGTGGTGCAGTTGAGAAGTCGGAGAAGAGCTCCGAGTAAGGCTGCCGAGGGAAAATTACGAAATCGGTGAAAGAACCAGTGAGCAGAAACGATGCTTTCGATTTGGCGGATCGTCGACGGCAAGGTTGAGGGAGCACGACGAGTGAGCCGATTTGAGCGCGGTGGGGTGGGACCAGAGAGAAACGAAAAAATTCAAGCTGAGCAGGATAAATTCGAGAATTCGTCCAAGAGAGACCTAGGCCACGAGGACCGGAGGAAAAAAAAACATTTCCCTCCTGTACATGTATTCGACAAAATTTCGACCAAGCCCGCTGTGCCCTCTGCAGAATGTTCCCTGACCCCTGACTAAAAGTTTCCATCTCTTCGATTCCGTTACCGAATAGCCGGAGCGATCAAAAACTCAATGAGAGTCGGGTGCTGTTCATCAGGGGACTCGTCTCTCATCAACTCCGTATCTCAAATCCCTTTGATGGAGACTCGAAATTAGTGAACTTCGGCGGAGAATCGGAACAGCGGCCTTTCATTTTCCTTGTCGACGCTCGTACGCTCTAATTATGAGGCGTGAGAGAGTTAATGACACCTGGCCCGGAGGTCAATCGAGCTAGGACTCGGAGAGGATCGGCCAGCGCCCGTTTTTTTCGTCGTTCTCGTATATCACTCCACCATGGCCCACACGAATATCCACGAATGAATGATCCGGAAGGGGACCGATTGAGATTCCGTTGCTAAGCACATTAAGAAGCCCTCATGTTCTTTGTTTTATCGCGTTTCAACAACACGATTGTTACACAGAGTGAGTCAACAATCACCGATTCCGAGACCGGCTGCTTCTGCGGAGAGGAAGGGCATGCTATGCGTGCCTTCACCCGACCAATAGACTGAGGCTCGTCCCTGAAATTGATAAGAGGCGGATGAAAGTATGTGCACGATCCGTGCGGCTGGACGAGCGGGTCAGGGCGAAGCAGGCGGACAAGCAAACGGACCGGCCGTCTGCTTGACTGCTTGCCCGTTGGTCGAGTAGATTGACATGACCGGTGTGCTCGGATGAAGTTCCCTTGGGTAATCCGAAAAAGGAACACGTTTCCCGCTCATCACAGACGGTCTCGCGAAACTTCTTCTTCCTCGCTCGGCTCACCGTCGTCCCAATAGGACGACGTTCGGGCTGTTTCTCGGACAGTAGTATGTCATTCTGCAGTCGCTGTTTACATGTTAAGTGTTCATCCATCGGCCAGAGAAGGGCCAACGAAGGAGAAGCCACAGACGTGAGTGGCATTCTCACACCCGTAGCGGTCAGACGATCTTTTTTTATGTCGTTCCTTCGGCTGTCCACAGTACGTGTATGAGAGCGTGGGAGGTGCGATGAGGAAGGTTACGCCGAGAGGGGGGCAGAGTGAGAGCGCAGAAGAATTAGGAACCGTGTCGCCGGACTCGAAGGTGAGCTCTGCGCTCTCTGCATCGCAAGATCTCGAATGAATTGAATAGTTCCCCGGAAAATTGAGTATTCATCGACATATTCCAGAAAACGTCAACCTCGAGAGACGGATCGGGAGACTCCGTACGAAAGTCGATGACCTCATCTCGAGGTTCGAAGCGAGGAGCTCCGACGAGTTCTGCTGCGCACCGAGAGTCGGAAAGAGCTCGCTCGAATTTGTCAAGTTTCCCAAATAACCATCCGGACGCAAGGCTCGGAAGGTTCGCGCGCACGCGGGGGCTCGAGGGAATCTCGTCGCTGCGATCGATAGGGCACCACCCGTAGCAGAGAAGTTGCTGAAGTGAATTCCGATACCACGGGACTCTGTGACCAAAGGAATAGATAGAAGAAGCTCGGGTTAGAAGATAGAATGAGGGAGGGCACCAGCGGTGGCTTCGAGCCGACGGTCGGCCGGCATGAATAGATAAATCAATCTGTCAATACAATCTGCCGCTGCGAAACGTCCGCCCGGGCGCTCGCTCAACTCCTGCTGAGTGACGGGATGGATGGAAGCAGAGATAGAGATGCAAACCCCCCTCCTTCGTCGTTCGTCATAGGTTAAGTGTCTTCATCTGATTGACTACCTCGGGCTCGTTCGCCGGCAGACACGCGATTCGTGGCAGCGGAGGAGACGATATTCGAGATATTTGTCGGCTTGCCCGAGAGACTCGCGATCGGAGCCCGTCCCGGGAACCATCCGATCCGATAACCTCTGGGTCGATCGACGTGAGAGCTTCGTGGAATTTAAGGTTACGAATTCCCGGAACGGTTTTCATTGTCCCTCTTGTTGTTTCGAAGTGGAGAGTGACGCCACATGAGATCAAGCCCGGAACAGCAGACTGTAAAAACAGTTCCCAACGGACATATAAACGGAAAAAAGCAGCCAGAGGAGCGTGAATAAGGCTTTCACGTTATTGCCAATTTAAGTCTTTCTCTAGCCGTTGTATAACGGCCGTGTAGTACCGTTTTATGACATCGCTTATCTTTGCCGCCAGCTGGAATCACCACCGGCATGGATCCAGGCTTGGAAGGTCTACGTCGAGCCCCATTGTCACCCGTTTTCGTCGTCGGCTCAGAGGGACCGCGTCCTCGATCGATTCGGTCCGATGTGCTCTCGAGTACCGAAACTCGGAACTTATGCGATCGGATCCGCTGCCCGGGTGTCGTCGAATGCGCATCAGTGGATGTTCCAGCCCCGAGAGCTGGTTGTTGCCGCCATGAGCCGAACGTGGAAACAATTGCGCTGTCCGACTACATATGCGAATGAGTCAAGGTAAGAGAGATCAATTTTATGCGACATTTGGCTGACCAAACGTTGGAACGGAGCGGGAAAATAGACCGTCACAATTGTATTCGGAGCACATCCGAACGGTCAACCGAATCGGACTGGGCGATGACGTTTGGATGGACTGACTCGATTCTCATTAAATACCCGCCACCAGGACATCCACGTAGGGGAGGCCCTGCATCCGAGGGCTGTCACGAACGAAGTTCAGGGATTTCCATTCTCGTTCATGCCGCTCGAAATGTTTCGATTCGGAGCGCCATCGGCACTCATAAGCAACAAGCCAGGATGAGATCGCGAGAAAGTCGCTCGTCGTTTCCATTCTCCGGTAGGAGAGCCCGCCTCGGAGGAAGATTCAGGGAAAGAGGTCGTCACACTTTTGGATAGCTCCAAGACCAGGTCGCTGGCTGAATGGCCCGACTGCCTGGTAGCTGGCAGGCTGGGTGGTTGGTAGGCATCGATCGATCAGCGAAAAGAGCGAAGAAGAGTAGAAAAGCACTGAACCGCGAAATATCCCGATGGGTCGTAAGTGCGGTGCGGGCGAAGAGGAAGGATTGGAAAGAGAAACTTCAGATTGAAGCTGCTCTCCGCCGAACTACTTTACCACTACAAGCTAGTCGGATAGGTGATCTGGGAGAGATTCTTCTCGTTCCGCGCCGTTCCCCCGTTTCTGCTCCGCTATGAAATATGTTGCGAATCTAGAACACTGATTTATCCTACTGGCGAGGAAGAACCCGAACGAATCGTTCCCGATACAATTCCGAGCGAGGAGCCCGGATCCGCGTCCGAACGTCGAGTTCTCTCTGAAAACGCGCTGGACTCGGCTTGGCTGAATGATGCTTAGTTAGAGGAACTCGATACAACGGGCGATCGGTGAATTCAACGCTGCGACCGGTCTGCATGACGGGACAGTGAACTGTGGCGCGTAATATGGCGTTGAATGTATTCTTCAGAAACTCCATCCCTGATCTTTTCCGCGATTCGAAGCCCCGGTGGGACTCTGAGCGGTTGCGGAACAGAGATGTCGCTGCTCGTCGCCGCCGAAGTGCAGTTCGTGGAAGAGTCGGGGATTCGACACCCCGATAGGAACACTGGTATCGGCCCGGGGAGCGAAAGCCATACGTGGACTTGAAGCCCAAAATTGAAAACCTGACGAAGCATGTGACAGATCCTCTCTTATTTTTAAGATAAATGAAGCAAACAGAGAAATTGCTCCCCGGCCCATTGCTGTTTCATGGAAACGCGTCTCGTCCCTCCCGGTGTTTTTCAGCGAGAAATTCTTTTCAGCACCTACATGGTTCTTGTCTGAGAATCCTTGGTGCGTATCGTGTTCCTGAAGGATCATCCGCGGCCGAGTCGTCTTTCACTTCGCCCAATCAAGCACCCTGTATCCGAAAGCCGAACCAGATCCTTGGGACTCACGTCACGAGACGAGCGCAGCGACTGAGTCGAGTTCGGAGAAGATTTTCAGACTCTCGACTCTCGAACTTCCGTCTAGAACTCGCGCGGGTAAAAATTATCTCACAGTCAAGGGAAGCGGCTGCGTTCATGTCCCTCGCTGGAGGCACAGGGGCAGGCTGCGTGGTGTCCGGTCCTTAATTTCCCCGCGAGCGTCCAGGAGACCCATGACGTCAGTGACAGCGCGTAATACACAAGAGAAGCGGACCTCGGAGATTATCCGACCCCTACTTTTCTTCAAGTTGCGGTGACATCACCGGCTACGGAGCTCTCTCGTCGAGTTCTCTCTTTAAGATCAGCTCCGAGCGATTCGGATACGGGAGGAGTTTGTCATCAGCGACGGCGCATGGCTCAGGCGCGCCTCACGCATTCTCTATCCAAACGAAGATATCTCATCTATCAGAGGGAAATCGTGCATCGGAGAGCGCGATGGGGATGGGGGGAGGGGGCTGAGGGGCGAAAGGATGAACAGCAATAGACTGTTTCCGGACTCCGTGGTCAAAAAGCATCTTCAGCTTGTGTACTCAAGCCGACATGGATCAGAAGCGAGTTTTTCGCTTTCTATACCGAGCTCGGGCTTCTTTCTCCTTCTCGCGATTTGAGCCCTACAGCTCTATCATCAAAGAGCTCGTCGTATGACGAGAAGTTGCCGCCGGAGGCGATTGTGGTCGAAAGAAAAGGAGCGCCGGCCGCTATTGTCGGCCGGGGGACTCCAACTTGGAACAATGACTGCTCGGCTCAGCGAGTCCACTCCAGTTCGGAGCGACGACACTCCGAGCTGAGCGGCGGTCTCTTCTCTGAGAACGACACCTCGACTTAACCTGACAAGCGACAACCCACGAGACGATCCACTGAATAATCATCCCTGAATAATATTCTGGTTCCGATCTGGAATCCCGACGATTCGTAACCATTGTCATCCCCGACTTGAGGTCTTCCGTCGTTCGAGCGCTGAGCGGGATTTTGGGCGTAGTCGTCGCTTCAATTGAGAAATCTCACAAGAAACCGCTCTGTGCAGCGTAAAGCCTCATCGTGGCACGAGCTCTGAGAACGATGCGATCCATACCCCGATGCCGCACCGAGGAGGGGTGAGCCTCCCATAGCTTCGCTCGAGCGTGGCTACCAATCTCCTGGAATCTATGGTCTGCATAAGCTATAATAACGGCTTATAATCATTATAGGCTCAATCAGAGGCTGTACGTTGAGAACGCCCGCTCGACTTATTCAGATCACGTTGCGTTTTATGGGGTTGGCCCGCTAGTCGCTCCATCTGTTCGTTCGCCAGCCTTTCTGCATAATTTGACACAGCCGCCGTCGAATATCCAACAAATGAATGTGCTGCCAAACCATGAGGCCGAAGCAGGTATATGGAGCGGTTCTATATTCAATTTATCAACAACGCACCCGAGTGATACGTCATTAAGGTCCATCCGAACCCCGAGAGAAGATTTCGTGGAGCTTTCTACGTGAGAGGACAGATTCCCGATACGAGCAGATTGAACGATGACTCACCGTTGGAAGGGAATCGAGAGCACGAATCTCTTGAGTCTCGGCGACGAGACTTCTCCGCTCCTCGATAGATGGAAAAATCAACATAGAACTTCGTGAACTCGACCACGAATAGGAATGAAAGGCCCGAAATGTGACACCAAGTAACTCTATCACGGATCCTGCGGAAACTTGGGAAGCCCAGCTTTTTCGGCTTTGACCCTCCGGAGTTCTCTCCCTTGACCCTTCCGGTGCGGGCGTACTCAAGAAGGCAGGTCGGACTGACAAACTTTGTGAGCAATCCCGCTCATGAGCGGAATCGTCTCAGTGTCGCTTGGATACATTATCTCGGACTGGACACTTGAGACCTCAAGGGATGAGGGAAAATCCCATCAAGTCAGGGAATAAGCATAAGGGAGAGAGAACTGGATCTTACATCCTTTGCCGGAGGAATAGTTGCGCTTTCCTGAATTTCCCGCCAGGATTGCGGAATTCCATATACGACACGCGCGGAAAATGCAGGTATTGCCGAGACGGAAGTCGTCGAAGCCTTGCGTACTTGGGAAAGGGATCGCTCGATTAGAATCGATCAACCATCGAACGATCGGGACCTCCGCTGATTCTGGAGATGTCCAAGCTCCTCAGGACCTCCGTTCGAATAATTTTGAGCATTCCAGCCGATGAGCGAGCGCCCTTTCCCGTAGCGTGACTCTGAGTTCGCGTCGCATTCGAAGTACCCGATTACAATTTTCGGAAAACCCCGGAATGACCCACGAGACGATGTTCAACCATGATCTGCCCGGAGGTCCAGCTGAATCGAGAGTGGCAAGGATACAGGAGCAGATTCTTCGGAACCACGAGGAGAGCCCTCAACACCGCGTACGTAGGTGACGCCCGGTCGCAACCTGCTGAAGACCTCGACGAGATCACGCGCTATTCGGGAGGCTCGGAAGCTCCGCATGCGACCGACGTGGTATCAGAGTAGTGGATTAAATTTTTGAGAAATAAATAGAAGATTGCTTTTATTCCCTGCTCATCACGATGCTAAATTGGTTGTACCGATCAGCTTCTGATAGTAAACAAATCGTCATGTTCGTCCATCATTAGCATTTATATCCATCGCGCGATGCAATCAACTGCATTTGTCCGAGTCCCTTGAGCTATCTCGGCTCGGCATATGGCTGGCGGTGTTCGAACGAACGCTCAGTTATTCCCACTACGAGATTCACAGGCGACAATTTTCACCGTGTCGGCTTTCACAATTTCTTGGATTTCTCGAAATTCGACATTCTTCAAAACTAGTGTCCACACATTATCACAGAAACGATAAGTGCTCAGACGACCTGCCTTGAACGAGAGACGACTCTTGACGCGCGTCGCAAACACGTTGCTGATCGATTTGTCGAATTGCGAAAGTACCTGGCAAGCCAGAGCTTGAGATATTTGTCCGGACGCAACAAACTCGTCAAGAGCTTCTTGCAGAGTGTGCCCGAGCGTGGTTGTCCTGTAGAGTTGGTAACTCATCCTAAATCGATATCTGACTCGTAGAGATGGATTCACGAAGGAGAGGGTCGGAGTCCTCAAGACACTCTGAACGACGAGCTTCTCAGTTGCTTGCTCCAGCTACTCCTTGGAAACTGGAAAACGATGGATCATTGCTGATGGCTGGTGTCGCTCAATCCGGACACGCTGCGAACGGGGTCGAGTTCGGAGAGGGAGTGTACACCGCGATACCAGACAGAGACGCTTGGCTCTCGCGCGCCCCACTGATGCAAGCGGAACACACGAGCTGAGGATGTAAGATGGCAAGGAGCCGACAGGATGAACTCGTCTGCTAGCGCAGGAGGGTTTCGTAGAGGGTGCCGCCGCCGGAGGACCAGATGAGCCAGGGGGTCCGTAAGAGCTTCAGAAGTCTAAAACATAAGTTCGAATCCGCGGCTCATCCGTAAGTCGGCGTATTTATTTGGGAGCGTTAGTCTCTCGACGCGCTCGAGCCCCTCGAGGTATCTAATCGATGGGGCCTGAAGCTGAACCCGTGGGTTTGAGCCAGAGAGAACTTCGCCGATTCAAAACCTGAAGTTCTGTCCTCGATGTAATAAACATCTCAACTCAAGAAACGAAAGCGTACATAGCTCATAGCTGTTTGTGGACAGAGCGAGGGATTACGCAATGATAGGTATACCTATCTGGATTCTAAGCTGTTCTCGATGAGACGGCCCGGACGGAGCAAGTTGGGAGTAGCTTCGAAATTCCTCTCTTCGCTCCCCCAGCATGATGGGGAATGCGTCGGGACTATCCCAACAAAATACCGCGAACCTTCGGGAGGAACTGGATCTCAGACATACCCAAGCAAGAGATCGAAGGAGACCGGTCGGGAACACATAGTCGGTCTAATAGACGAAGGAAACACGCTCCTATCGCTTTCCGGGGCGTTACGCATGTGGTGCATATTACGGGCCGGCTGGTCTTCCATGATTGCGCGCCCGATGGCGAGATCAGGGAGGCGGTTGATATTCAAGGCCCACAGTTCACCGCTGGGGCATTTGTTGACTCACGACCTTTTTCCCATGCCGCTCTCACTCTCGATGGACAATGTGCAGTCCTCAACCTTGTTCTCTATCCGAGTAGCTTGGAATCATTTTGTGATTCCCTAACTTTGAAGAGCACCCGTCACTCCCGACGCCTCCACAGTCCATCTAGAATGAAGAGCTCTCCGATCCCAATGTCGATAATATCAGTTCGAGTTCATGGGTGGCACCGTAGATGGGAGCGTATCACCGAACGCCCGTGTCTCATTTACTTGAATGATCTCATTCCAAATGAATGGTCCCGACAAGGCTCGTCCCGATCCGCGAGACTCAGGATTGCATCATTGACATATTTCAGAGAGTTGTGTCGCGCTGTTCGCCGAATATGCGTGAAGCCCTCCTCTTCGCCTCACTGGAGGATACGTTGGGCGCCGAACTCGAAGATACGTTCATCCGCCGTCAGCTGTTCCGTGTGTCGTCTGTCCGTGCGTGGTCGAATTCGTTAGTCCTGCCAAGTGAGTGTCTCTTTTGCGTCAACCACGAATGCGAGATTCTCCGGATCCCGAATCATAGATGGTGTAATGAAATAGGTGATTCTTGCTCCGATAATCATCATCATCAATCGCTCCGGCACTATCCATTGAGCGATGATCCTCAATTTTTCGTGCGGTATTCCGGCTCAGGTTCATGAACTAGCGGTGTGACCGCTCTCCCCTCGACTCGGGTGATTCCGCCGTTCCGTTCCGTCAAGTTCCCTGTCGAGACTGGAGGAGACAGGCGATTCCAGGGCTATGCGCGGAATCCGGCGCGCTTGCAGGCCTGGAGCCCGTAATTGTTGTCAGAGCTCAGAATCTGTTCTGAAGCGGACGCTCACTGTCTGGGTTCCTCCGTGATTTCCCTCGACCACAGCATGTTCACAGCGGACATCTTTTCGCAGACCTCATCTAGGCTGAACAAAATCGGATATGGAACTTCAGAGAGTTGTTCAAGTGCTACGACGTTTCGCTCCTCTGGAATTGGCAGAGAGCTGGGACAACGTAGGTCTCTTGCTCGAGCCTTCCAATTCATTGATAAAAAAGGTAGGCAGAGGGATGGGGAATTCAAAAAGGTTGAAAATCATTTCCCTCGAGACTTGTTCTTTCTCATCGAGAAACTCCTTCCCGATAGGTCTTCCTGACCAACGACCTGACGGAACGCGTGATGGAGGAAGCAATTGCGTGGAAAGCAAACATGATCATCTCCTATCATCCACCGATATTCTCAGCCTTCAAAAGACTGGACCAATCGAACTGGAGGTCCCGCATTGTCATAAGTTAGTGTCAGCGACGATTGACTCCAGAGCAACGATCTGTATTCATGTTTCCAAATACGCTATTTTCTGGATTATAAGTTATTCGGAGACGGTTCCTTTCAGAATGTTTAGAGAATCGAATTGCCCTGTACTCGCCCCATACCAGTTGGGACTGCGTCAAGGGCGGCGTGAATGATTGGCTCGGCAAAGCTTTTTCGAGTCGGCTCCCTAGTAGGGTGAGATCAAAAGTGGTATCTCGATTTCGGAAATTATGTTCGCTCCCGGGGCTAGAATCGTGTCCTCTCTTGCTCAGGTTGACTTCATCAGTCCCTTCGACAAGGGGGAAGGAATTTCAGGCGGACCTGGTAGGGTTATCACCCTAGAGCAACCGATCGATTTCAAGGTAGGGATATATGTGGAGGGATCTCCTCCAGCAGCCGTGACCAGTCGTACGCCTTCACCAGCCGTACGCCCCTGGCCGTGACCAGTGTCGTGCCCGGGGAGGAGGGCGGGGGACCCGAGCTCATAATCATCGGTGGTTGGCCCCCTCAAAGATGATGCCCCTGCCCCTCTCCTGTGAAAGAAAAATCCTGGGCACGCGCCTGGCCGTGACATTCGCCTGAACCGGAAAGCTCATGTTTTGGAATTTTCCAGCAAGCGATCAATCTGGTGAAATCACATCTCAAGCTTACCGCCGTGAGGACTTCTAAGCCCGCGGTGGAGAAGAGCATCAAAACTATCGGTCTCTGTGCGGGCAGCGGCTCAGCAGTCCTCCAGCAGGCCCATAGCGCCCAGCCTTTCGATCTCCTGGTCACGGGAGGAATGGGACATCACGACGCATTGGAGGCGGTTCATCAGGGTGAGTCAATCGGGGACCTTCTGATTAGGGGTTCTCGGACAACCTCTAGACTGTTTTTCCGCGTAATTGGAATTCGTGAATACCACCGGTCACGCTCTATTCTCAATTCTTCCAGGCAGCTACGTCATCCTTAGCGAACACTCAGACACAGAACGAGGGTTCCTCCATGATTTCAAGGTGAGCCCTCGATGCGAGTGATCTCGAATTCCCATGCGATCGATCCGTCTTATCATTAGGATTTCTCCCGTTCCAGGAGAAATTGAGAGCGGAAGTCCCTGAACTAGAGGTCACTGTTTCGGTGATCGACGAGGACCCGATGAAAACAGACGGCCCATAGAGTTGACGGAAATCTGTGCAACCTAGAAATCCCGATAAAAACCTTTTGCTCCTCCCGAATGAACAATTCGCATTATTCGTCCGATGGAATTATCCTCGGCAGACATTCCACCTAACCTTCAGTCAACTCAAGGCACGAAAAGATTTGTCGAGAGAACGTCTATTATCGGATGCAGTCGATCATGATGACTCAATTTCAACGTTCATTCGATGCTCTAATAGCGATCCGAAGTGCGCCGATATCATCCTTCCGTCGGTTCGGGTGCTCCGTATATGGTACTTTGTTGTCGTTTGCATGTTGCCACAGCGAGCGGAGCTTCCACTACTACATTGTGGCTCGGCCTCCGCGTGACGTCATCGCCGGTCTGGGTCAAGGCCAACCAAGCAGATTATCGGGCCAAGAAGCGACTGGCTGAATGAGCGTACATGAATTAGATCGCTCGCTGGAAGAGGATTGAGAGTTCTCTTTCTATCTTACTCGGGAATCGATATATGTATCGACAGCTCCCTGACTAGTTCGACGAGTGACCGTATGAAGATCAAGTTCAGCACATCGTTCGCCGCCAATAGCTCAGTCAGCTGATCAAAAGCAGACGGGATCACGACGGCTCCGAGGACCCCGAGTCGCGATAGGTCGCCCGATGAGCGAATGTACGGAACGGTGTCCTGCGCGGCGTCGGCATTAGTCTCCGAGAATCCCGCTCCTCCCGTGGCCTAGCGGCGGACAGATGGGATACCTGTCGCTCTGCACTAACCCCCCACGATCGCGTTCGCTTGCTGTCTCTTTTCGCTCCCGACACTCGGACCGAGTAGCGTAATCTAGGCTCCGCGGAACTCGCAGCGCTCGGAATCCGTCCGAATGAGCAAGGGTAAAGCCGCGATATGCATACGTGATGTGACCGCGAAACTCGCCTCGCTAGAGACACATTCAGCATCACAAATCACCATCGAGGCCGAGAGGAGGCAAGGAAACATGGAAAAGTACGACAGTTCATCCCATGATGGCAGTCGACGTTGACATTTACCCTGCCAGCCGTAGTCGTTTTTCTGCATTCCGCCCGCTGTGGCCTTCAGAACAAAGGACTCTAATCGTAGCGGTGGCAGCAAGCGCTGCGACAACAGATGGTCATTAGCGCTCCGAATGACTTCATTCATTAAGTTGCCAACTCTTCGAAATCATGAGAACCTTCCTTCCGTTTTTCCAAGCCCCTGTTCGTGAGCGCGCCGGGTCGACTGGCTCCCGGCTATCTCGATCTCTACTGTCAACGCGAGGGAAAGCCATCGGAGCCGGATTTGAAGCCCTGCAAGGGAAGATCCGGCTCTTCCCCGAGACCAGATTCGTCGAGGCTGGACCGGGGAGAAAATCCGATCCATGCGAAATCTCTGCGGATTCGAACGCTGAAGTTCACAGTGTTCCGATCAACCCGTCCGAAAGTAACACCTGCTGATCATATTCATAGCTCAGAGGCGAATCGTTGGAGGGTTGAGCCAACGTCCGGCATTCGGACGCTGAGTACAAACTCTAACATCGAACATCTGCGTCGAAATGGATCCATGGCGGAGGAGAAAGATCTCGAGATGTGGTGGGGCGGACAGCATCTCTCTGAGGTTCTCCTCCCGCTACCGCTCGTCGTGTGTGTGCTCGTTGATGTTTGCTCGTAAGATTCAGAAACGGAAGCCAAAGAAGAGAGAGGCGGTCCGCGCCAGCTGTTAATACCGTTGCTGCTCCAATAAGAAAGCTTGCACACTTCACCTACGATGAGGGTATGCATGCGCTAGCACAAAGCACTAGCGGTGGCGGTAGTCGTCGTCTACGACGATGATGGCGTTGTGGTGGCGGGCGGGCGGAGGAGCTGCTGGTCTAGCAGCTGCTCGTCGGGAGCCCGTTGTGATCTACCGAATGGCAGCACCAGCAACCAAGATGGCGCTGCTTGAAAAACATCGCACTTAACAACACAGGGAGGCGAGCTTTGCTGAAATTTCGTGAAATCCGGTGTGCGGACGGAAGAAAACGGGCGCCGGAGCTCCAGAGCCTTAAGGCGTCGACGCCCCATCGAGTGCCTGGAGCTGACACAAGTTTAAAATGCGCAACTCGGCCAGTGGCTCGGTCCTGCCATCAGCAGCAGCAGCAGCAGCCTTGAGAGCTCCGCAACTAAGCTGGCCACTACTGCTGACCCCTGAATAAGAGGCAGCCGTTCAAAACTATTGAGAGACTAGGTGTGTATGCGGTGTTGAACAAACGTCTGTCAAGAATCGGTCCTTCCGTTCGAATTCGGCATCCATCGCGACACGGGCTCGCTTGTGAAATCGCTGCAATGATCGTAAATGATGTTCAAACAGAGACTTATCAGCCTCCCCATAACGTATCATCATGATGTGAAAGCCAGAGGCTTCATTAGGGTTTTCGTTGATCGGTCGAGTGCACGGCCCTGTGCTTCTTCGGATCGGAGTTTGTGCATTGCAAGGAAGTGAAGTGTTGGTTTTCCCCGTGCTCGTCGCTGAATGTTCCGTGAAGCCTATGCCACTGCAGCCCCCATTTGTGCGCCCGCATCACCGAATCATATGAATTGAGTATGCTTTGAGAGCCTTGCTCGGCGTTCCGCGTTGTACCCGCCAATTATTGGAACTGCTATCGAATTGGCCCGGAAGAATCTTTGGGCGGCGCAGGTGGCTGCTGCCGCCGCCGTGTATACAGTCTGCCGATCATAGGCCCACTAGAAGTCTGACTGAGGTGTTTCCGACCTTAACCTTGACTCGAATATTTGAGCGGCACTTTCGAAATGGGTCGACTGTCCTGGGAACCCTGTCGGCGGTGTTAGGGAACGTCGAATCCTAAATGGATTCTGTGATTAGACTAAGCTTGAGCACGAGCTTGCTTCGGAGCGGAGAGCTGTAGGAGGACGCTGTGTGAAATTTCCGCGGGACCGGACTCGCACTGCTGTGATTGCGGCTGAGAGTCCCCCGCAGATAAGCTCGATGTCTATTTAGATTCTCGATTTTCTGTTCTCTTCTCGAACGGGACAGCCTCATCCGTTGGAACGTCAACCTGTGGTTTGATGGGAGCTGCGGTCGAATGCGAACGAGCCGTGGTAGCGTTGGTATCCGGAGCTCAGCCCGATGGCTTATCGACAGTCAATCCGTTTCGAGCTTCGTGCAGACCAGGGAGATAAGCAAGCAGATAGTCGGATTGTTGGCGCGTCTTGTTCCCCTCGTGCAAACGTAAACGTAAACTTTGCGTGAACTACATTGTCCCGTACCTGAAGTTCAGTCCATGAAGTCCCTCCCGTGGAGATCACTCCGTGAAATCCCTCACGTGAGGTTCACTCCGTAGAGTCCCTTGCGTGGGGTTAACTCCGTGGAGTCGCTGGCGTTGAGTTAAGGTCTTTCTCCATTGAACGCCGCTCGAGCGAGAAGCAGCTCGCTCCGATACTTTTTCTCCGGCGAAATTCCCGAATTCCGACCTTGATCCACCGGGCATCTTTTTTCCTTTCGGGATCCGATTTCGGATGTGACATCCGGAACTCTGAGTCGAAGTCTACGAGTCTGAACCGGGGCCGCTCACATTATCATGAAAAATAGTAAAAGATGCAGACAGATTGATGGCGCTGTCTGCTGATATGATTTTTCAGCCAACGAATTTGTCGAGATGCAGAAATCGGTTTCGATCGATCTTGTAACTTTTCGGGGGACTGCGGAGGGCGGTACTCGAGCTTTCTTTGCTGAAAAGCGACGCCTGTCGTCAAGAACGATAACGTCGAGTGGATCGCGCGGTGACGGTTGGATGACACCGTATTTGATCAAGCCTTTCGAAGGATTTAACCGTTTTCCGTGCCCTGAGTTATGTATTTATAGCGCTGCTGTTTTACAGATGAGCCTCCAGGGAGGCGGGGGAGGAGGTCCTCCCCTCAACCCTCATCAACTGTTGACAGCCGGAGGAGGAGGGGGAGGAGGTGGAGGAATTCAGATAGGAGTGCAGCTTAACAAACGCTGTAATGGACGCCGCAGGACGTCCGATGGCTCCTCGGCCGCCGATCGAAGTATGAACCTAGCGGGGCGACCCGGAATAATCGCCGCTGGGACGTCGGGCGTCGGTCTCCCCGCCCAACCGCAAGACAATAAGAACCGGAAGAACGAGAAGAAGAATGCCAACGAGAAACGGCGACGAGGATCTGTAAGTAAAGAGGATTTAGTGATCTAGAGGTAGGAAAACATATTGGCAGTAGCCTCAACCGATCCCCCGGGCCGCATTCGAGCCTGTGCTCTTAACACGCCTCGAAAACACTCATTTGCTCGAAAGCTCAACCAGAAATCCTTTGACGCGATACGATCCCAAGTGCGGAATGACCTCCAGGATACGATGAGAGCATCATTCCTTCGCGGCATTGGAATTTCGAGCATTAATCCAAGATGAAACGAAGCTTGAGGTATTCCAACTCTCATATGTGAATGCCCGACTCCCTCACTTGATTCGGGACTCGAAACCTCGAGAATTTGAGTCATTTATCAGAGATTTTCCTCCAATGTCCCCCTTGTGCTCCGACCCGTGCCGCGAGAACTACCCCCTTATCTTTACGGGGCGAATACACCGATCGATATTCCGAACGGCTGGAAATATCCGGGGAATCTACGACCGCCGAATATATTTCCGAAGTCCGTTTGTATCTTTCTGTCCGATGCGACCGCTGTTTCGCGGTAAGAAAGCGGTGACCATTGTGAGATTTAACATGGATCAGGTTTATCGGCGCCATCGCGATTAAGAAAGCAAGCTGTTCTACCACCATGCCTTTCGGAAACGCTGCAAAATGAATTTGAGTTTCTCGCGTCAGGGGACCTAATCGAGCTCTTGGAGAGAGTGAGAGAGCTCTCTCCATTCAGGAAGGTCCCCAAGATCTGGAGCAGATGAATCCGAACAGATTGAGATCGAAAGATGGAGGAATACCATCATGACGATAATGACCACGAATAATTTCATTCTTCGGAACGACTGATAATAATTTATGTTTCAGTACGATTTATTTCTTGTGAATTGTACCCACTGCCTGGCCGAATCCATCCAGGCTACGACACATAATTCTCGTCGTGTATTCTGATGAGCTCTCCCTTCACAGGAAAATATATATATGGGACAATTGGCTCTTCTACTTTCGGACCTTGCGGGGAACAATGGGCATTCACCAAATGCACCAGGGAAACCGAAGGCGGACAAGAACGCTGTACTCCAAAGTACGATCGATCAACTTAAAAAATTGCCATGGAACAGCGGGCACCATGGAGGAACGGATCTCCAGGTTCGTCTCATGTAGTCCCAACATCGCACAACGTTTGATGGAATAGACGCTCCGAATCAGGGAATCCTGCCGGGAGCATTCTGCGCTTCGCTCAGTCCTATTGAAACCGTCCCTGGAATGTTCAATATGATTTTCTCAGGGGACGAGCATAAGGGAGCTGCATCAATCAATGATCAATCCTGATCGTTCCAAAGCTGATAACGGTGTCCCGATGGCAGCAGCTGAGCGCGTTTCGGGCTCACCACTCTAAAGAAACTTTCGTTCCAGGGGAACCATGTTTCGTCATCGAGGTCGAACGTCATGGGACTCGACATTCTCGGGCCTCTCGCACTGGAATCGCTAGACGGCTTCATTTTGCTTATCAATCCTGAAGGTCTGATACAATTCGTATCAGAGAACGTGGTGCTCTACCTGGGTCAGACGCCCACAGAGCTCGAGAGGAAAAATATTTTCGAAGTAGTGCATCGAGATGACGCGCCGAAGTTTTCCGCGAGCCTCAGACTGGCTGACGGCCATCAGGTTGCTTCGGTAATTTCTCTTGATGCTTCTCCCGAGCGAATTTTTCCTTCCCGTCTCTCGTCACAACGAATTCCCCCGTCCCGCCTTGTCGAGGTCTAAGTCGCATCGTCAATGCTGTATTGATGGAACTTGCAGATGCCCAATCAACGGAAGCGTGAGTTTTTCTGCAAGTTTCTGTGGAAATCCAACGCCTCGGATAACGGATCTTTCGGATTCGACGACGTGACCCCGGCGAACCATCTCGGTCCTCTGCACAAAGACCCCAACCGAGGTGAGCTGCTCGTGATCGAGTCTTCCGATGTGAATCATGATGGCCATGTTCGTGGACCCCCGTCCCGGCTTGCTGACGAGTTTCTTCCCCTAATCGGTCTCTCTATCTTCCTTCTCAGCGAACTACGTCGAGATGCACCTCATTTCTACAATAATCCCAAAGAATCAAAGTGGGCATTCTTCGAGCTCACCTCCGTCACCAGGCGGCAACGGTCTTCTATCGATCGTTCGGAGAGTGTCTTCAGTCGAGCAGGGCCAGGTATCGACAGGGCTCTGCGTCGTCGAGGAGAACATGAGACAGTCGATCGCGGCTTGCAGCTCGCTGGGAACCCTCGAACAGTTCACGACTCGTTTGAGTACAGACGGAAGAGTCATCGGCTCCGATTTGTTCGGTCTGAGTGAGCCCTATCGTCAAATTTTGGAACAGGCACTCGCAGAGGGTCGTCAATTCGACGAGCTTTGCGATCCTGCGGATCTCGCCGAGTTCAAGAAGCAGTTTCAAGCTGTGCTTGAGTCCGATGGTCATACGGCAACGAAATACTCGCTGAGATATAGTTTGGATAAGCCAGCATTTCGTGTTCATGTACGCTTCAGGAAGTTCAACTCGTCCAACCGCGTTCTCCAGGACGCGCCCTTAGTTTACGTAAATGCGGTCCACTCCATTGTTCCGGTGAGTTCTCGCATCCGCCGTCTTCCAGAGCCCGTCGTCGAGATCCCTATCGATGGAATGGATCTGCTTGCAATCGATTCGATGGAGGAACTTGGAGTCTGAAGATCTGTTCTTTTGCTTGCAGGATGGACTGGTCGAGTTCGATAGGGACGTGCCGAGTGTTTCTCCACAAATGGGCAACCTTGCCGCATCGAATAACCAAAGCAGCCTACTTTCGAATAATTCGAACACCTTGGCATTAAAAAGCGCAAGTGGTTCGGGCAACGGCAGCACGACACCGACCATACCTCAGCCGAATTTGGGATCAAACGACGGAAACAACAACAACAACAATAGTTTCGGAGGGATGGGGAAGAGCTCGGAAAAACTCCGAAATCTCCTCATTCTGGGAAAGTCGGGTAAGGCTTGAGGAGAAATTATCAAGAATATTCCACAATCCCCCCGATATCACAATTCTTGCGTAGGGTTGGAATCATTGAACGACGGCGGATTCGGGAGAGTCCATGACCTTGCAGTCTGGATAATACGGGCTCGGAGTCTAGCCCTGATGTCATTGATTTTTATCTCGATCTTTCGAATTAGCGTGATTGACCCGCTGATGTTCGAATCTAAATCCGTAGGTTGCAATTCGAATTCGGCACCGCCAATGTCGATAGGAACGAGTACCTCAGGGGCTGCCGCAGGCGCCGGGCCCCCAAGCGGCCATACAATCCTGAAGAAGCTCCTGAACAATTCAGGGGAAGCAGGACCTCAAGGACCGGCCGACGGCATAAAGCAAGAGACCAAACGGCAAAGCATATTCCTTGCTGCCAAAAAGGTGCGTTGGAGCTCCCGGACTCAGTCAGTCGATATCGAATAGACACTGCAAGCGACACTTCCATCGTCGAGTGCGATCTCGAGGGATTTCAGCGCACCGGTGGCAATTTTGCGGTTTCCGGAGAGGAACGATTCTGGGAGTTGCGGTAGCTGTTCATTCAGAACGAAACTTCTCTCTAGAACGTCATTCGATCGCTAGCAGTTCAGAACGCCCTTCGTTTTGTCACAATGATGCCGCTCAGGCAATTTCTTACGCAGTGTTGGGTACGCTATGATTGTGAGAACTGTGAATTCTCGCGGAAGACTCGACTGCTTCGATCGCTCGATGTTCAAACGATTCTGTCCTCCTACAGAATGACAATCTGATCGACGCACCGGACAGCAAACGGAGCCGGCCCGACGCTCAACTGGCCTGTCAAAACCCCATGCTAGCGTCGATGCTGGCCACGCCGATGCCTGTCTCAAGTGTTCCGCCGCCAATGACGAATTCAATCTCGCAACTCCCACAAGACCGACTACCAAAAAATCTCGAGCAAAAACTACTGCCAACACCCATACCGTCGACGAGCGGTCAATGTTCATCATCGACGAATACTTTATCGTCTTCTGCAACATCGACGCACCAGCTGATGGCCATGGGACACTGTGAGTTGCTCGAATTATACACCGTAAATGTAGACATCTCGCGCGGCTCGATGGGCGAATGGTTAGCGCGTCTGGAACTCCTCGAGGGAAAAATGCATTGCACCTCGTGATCTCATTCTGTTGCTTCGCCTGGTCTCGCTCGCTTGAGCGCGGAATCCCATTGCCAGTGTCGAGGTTCGAATCCTGAGGCTCGCTGAATGTTCTTACGAGTAGATCGAGATTCAGCCGGAGCCCGTGCACTTTCTGACTGTATCGAAGCAATGACTCCGATCGACCCGACGCTGTCTGCCTTATTAATATCCTATCCCGATACGCGGACCGAGAGGGAAGATTCCGTGCATAGTATCTCTCTAATTGAAGTGTTCGTTCGGCAGCGTCACCCTCAGCGAGCGGAGGTGAATTAGAGCTCTCTCAGATATTCGAAGATGTCTGGAAGTTGGAGCAAGAGAGAACCCAAATACCTTCATCGCCCGCTCCGAATACCCCGACCACTGTAAACTCTCTTAGTAGTTCTCAAGCGTCAAGTGCTATAGAAACATCAGCTGCTCAGCCGGCAAGTCTTCCGAATATTTTTCGATCCTCCACGTTTCATCGATTGCAGGAGCGTGTTCCTCCCGAGACCCACGGACAAACCGCAGCCGATCTAATTCCATTCTTTTTACTCACAGGGTCTCATGCCCATATCTCCAATCACAAATTCCCCGGTGCTTACCTTAATGGGTGGCGGGATGATGCCTCCACTAGGCGGCTCTGAGTCTCCACAGAGTTCGCTCCAAACTCTTCTCACATCTCCAGTACCTTCTCCACGTCCTCAGATTTCCGCTCCCCTAGCCACAGGACACATGATCAAGAGCCCAGGCTCTCACACACCTATACTTGTTGCTCAGAGCTCGAGTCCCTCGATAGTTTTGCCAGGACCGCCAGTCGCAAGTCCGCTCACCAACACGTCTACCCATGACGATCATTCCAATTCCCGTGAGTATTCATTCCGCGCCCTCGTCTCTCGAGAATCGAGATGAAGAGAGTTTTGTATCTGTCGCTCCAGCTCTGATCGAAAATCGAAGCAAAATAAAAACTCCAAATATTGCCTTGCAGCCTCGGTCCTGTCTATTTCGTCGCCATCGAGTTTTCCTCTGGGCGCGAGCTCTCCCCCCCTGGTGCCCCCGGCTGTTCTGCGGAACGTCGTACCACCACAGGTGGTTGCCATGCAGCAGCAACAGCAGCAACAGCAGCAACAGCAGCAGCAGCCGCAACAGCAGCAGCAACAGCAGCAGCCGCAACATCTAGGGAACAACCAAGAAGAACTCGACCTAGAAACGATACTCGATGACTTTGTTGACGAGGCAGCTCCAGCGGTGTCTCCCTTGGATCCCAAACAAGCCATCTCCGCAATCGAACGGCAACTGATGAGCACGAGTAATTCTATCGTCAGTGAACCTTACCTCGGTCCTCCGCGGTTACCTCCGCAATCCATGCAAATGGGTCCGCCCTTGGGCTTGAGTCTGGGCATGCAGATGCAGGTACGCTACGCTCCTTTCTCCCTCCCCATCTTATGGATAGCCAATGTGGGTTTTTACGGAATCATTACTTGCGGTGTCGTCTCCACTCGAAAGCTGGCGGGGCTTGAGCCGCCCCTAGGACTTCCGTTTGACATGCTAAAGGAGAATAGCGAATCGCGATCCCGCGTTCTCAGACCCATGTGGATCCTGTTTTGGAGGATTGAGAGCTCTCCTACGAGAAGAATCGGGCCGAGCGCCTGACAACGTATTCCCTCGCTGACGACAGAGTATCTCATTGTTGGGATCGGAGCTTTTCTAGACGTGTGACTGATTCCTTTGGCAAGCTCCTTCCTCGCGCGGGAAGTATAAACCTCTTTTCAATCCTCAGATACCGACGCAGCAGCAGCCTCAGCTGCAGCAACAGCATCATATGTCCGCAGTCAGCCGCTTGGCCTACCAACAGGGTGGGATGGTGTCCGCCGTACCGCGGACCCAGTTGCGGATGATGGGAGTTCCTATGGGCCACCCAGCAATGGGAGTTGTGGTCCAGCAGCAGCAGCAGCAAGCTCAGCAAATGGCAGGAAACACAAATTTCAAGCTACAGCAGCAGCAGCAGCAGCTCCAGAGACACAAAATGATAGATCCGCAACAAATGGCTCGCCTATTGGCCAACCAACAGAGCCAGCTCATTCCCCGGCAGCAACAACCGTCGCTGAGCTTACAGCAACAACAACACCAACAGCAATCTCAACAAGCACATTTGCAGCTCATTAACGATTCGGTAAGATCCCCTGTTCCCCATCCGCGTATCCGTGTCGGATGTGAATCCGAGTCGGAACGACTGAGCTTCCGATTAGGTTCCTTCCTATTCCTGGTCACGATAGCCGTTCATCTGTCTCAAGTGGGGTCGCTTTGCTCAATTCCAGGAACCTCCGCCCAACGTCAGTCTTCAGCCCGCGTCGCCAAAGTGGCCGATTCCTCCTCGAATGGGCGGACCGATGGTTCCTGGTGCTCAACACCTCCGAGCTCAGCCCCAACCGTACCAACAGGGACCTTTACAGTGAGATATTGTTGCAGCTGAATATTTGTTGATCGGTTATCTCTGCATCCATCAACGTCGATGTTTTCGGTGTTGATGGTCGTGGTCGACACTGTCGTCGTGACTCTCTCTTCCGACCAACCACGTGGCACCAAGCTGCGAAGTTGTTGAAGCAAATAGTCAAGTCATTCGACGAGCGACCGCAATGCATATGTAGCTACGGATTCAGCCATCTCTCGATCTGTGGTATGTGGAATACCGAACCGCGATGACTGACTGCCGAGGACTGACCAATTTCTAGACCAAGCGACTGTAGAAAGACACCCAGACAGAGAAACAGGCGGAGAGGGAAAATACATGTACACACACGGCAGCAGACAAACAGACAGACAAACCTGGCAACCAACCCAAAAACTATTGATCGCGTACAAGTGGCGGGAGCGATGCGATGAGGCTGACCGATGCCTCTCAAGTGTGGAGCGAAAACGGGATGAAACCCTCCTTTCGTGCTCGATCAGGTCGTAATCATGACTACATTGTTGTCCGTGCCTTGCTTGCGACAAATTTCGACGATGATGACGAGGCTTGCTCGCTCGCTCGCTCAACAGTGGATGTTTGTTGTTGTTGTTGTTCTTGTTGTTCTGTTCACCTGACCGACACCGCCGAAGCTCATCGAACAGATCCAGGAGCGGGGAATGGAAAACAAGGAGAATCATGCCGATAGTTTTTATCTATCTATATTCTGTATATTTTTGTCCACCTACACAGCTCAGCAAATCAAGCAAGCAGAACGAATAATCGACAAACAAGCAAAAAACAATTGAATGAACGACCGGATAGCGTTTAGTCAACACGTCGACGCTACTCCCCTTGTATTGTTGTCACAGTTCGTCTACAATAATTCATGATCAGAGCAGAATCGATTTTCGTACTATTCCAGATTTATATTTTATCGAACGCGAGACCGATTGAGCAGCACTGAGTCAGTTGGAAATAGTACCGAGTGATTTCAGAGATAGAAGTCACTTTTCATATTTTCATGAAGAGGATTGAAGTCGGCATCGATTGCGCTCGGGTCAACGTCTATGAGTCGATATTCTCGGAATATGAGGTCGACGATGATAACATCGAGTTGAAAGGTGGTACCGATCTTGTGGTCGGCGGACTTAGAACCCCTTGATTTTCCGCTCAATGCGACTAGGTTCCGAAACCGACGAGAGCGAAATGCTGAAAAGCACCTCACCACGGTTGCTCGCGAAGGTATTACCCTACGGCTTCTGTGAGATTAATCGAGACATTGAGCGCGGCGCGACATTTTTCCTTCGGGATAGTCACATGTCACAGACAGAGGGAGAAACACCAGATGGAAACGTCTGAGCGGACCACTTGGATTCTATGAACACAAAGAGCGAGACACGGTTAGGGGAGTCGTTTTTTTTGTACAAAGCTTGATAATATACACGAGAAGGAATTGACTACAGAATCACCCTCCGTCGAAGACCTCTCTGTTCTTTTACTTTCCAATCACCATCAATCAACGACTTTATCAATCAATCGATCGATCAATCAATCAATCGTCGCTATTCCGGGATGGGGGCTCGAAAACGGCTTCAAAAGCAGGAGTTGGTCTCCCACGATATCATTGTTATCACTGCTACCGTTGATTGTTCTTGATTATACTCCTGGGTTGAGATGACGTTCCTCCGATCCTTGATCCCTCCTTTTTCGTTTGTTGCATTGTCATCCGGAACAATCCATTGCGGTGTGGAGCTCCGGGTGACGCCCGACCGAGCGTGCTGTCCGCGGGCGTGATGTCCGCCCGATTTTTAACTGCTCAGCGAAAGCATCCGCGTGCTCTCCCGACTCACCGGGCTGGGAGAAATCAGTTGACACTCCGGTGAGGACAACAGGCCCTCATATACGACCGGAAAACGAGAAAAAAACGAGAGACGCTTGGTTTTCGGGCGGGACGAAGGGCAAGGAGAGGAACGATGTGAAGGATGACTACTTCAAGTTTATTTTGTTTCATCTTGTAAATTATACGAGAGTCAGGAACTTAAGAATGTCTGGAGGTCAGACAACACAGAGACACACACAAGTCCAACCGGCAGCCGGGAAGGACCACCTCACGGGGTATGATGACGGGGTATGATTCGAGAGGTTGGACGGAGCAGGGAAAATTACGAGACAGCGATCGATTGAAGGCTTCTCTGCGTGCAGACACACAATACTGCGGGCTTTAATAGTAGCGAGAGGTGTGAGCGACTTGGGGACGGTGGTGCAGAAAGCGGAAAATGTAAAGGAAGAATTCCAAGGGCTCCATTGTTTCCACGAGAGGCTCCGAGCCCGCTAAGAGATGCGATGGAGCCAGGGAGCGGAGCATTCGAGAATTCGCTACCTGGAAAGAGATACTTGTATTTTTCTCGTCGAACATGAATATATATTGTCATTATTATATTCATCTCCATTATCATGAATGAGGCTAGCTGCCGCTTTGTTCAATCCTTTGGCTCAAGTTTTCTCCCTACACCGACGGAAGGGTCGTGGGAAATTTTGCCCGAAATAGACAGTCCAACCGGAGTTCCGGGAAGGGCAACCATCCCCTCAATCACCCACCCCCATCGAGAAACCCACACGCGCATCAACACTCCCAAAACAAGAGGATACACCCTCACACGGATAACACAGAATATTGATCGGCGGGCTGTCGTCAGAGAACAGTCTCTCAGGGGAAACTGTAAGATCCAGCGGATTTCAGTCGTTCGTGTAGAAAGACGCATTCGAGGGCTCTGTGATAAGGGGAAGAATGGAGACGAAAGTAACTGTGTTACCTAATCGACAAAGAACCCTCATGATTTTTTGCTGCGGAATCAACAAAACGGTCTAAACGGCGAGCCTCTCTCAACGTGATCACCCAATCTTTCGAGTACCGTGATTTCAGTCTGAGTGAAACTCAGGTAAACATTGAACTAGAAATAGGAAAATGAAGAGCGGGAGACAAGATACGGAATCTGCATCAAAGAGAAGGAGCGAAAGAGGTAGACCGTAAGAAACACTTGGATAGATATATATGCGATTATGAATTACGGAATTGAAACGAGCGGCATTAATTTACTATACTGATGAGTGTAAATATAATATATATTTATTGTAAATACAAATCAAAATCAGAAACAGACGCGGGAGCGACTCGAATGAAAATAAGACGAAGGAGAGAAACCTCAACATAAACAAAATATTTAGTGAACATTTAGTGCTGACGGAACGATTGATTTGAATAACGAATGAAATACTCCTCCCGTCTGTCGGGTCGGTTTCGCGAGCGTACTTCTATTTTGACAGCGTTATGAGGTATATCGTATAGATATTGTAGGGAACCTATCGAAACTGTCCGACGGGTGAGGAGGTCCCAAACCCTGCGATTGCGCTGACTGTAGATCCATTTGATCTGATTTGTTCAATTCTTTGGTCACCAAGTTGAATGCGCTGAAAATGCAGATTTTTCTAAGCCGATCCACCTACAATTTAAATTCGTAACTTGTCTACTCCTGCGTTCTGATGATTTTTGATGACTACAATGCTGGATAAAAGTCTGTAAATGTATGTTACTTCTAATGAAAAAAGAAAAAATCGAGAAGCTGGAGAATAAATACCTGTAATTGTACCGACTGAATACGCTCTCATTGATTTTCGTGGCACGAGGAGACGCCGAGAATCGGACAGTGATTGGGAGCTCAGGCAATGTAGGTTTTCAATCGAAATGAAATTTCGGGTATGCGAGGTTCTGCTGCAAGATCTAATGCCTCCATTAGTTTGTATTTATTCTTCGTCAGAAGCGGACGTTCCGATTGTCCTGGTAAAGCACAGCTCGCAGCGATGTCGAATATGTTCAATTGGTGTTTCGCAGAGTTCTTCTTGGCTTTCCGCAGGTATCCATTCGGGACCACAGGAAGACACAAGGCTGGCGTATTCCTCCTCGGAAAGCCTGCCACGCTCCGTATCATTCTCGCTATTTCGGTTCTCACAGCTCGCTCTCGACGGATAGTGGGAAGGGAAACCTCCGCTCCAGCGTGTCTACCCGAGGGGGCACCCGAAGTCTACAGACTCTAATTTCTGGAAAACAAGCGTGAACTGACTCATATATCCATTCCGTCATCTCACCCGGGAACTCTCAGGCTCGAAATCCACGCTCGATTTCTTCAAGATCTCCTTCAGCATGATACCAGCTCTATTGTTTGTCCTGACCGGAATCCGGAAATCAATTAGATCGAGTAATCAAAAGCCCGAAGAGTGCCCCCTCGTCTTCATCCAAGCACCATATGCGAGGCTTCGCCGGATACGAGACCACTTTGCTTATTAGTTTTAATAGTGTCATCAGAAGGGGTGGATGTTTCCGTCAATGATTCATTTTGGATTGCCCTCGCTCGCTTCCACAATCTCGTTAGCTTAAGTGCAATGCGTCGGCGAAATCATTTTCACGATAAGATAATCTTCATTATGAATATAGATCGCTAAAATGCGAGGTTCTTGTCCGCTCGCGGATGAAGAAGGGAAAATACACCCACTCATCCCCGTGAGCGTCCGCGACCAACATTCTCTAAATCCGGTGCAATCTTCAAACTGTGAAGTATCGCAGCGTGCTCCGACGTGATACCGGTTACGAACTGGCGTGAGATACACACCGATTTCTTGAACGACCGCTCGTTCTCATGCAGGAATCGTCGACAGTCGTTTCCATCCTAGGCGGACAAGCCTGAGTTCGGCTCACGATTCGAAGCAGCGGGGCCCCACGTTCCCGGCTGGTATACGAGAACAGGTTTCCAGGTTTCCGTATCGAGTTCATTGAATCGTTGAAGAGATCGGGAGGGAAAGGATCGGCGCCGACCGGTTAATCTCCGACCGTCGAACATGTACCGCGGTCATCAAGTCCGACCGGCCTTCGATTGATGCGTGTTATAGTTGTTCAGCTCAAGGTTTTGATTCTTGGGACTGAGGCTCCCTGGCGAGAAACTTCATGGGTCGTGTTTTACGCCGCTATATCAGCTCGTTCCCGCGGCGAAAACACGCGCGACAGATATGAATTCTGAAACTTCAGGGTAAGCGTGTCCTAACAACGAGGGAAAGACAGCGGCAAGTGTGCAAGATGGAAAAAGGACGGGCGAATTCAGCCAGCGGCAGAGACAACCAGTTTAATCAATCTGCTATCGTTCTGCTCAAAGTTAGGACGACCATCATAAATCCTTGCAGCTGTCAGTGGCGAACAAAGGCACTGACTATGCAGGCGGCGGCGAAGGACCAGCTTTCTAACAGGAGCAGCGACGGGCCAGCCAGTTATTCTCGTCGTCGTCGTCGTCACCGGGTAGTTGTACGTGGTCACAGCGTTTTTAAGTGTCTGCTTCGCTAACTTGCACGTTTTTAGCCCGTACACTTTTATTATCGGTCGGTTGTCTGCTCACATATTTTTTTTTCTCATAGACCCGTCCGATGTTCCGATCGCGTGGCGGGAGCAAAGGCTGGCGAAGAGGCGCCAATCTCAAGCTCCGAAATCACTCATTCCCCGCGAATCCCTGACCGTAGTCCCGCCGCCGTGATCTCGTAACAACAATGGGATACTTTTTGACCTTTTCAAAGAATACGATTGGAAAAGAGAGCTCAGTCCGACTCCTCCCGATTTCCTCGAAGGCCATTTCGTGGCAGTAATCAGAGAACAATCACTTGCTGATCGGGAGGATCACCATCGTTCCCCGGTGAGGATCCCCAGTGGTATCGAGGTTGCGGTCCGTTTCGCACAAGGCTTCGGAGACCCCGGATTTCGACATGAGGGTCGTGGGGATTCAGGGATATAATTCACCGGTCATTTATAAAGTGGTGGACACGAACCGCTGTTCCCGAACTCGCTCCATGAGTTGAGGACCCAGGTTAGGGCCCCGGCCCGAAAAATCAATCGTCTCTCCTTCGAAACCTCCGTCGGAGGAACGGGACTGTCGCCTCCGAATGCTGAACATAATCTCCTTCGTTCTTTCCGGACCCCCATTCTTCCTGCTCAATGTCAGCCGGCTCGGAGAGGGACGAGAAACTTCAATTCGAAGTCAAGATTTTTCCTCGCATCGTGTCGAGAAGTTTCTGAGGCCGGAAGACTCATGGAGCTTCGGAACTCTCGGGCGATTGAGTTTCAGCCGCGGCACACACATGAGATGTCTTCCGCAAACATCGAAGTAATTCGATTGCGCTGATTGTTCTCGGAGGGCATCGAAGTTTCTCAGGAGCTATCCTCGGCCGAGCAAGTCTCAGATCCGGGGAAGTTATCTGTGTCGCAAGACGATTCCGATGAGGAAAAACAATGTCCGCGTCACAGTTTCGAATCCAATATTTATAATCCATGTCCCCAGAGACGGGTCTTCGAGAACCGCTCGCTCATTGGGTTTTCCGCTAACGAGCTTGCTTGAAGTCAGGCGGACAGGTCCTTAGTCTTGTAACGAATAGGAGCTACCAAGTAGAAGCGGCCCAAAAACTCTGCGCGATTCCAGCAACCCCGTTATCGACGGTCGTGGACGGCAGATGCTCGGCCGTTAATCAATGCAGCGGTTTTTGTATCCGGGATGAGGAAGCGCTCTTTTCCGGAGGACTCCCTAAACGTTCGCCGACGCTGGCGTCTGAGATTGCTTGACGTAGGTGCTTGTGACGATTCCGTATTGCTCGCTCAGGACTTCGTATTTGTTTAGTCTTCAGAAGAAGCGCCGAAGAGTATCGGCGCACGCTTCCAAAGTCAGCCTACTAGTCCTCACTTTCCTCCCCCGCCATCAGCTTCAGGCATAGCTGCGACCGCGCAATAGGAACATCAGAGAGGACCCAACGCGAAAAAACTCTGAATGATTGTTATTGTGCCCGTGCGTTCCGAGCAGTCTTCTTGAGCGGATAGCTGGGATGGATGATCGCAATCTAGTATTCGGACTCGGAACCGATGACATCCATCGGAACCGGAGACCCAGCACTCTTTCACGTCGAGATTTCATCTCGTCGAAAAATCACGCTCGGAGGGCAGTCGCCAGTCTCAAGAATCATTTTCACGGAGCCACGATCCGGAATGCCGCCTGAACTCACAGGTTTCATTCCTGAAAAGTTTTTTTGTGCTCATTCTGGTGCTGATAATGTGCGCGAGGATTCGTCCTCCTCAGAGCATGGCTTCGTCTCCATGGATTTGGCCCGTTGGAAGAGTTTGCTGAAAAATCAAGTCTCCATTTGTGATCGCGAAGCTAGACAAATGGTTCTCACAGTCTGGGCCTAGCGGAATGTGCCGCCTCTCTCGGGGGTATTTTCCTCTTCGCGACCTCGAGACGGAGAATTCTTCGAGGGAACGGTGACCCGGCCCTCCAGAGGTTAGGAATGGTCTTTTCATGACTTGAGTGTCGACAACGGTTCGATGACCGAATGATCGTAAGATACAGACACAATCGTGGATTCAATGATCTCTTCCATGTCGGGGGAGAGAAGTGTGTTGGGCCGAATCGGCTCCATAGGATTTCCTGCGACGTTGATTCCGGGTCCGAACATCGTAAACCCGCCCTGTATCACGAGAGCATTGTCAACGATGTAAAGCTAGAGGAAAGTCGCTGAAGCAAACCATCTGCACTTTTCGCGCTCGTTGCTTGCTCAGATTCCCTCCTTGGACGTAATAGGAACCTGCTCCCCGATGGGGAGTTGTCCGGTGTACGTGCGATGGGCGACGTGTTATGGGAGTTTTTCCCGGACACCGAGCGTCACCCGTCTCCTTGTGTGTCTGTCACCAGCACGCCTAGCCAAAGAGAATTTCAAAGGAATTGACATCACTTCCGCTCGTCCTCGACCTGGTTGTTGCCCTGCGCAGAAGGAAGAGGCCGCGAGTCGATTCCGTCAACTTCGAGAAACGCGTTCTCACCCCTCGAAGACTTGTCGTGCTTTTCTGAACTCCAGGGGGATGCCTTCCGAGAGGTCTCGGCCAGGCAGTTGACCTCAGCCTTTTCTCACTGAGCAGTTCATGGTTCGAAAGTCTCGGTCGACGCTTCGGCAGTTCTTCTCACGCGAGGGCAATGCATTCGATTCGCAGAAGGACTCCCTCCGATGTCGACACAAACTCAGCCAAGGATTCCCCTTATGAGAGTTGACTTACAATGTACGTAGTACCGGACTAGACTTCTTGCACTACTACTTGTCAGTCCGCTGAACCCGGTGGCTCTGTCCCCAAGGATGGAGCTTCAGATTTCAACCCAAGGACCCGCTCGGGTTGCAAACGAGAGCAAGGAACAAGCCAAAGAAGGAAGTGCAGATGACACCCGAACCCAGAGGCCTTGCTCCTGCGTTCCCGACCACTGTCAGCGCAGTAGCTACATTTCGCTGCGGGCCTCTCGCTTCGCGAAACTCCCGACGCAGAGGTTAGGCTCATTAGGGCGACACTGCTCTGTTTGGGGTACATTTTTTGCCCGGCTCTCAAACAACTGGAGTTGACCTACGAGGAGTCACCGGGTCCCCATCTCGCGGTGTGAGCTCCGCGTGAAAAAAATTGCGAGCACAGGACACCGCTGCGATCATCCTCGTGGCGGGAGGAATGCTGTTCGGTCACTTACTAATTGATGACGAATTAGAGGGTGTCGCCCCGGGGAGCCGCGGAACGGATGGGGCTTCTAGCGCGCTTTCAGCGCAGAGCAAAATAGTGAGAAATGGAGGTGTCCCGTTATCATCCCGTGTTGTTATTATCCCGTGCACCTGGTACAAATGATTCAGCTGGGAATGCGTTTGCGGTAAAAGTGAGCGAGACCACCATTATACCTATGGACGGTGGCGTCATCGCCGTCCCTCGCCAGCACTAAGTTCACCGTGGCCTCGGCCTTCTGACAATATAGGTCCTGAGTGCAGTACGGTGGTCGCTGACTTATCTGACTGGGAGGCGGATGGAGCGGGAAACAGGACACTCGAGCTGGCAGAGATGCGGGCGCGATCTCCGCGGACAGCGGCAGGTCATTGGTATACGTCACTCATCGACTAATGGAAGTTCTATTGCTCTCGGGGTCATTGCTGTGACGCCGTGGTGAATTCATAGTCTGTCTACACCAATTGATCGACCGGGAGACTCTAAGCCGAGTTTCTGTTAGACGAGGTCAACTTCTAATTTGGGAAACTCACCTCTTACAGAGAGAATCTCGAATCACACGGGCAGATACCGAGTGCGTGGCCCGCATAGAGAGTTTCACATTCGATTCCGTCGGAGCTCGTATTCTAGAGATCCCGCCGAGTCTCTGTGAGAAGGATCTAAGTATATTCTCAGAGGGAGGAGGAGACGATTCCAATCAGGAGATGTTCACCTTCCGGCTCGAGCTTTCTTTCCTCCTCGTTTCGTTCACCGCACTGGTGACTCGAGCACGGGCTCAGCAGGTCATCCGAGCAATAATGGGATCAGACTCTGGTGTACATGATGCGAGGTTGTACGACAACGAGCCGATCTCAGGGGTTCATTGAATGGTCGGAATGGGGGCCTGGTAGGTCTCCACGAGCGTTTCGGGCTCCCGATGAGGAGCGATTAATCAGGCCCACGTATCTGCAGTAGTCTCCTATCTGCTTGCACCTTCCATGCTTGCTCACCTTCCATGTGCATCCCTTCCATCAAATAAATATTGCGATAAGGTGTCGCGCCGGCTACCGACTGTTCTTGCGATTCCCGAGAAAGTCTTCGGAGAATCATGCCTATTCTTTCCAGATAGTATGAAACGTGGGATAGATCGATTCCTTGCATCCGTGGGGGTGGGAGAATCGATCGTATATTCCGCTCGGGACCGCAGGCGAGATATTCTAAATGAGAAAGAACGACTGCCTTCAAAAGTTTTGCAGAGTCCAGGAGGGCGGATAGAGTATTCTTACCAACTTGAAAGGAGAGTGGAGAAAAAGAGGGAATTTGCGAATGCCGCTGACCGGACTGGCAGCTTTCCGTTGGTTGGTCGGTTGGCAACAGACATCGGCGTGAAGAGAGCCGTTCGTAGCAGGCGTTCCCATCAAAGATCGATCAGAGCCCATTCATGGCGCATGGCGTCATCTATTATAAATTTGTCAAAAAGTTGAAGTTGCGTCTCAAAAGGGGACGACGCGTCTGCCAGCAAGCGAGCGACCAAGGCAAGCGCGGGAGCGAGGCAACTGGGTCATTCATCCATGCATTTTGCTGTCCTCGATTTTTTCTCATCTACTCTGTATATCGATCGAGTTGAAATCGTGCAGCATCCTGTTCAGGGAGCTTCAGCAGCTTTATCACCCCACCGGTGTAGGAGCTGCGAGCGGTCGATCTCGAGCCATCGTTCGAAGTTTTTCCGCTAGATCACTCCTGGAAGCCAGCCGGATGGAACACAGAGGAACCCTTCGAGACTGCGTGGGTTCCACTTCACCGGGACGAATTCAAGTGTCCAATTATTCGTAGAGTGTGCTCATTGTGCGCTTCTGCAGTGGGTAAGCTAACAGGTTGGTCGCTACTCGTGCTCGCTCGGGAAACTTCCTTCTACTACGTCGTGGAGAATTATTCAGCTTAGAATTCACTACCGGTCTCGATTCTCGTTTCAGGAAGTCGCGTCTCCCGAATGTTTGGTTCCATCGTGTTGAAGGCGAGAACGCCGCGAATAATACCTCCGGACGCTTGCCACACCGATGCGAGCTTCGAGAAATGCGAACAAATCATTGTTGTGGCAGCCAGGCATCTGAAAGAGTGGAGCGCTAGGCCTTCGCTGCGCCGAAAACGTCGAGTGTTGCAGCAAGCTATTCTGAAAGAAGAGCGATCGTTCGTGTTGCTCATTTGTCAGCCCAGAACCTCGACTTATCCCCGTATTCCCCCCGGAAGCGCAGCGTACGGAATTTCATGCTGGAAGCTGTCGAAAGTGACCTTTCTCTGACGACCAGGATCGAGGGACGATGCCGAGCTTGGGAAACCGGAGTGATTTTAAAAATGAATTCAGGATTGAGTGAATTCCAATCGATCAACGAGACCGTGCGAGATCCCACACCCCCCGGGTGCGGGTCGAGACTTCGCCCCTTGCGCTCCGTGTCCTCTAACTCGAACCATGATTCTTACCCCTCGCTCTACACATGTCAGGTGGAGATCCTCTCCGGATCCTCCTCCGCAGGGATGGGTCTGCGTCGAGGAAAAACGTCAAGTATTTTTCGTTCGGAGGTTCCCGCGGTTGCGTGCTCGACGAATGCGTACCGAAAGCACTCAGATCCGCGCTGAGGCGCTCGAACCCGACTGGAGCTCGTCGAGCCCGCTTTAATTCCGGCAGTTGGCTCCGCTGAATCACTTAGGAGTTTCTCAATCGATGTCGCTTTCGTGACTCTTGGAACGTTCTTATTCCGATTTAGTCGATCCCAGTCATGGATAGCAGTGGAATTCAATGCGAAGAACAGTTTATGCACGGTCGTATATTGAGCGGAGGATTTTGCGCGCGCCGAAGGAATGACATATGCCCCGGGAACCTCGGTTGGCCGTCACTCCGGTACGGGGATCGCATCCTTCGGCCGTCAGAGAGTCCTCGGAAGGAATGGTCGAATAACGGGCCGCGCGGTCACATAGGCGAGAGAGCCGATATAGATGTTGAGCCAACGGTATAAGGAGCATGAGCGCCGGCTTCCGACTACATTCCGGTCGCATATCCGATCAGATTGGTCGCCCGCTTCAAACATAAATCCAGTCACAATGTATCAAAGCTGATGGGAAACAGGAAAAAGAGCAGGCAAGCATATTCGGTCTTGCTCGACGCCGACCGCCATCGCCATTTCCTCCTGACGGAGAGACGACAGACGCTCGTTCGGTGCCCCGAGCTTTCCACGATCGCGGAATGATCCATTGAATCGGAACATTCATTCGACTTTCTTCCAAAAAAAGCCGATTGACGAATAGAGGAAACCTTTTTCGAGCGACTTGTTCGAGATTCGGCTGCCCTCCTCCGCCATCGCATAGTTCCGTCGGTGTGCCGAGGTCTGAAGGCTGCACGAGACCAGCTGCATGCGCGAACGGGCGGGCAGACGGCCGGGCTCCGCGCGGGACCTAACTTGTTTAGTCATTCGGAAGAAATGCTCATTTTCCTCCGACGATTCGCTTCCTCGGTTCTTGCTTCCTGCGCAAGTCCTCCCTCCCACGGAGACCGCGAATTTTCTGGAAGCTTAGCATCAAATAATTCGAGCTATGGGGGACTATGAAATTTCCTCCGACCGACTTCGCTACTCGAGCGCCAAGCTCTTATGTCAACCGCTCAGAGCGCTGTGCGCGTCTCGGCATATTGAGCGAATTCGGGGAATCCCGTCCTCCGGAGAATGTCTCCGCAAGATTTGCGAAGGGAGTCCTCCGGTGAGTTCTCCCCATGGGCTTCGGTGATGCCCCCGACCATTTTGCGTCCGTCAATTCCTCCACACCTCTTGAGTCGAGATGTGTGGAATTAGCTGAAGAGGTTCATGGATTTCGACGATCGGCGCTCGGCGTTAGCCGCCGAGCGAAGCCCAGTAAGCTTGTCTCCGCGAGAGACAAGCTCCTCAAGAGAGAGATCGCCATGACGAGTCTCTCTCTCTCTCTCAGTTCTGTTTTCCCGGGGAGAACGTCGAGTCGCCGTCAATCTCCCAGACAAGTGAAAAGATCGCGAAGTACTGTGGACGTGAGGAAACTGCAGTCCGAACGCAAAAAAGCGCTCAAGCTTCCGCGTGCAATACGCGGATAAGATTCAGGAGCATAGAGATAGTTTCGCCGACTTGGTTCTAGACATTTTCCACGGATTTCCTCATCGGACGGGACAGGAAGGGAACGGATTGCGAGAGATAGAGCGAAATATTGTCCCCCGGTTCGATTCTTCGAAGAGCCACGGTGGCGGACCGCGATGCAATGGGCGTTGAAAACTGATTGTGTGGTGGGTCGCAAGCAGAAAAGTGACGAAGGGGCCTCGCGGATATATTGTAGAGACCTTGCGTCGGATAAGCGAGAGAACACGGCCGCTCCATGGATCAGGAGAGAGCTCGGGCGATGGGGAGGTCTTGATATACGGAGCGCTCTTCAATGCTCGTCCCTCCGCCTGGCTCCCCCGCTCCCAGGGCGTCAGAAGACTTTAATCTCGAGCCTTCATTGAGTTGCCAAGTCAAGGTCGTTGCGAAGATGATCGCGTGGAGTTCCAAGGAAATCCTCACACATCGACGTCTTCACGAATTTGCTATCTCGGTGCGACCATCGGTTGTTGAAGGCTCGCTCCCATCTACGCTGCAATTGCAGACGTGGTAACGGCAGGACCTGATTAAGTCACTTGGCCTGGCACGATGAACAATTCCGATGACCGTCTAGTCGGGAAGCGTAGACTGACCGGCAAGTCGGATGCCTGGACCGCTGGAGGGCGAGTTCTGTGGGCTACAGCCGAGGACGTGAGTCGCTTAAAACCTGCTACTTCGCTTCTATTCAGCGTGCGGAACACTCCCTGGCTGCCCCGTTCCCAGCAGAATCAACCGATCTGCTCCTCGATATAGTACCATAGCCACATACGCCTTTCTGGGACAGTACCATCAATTATTTATTGTCAGATAAGCTCTGCTTGAAAACCATCATGTCGCTAATGCTGGCTCCCGTGATATACTTCCGAAACAGTTCTCTAAGAAATTTCGGGGAAAGAATGGACGGCGGGGACGTGGAGAAGGGTGTACACTGGTTCGGACTGGATCAATCTCCGTAGAGCCGAATATGATGAACACGAATCTCGTCGGGAGTCGGAAATTTTCGTGCTGATAACGTTGTGGGGCAACTCGTGCGCAGCCCTCATTCTGATGCAACCCTGAGGAATTGGAAGCGAATGAGGCATGCGCTCGCCAAAGCCCTCGTAGAGTGGAGTCTGAGGCGCGCCGACATTTCGGTGCGTGGAAAACGGACGCAGTGACGAACAGATGGTTAATGTACGACGTGGCGCGGATCACAAAGCGGCTGACTTGCTGGTCGGTCGTCCGGTCGGCTTTCGGTGTTTGCAGAACATTAACGCCCTTATAATCATCATCTCAAGTCCACTCTGCGAGTCCAAGAGGGTATTTAAGTGTAATGAGCTCATATATAATTCAACATTGTCTTTTCAAGCCTGTTCGTGCCCCTCGGAGAACACGCAAGCCACCAATAGGGCACTCATGCTCACTGTCTCGGGCTGTGGAGGCGTTTTCTGAGACCTCTCGCACAGTGAGCATGGAACAGAAGACGATAGGCTGCGAAGCTTGAGATCCGAGACAAGTTCGAAAATTAGTCGTCGAGTAATGAGCGATATTTTCGCTCGAGATCCGCTCGCGTTCACCGCCCATGATTTCAGATTAGTTCTCGCCCTGATCCACGACTCGACCTCTTGGTTCGGGGCTCGTTAATCCATCTGAATTAGGCGACCGAATTCACATTGGGACGCCTAAACGCAGCTGCAAGAATTCGGACGGATCCCGACTCTCCGCCAACTTCTAATCCTCATTTTGTCGAGCGCTCGGTCAGGTTCGTGGCGGACTGAGCTCCGCAGGCTTGCACGAGCGATTCGTGGAAGGAATGACATATGATCGAGATCTACTGGAGCGGAATCGTGTCTTCGCGAGCACGGAACCAGAACAGAAGCTTGCCAGGCTTCATCATGTCGCATTAGGCTCTGCGGCGGCAGCGTGCTCTCCGTACACCTCCACACCCTCCAAACGCAGACCGGACTCGACCACCGTGAGGCAAGCTCGAATTCCATGGGCAATGTCAACAACGCTTCACGCTGATGAGCAGCACAAAGCCTCGATGGGGTATAAGGGAAGTTTCTTTTTTCATTTATTCAAAGCGATGCTTGATCCCCGGCTCGAGAATCCTGCTGAATCGTAATCCGTCGACCCCCTCGAGAGGGCTCATCATCTCGACCGTGGGCGAGTAGAATGATAAGTTGAGCATTGCTTTGACAAAGGGGGAACGATACCGACCGCTATCGTGGAATGAATCTCTTCTCCTCTGGAATAGAGGGCCTTCTCGTTTCGGTCTAATTTGACGGAGTTGAGCGCGAATCCGGAAGCCTGGGAATATCGTGGATTCCTGCGGGTAGATTATTCCCATCCGGGTCGAGCATCGAGTCGAATCGTCCAATTGCGTCCCTCATTGTCTTCCCGCATCTCTGCTATCGGAGGGGGGTTGAAGAGGGGAAGGGGCCCTTCGGCGAAGCTCGCTGTAAGGACAGATGAACCATGACGTTACCCTCTGAATGTCGCGCTTCCGCCAGCATGTCTTCGAGTTCGGGTGAGCGGAGGAGAATCCGCTCCGGAATTGAAAAGTTTCCATTCGGAACTCGCCTTCCCCGCAGTTTCCTCTCGGCGGTCCTCGATGCCGTTGACGAGCGAGTACGAACGGACGGAGGAAGATCGTAATTGATGGCCTGTTCGTCGAGCAGAAGGACGAGTAGTGAAGGATGCCTCGAGACAATCACAGCACATCTCGACTCTCGGCCGTTTTTTGGCCAGTCCCCGAGCACTGCCCTCGATCTACGCGTCCTAAATACCCGGCTCCATGTCCCACTCCATTTCGAAAAACAGTCGGGAAGACTCGCTATCCAAGCAGCCGGGATCACAAAGCTAGTTTGGTTCTAAACTTGAACTCTCGACTCCTATACGGCGCTAGAGCACGCGATCAGAGATGTAACGCGCTAATGTTGGCCAGTGAATGTGAGGCTCATGTTGGTAGCTCACCTGAATTATTATCACTATTACCTCGATTGGACTCGCTTTGAGAACTGCCTCGGATGATGAGTCCCGAGGACATTCATCCCTGGATCCCGAAGCGCTGAGCGCCGTTGGCCCTCCGATTTCTCCGGAGCCCAACTCTCTGCATGGGCGGAAGCCTCCAGGAATCGCTGATTGGCCGGTTCGCGGGAGCAAATGTCCATGGGAAAGATGTCAATAATGAAAGGAATTCATCGACGGCGCCAGTTGGCAAGTGTTGAAGTCTTGTCTGAGCCAAGATTGACGACGCAGTGCTACAGCTGGTGGCTCAGTCATATTTCTTGCTGCTGCTCAGCGCTGTTTCGGCCGTCTGCGCTTCGACTGCTACTTTTCCTCCCTTACGGAAGGGGGAGTGAGCCGTTTCTTTTGGGTAACGTGTGTAACTAACACACGCTGGCCGGCGTGCAGCGAGCTCGAAGAAAGTGGGCAGCAGGGGCAGCCACCCGTCCCAGCCATCGAATTTGCCACTGACTGAGTCGGCAACGCTGCTCGCTCCGGGGAGAGACGGAGGAACGAATCACGCTGGCAAATACACCTCGACCGGCACCAGACAAGGAATACTTCGTCGATGTTCCCTTGCACGCCGCCTCCCCAGCCTGATTTAATTCTTCCTCTCGTTCCCTGCTCTCCTCCGAAAAGAAGGGAGTCTTCCGCAGAAGCGAGAAGAGTGGTACTTTAACTGACAAGGGAGGTACCAGAACTGCCCCCTCGCGATTTCGAAGGGATAGTGCGGGATTTGAAGGTCGACTCGAGTCTAGAAAAACGCCATATGTACTTGCGGCAGGTGGGCCTTTTTGACCGAATAACTCGACCACCTTCATTCTGGGTTTTCTATTGAAAATAGCCTATTTTCCATAGATTTTCTCTATAAGCTGCCTCAAAACTCAAACCGCTGTCATGGAAGCTGTATGAATGAGCTCGCTCAGAAGTGAGACCTAGAGCCGCGACCTAGGCTTCTCGACAAATCTTACGTCAAACGCTTCAGAGAGTACAAAGAACTCAACGAGGACGCTTCCTCGAGGTGTCGAAATACTACAAGGAGATGTTCGATTTCGCGCGGGCGAATGGGTGCATCGTTCACGACCGCACGATTAGGATGTGGGCTTTGCAAAAAGCCAGGGATCTCAGATTGACCCTATTCACAGCCTCCCATAGTTGGATAGCAAAATGGAAAGCTACCTATCGAGTCTCATCGCGGAAGATCGTCAAGTTCATCACCTACAAGCATCAGAGGAAGCGGGAAGAGATCGAAAACGAAGCACTGGCTCTCATCTTGGCTCACGTCGATGAGATACACGGGGGATACGATCCGGATGTCCGGATGAGATATTCAATACGGATCAGTCTGGCTTCAGACAATGGAAGGACTTCGCCAAGAGACTCACTGAACATTGCCTTCTCTTCAACTTCAGAATCGACCAGAGGCATGACGTTCTACGGCTGCATTCGTTAATATTCAATCAGTTCCAGCACCCGGCCTTCCGGCAAATGTAGCTGTGCGGTTGGCGACTTGGAGGCTTCGAAGTACCCAAGGTCGGGTTCCCATCTCTGTCAGAAATGTTGCTCGCTTTCTCCGAGGATTGTTCCACGTCAGATTGCAAATCAGCTCCATTCATTCGATTCATTCACTGTGAGAAAGTTCTGTGCGCCCGATGTTTTTTCGTGTTATATTATTGCTGTAATCTCTTCCTCGCATGAATTGAATCCTAGTTGGAAGCGAATAAAGCTTCTACAAGGTTGTACAGTCTCCATAATCGTGGTTTTCGATATCGCGAAACTTCACAGAGTGAACAAACTCTGTAAACGACGAAAATTGCACCGAATTCAAATGGCGGGGCCTATCGCGGCTCTAGGTCACTCTTCTGAGCGAGCTTATCATCCAGCTTCCATGACAGTGGTTTGAGTTTTGAGGCAGCTTCTAGAGAGAATCTATGGAAAATAGGCTATTTCCAATGGAAAACCCAAAATGAAGGTGGTCGAGTTATTCGGTCAAAGGGGCCCACCTGCCGCAAGGACATATGGCGTTTTTCTAGACTCGAGTCGACCTTCAAATCCCGCACTATCTCGTCGAAATCGCGAGGGGGCAGTTCTGGTACCTCCCTTGTGAGTGAGACCTATTCTCTGACGAGATTCAGAGGCCTCAACTGACTGAGAGCTAGAAAAGAAAGGCTGATATTATGAGGCCAGGTCCAGAGGACGGAAAGGACGCTGAGAGCATGACGATGCGTCTCGGAGGCTGTTCCCCCTCCCCGGGGTAGACCTTCAATGAATCACAGCAGACTAGCTGTATTTCTTTTTGCCGTAGCCTGTTCGCCCTCAGTGGCTCCGCTCTCTCATTGGTGAATTGCCAAGAGCTGGCCGCTCGCTCGCTCCCGAATGGGATGCCGGGGCCTGAACGAATTAAACTTCGCGATTTCCCCCCTCCCCCGAATTTTGCGAAACCTAACAGTGCTCCCTTGATCCAATCCGATTTCCATATCGCATGGAGGATCGCGGGCCTGCTTTTCGCCATCGGTTTCTCGAAGTTTTCTCTATCGGGACCCCGCTCGCGGAGGCTTAGTCCCTGCGTGCCCCAAAATGATGCATTCGCTTGCCGTATTCCCCGGGGACTCTGCATCCGGACGTCGCTCGGGTCGGAGTCATTGAGCCAAGGAGCGTCTCTGGAATCACATGTCCTCGGGGATGGTTTCAAGCAAAGCCACTCTCACAATCAACCAATAAACTCAGACGGGACCACGAGCTTATTCTGCTCGTGCTCCCGAGGAAACCTTCCAGTTCTCCGCTGTTCTCGATCCAATCCTAACAATCCTCTCGCGAACTCCGGAGCAAAATCTGACATTTCAACTCGGGAAAACTCGCGCCCCGCTTCAAGAAAGAGGCTACCGTTGCGAGGAGAGAGGTCAGTTCCCCTCGGGCCACTGGTAGGAGAAATGGAATCCTTGACAAGTTTGCAAAAGAACTGATAAGGGACAACTTTATGATGTATGCTCCGGAGAGCCAGATATGATATTCTCCTGATGAGGGATTCCTCAAGACTACCCGCGTTCACCTCGAAGGGCGTTTTCGGAAGTCTCCATTCACGGAGAAAATCTCATCTAGCCTGAAGAGAACTCCGACCTTTTGTTATTCGAGCCGAGGCTCGAAATTCTTGATGACGTTTTGTATCGAGTCCGGACGAACTACTCATTTCAGGAGCCGAGAGAAACTTCGCGAGGAGACTTCGGGTACGAGCAATGGCTGGGATTTCGCCATGATCCTGGCGGACTTGCGAAAATCTCCCGAAATAGAGACGAGAATCAGAGGACTGAGTCTTCATTCTGGAGGAGGAAGGTCATTGAAACCAAAAAGGATCTGGGATTCTCCTATCCCGCTTCGGAGGCAGAGTCTTCCGTCGGGAGCGTTGGCCCGCTCGCCCTGCTCGAGCCGCTTGCATGGTGGGGAAGGAGCGATATGCCATAGAGAAAGGAGCACTGTAATTGCTTCTCAATCTTCTTCAAAGGAGGAAGCGGAGACGTATACTAGGTCAGACGGACCGAAAGATCGCCCGAGCGACCGAGACATGCAGACAGATGGGCGTGCGGACGACTGGAGTGAGGGAGATATGAACGAAGGAGGAGAAATTGATTGAGCTGGAGGAAAGCATCTTTTTATTCAAGTCGAGTCGACTTCTCGCCCACTTGGGTTCGGTCGGGATATGCCACAGTGTTCAATATTTAACCAACGACTTCTGCAGCGTGCGACCTACAAACTCCGCGGACTTTCCCCCGCTGCCAGTCGGATGTCCCTGCCAGCAGCGAGAATATGAACACAGCGATGAAAGTGCGCATTCAAGGGTGTAGTGGCGCTGGCGGCGGGCGCTCAAACAAATGACTGTTGTTGAGAGTTTTTATTTTGACTCTACGTTGGCCCGATCCGGCTTGTTGAGTGTAACGACCTAGAGCACTTGTACATACAGCTCAGTTCGATACTCGCCGCGCGCAAAAAATTCAGTTGGAGCTCAAATGCTCCGCCTCCTCCTGGAGAAACCTCATCAGAGTCTGCAAACAGTTAGAGCTGCATTCGTAGTCATTATCCATAATTGATCTGACATTGGAAGCTCGTGGAGTTCGTCGCGCGTTCTCGTCCAAGGATGCAATTTCAGACTCGCGCGGGCGGTCTAAGTGAATCCGAGAGGTGGAATAACAAAACGATGTATGAACAGAAGGAAAAAACTCCGGTCGAAGTCCTCTGCGAAACAATTCTTAGCGCCATATACGACGTGACGCGGTTCGTCCTCGAGCGGTGGCTTTCGAGGACTTGCACAACGTGAGACCATGCGGGGGAATCGAAGTTTCCCGATGCGAGAATGAGTTCTGAGAGGAGCCAAAGATGTTGTCGCGTGCGAGCGGTAGAATGCCCGAGAGCTTTGAGAAAACTTCGAATCAAAATTTATTTACCTCGAAGCAACGAGCGCGTTGGCGAACGATGTAACGATGAATGGATGAAGGAACGAGCGGACGGGAAGGCAGGCTCTGAGCACGGAAATTTAGGGTCTGCGTCATGAATATTTCGTCTCACCACACTCCCCGTCCGCTCGCCAGCTTGCACGATGTGGCCTTGTGTTTTATCTCAGCTAGACCGAATTCATCGTTCTACGCACGCTAAGATTCGCCCGTCGAGGATGAAAACCTGTTCGCTAAGGGCATTGGCTGCGGCGGCAGCCGCCGAAGCCGCCCGCCGAAGACTCCTTTTACGTAGTCGGTAACGAGTTTTGGACAAGGATGGAGACTTCGCATAAAATGCGAGTTTCAAGATGAAGGAATTCTCGGGAACTCAGAGCTCGCCGGCCATCCCAAGGTACATATATGTGAGGCTAGGGGTCCACACGAGCAATCGGATTGAAAACTCATGATTCGTTCACCCTTGCGTTGTTGTGGATATGGGATAAGGGAATATCCAGCGATTGGTCCCGCTATCGACCTCCCAATCAAGCGAGAGAGCTGGCAAGCATCCCAGGATCCATCGATTCAGGTTCGTATTCAGAGCCCGGCCATTCCGCAGGTTAGAGGATCCGGAGAGCGGAACGGATAATACAGAACCTTCCGTTCGTGGAGAAATATTGACTGGTCTGACTATCAGATGATGACTCGTATTCGGATCACGTCAGGATGGCGGACCGAGCGAGCGACTCGGCTGACTGACTGACTGACGGACGGACGAACTGCGGAGATAAAGCTTCGCACCTGTTCTCCTTGTGGGAGTGCACGAGAGCAAGTTTTGTTCCAGCGAGTTCTCCGGAAGCAGAATATCGTCGCGGGGAGCACATTCATGCTCAAAGGCCCTACCGAAGTCATCTTAGGGTAGCAACTCGGATCCTCGAACGCAATCAGTCACAGCCATCACGTGCCGCTCTCGTTGAAGCCCCGAGGTGCTTTGAAGGTGTTCCTTTGTGCAAAAACTTACCCTGTCCTCTCACAGACGAAGGTTCCACGGCTGAATTTTTCTCAGGAGCCCCGATGATGGCCCCGCCATTGGACACTCCGCCCCTGTGGTGAGAAAATCGAGCTGGTCCATTGAGAGCTCGCTTCCATTGATGGGCTAGCGAAATCCGTTCATTGAAGATGCGACCGAAAGAGAATCGCCATGTTTTGTCGAAATAACTCTTTATTCAAATTTGTCTCTCGTAATTTATCTCTCACTTCTTCTTTTCGATACACAATTTCCGTCAACGGGCAGAGTTACAAAATGTCTGACTTTTTCCGTCAGCAACTTTTTGTCGGCATCTTCTCCGATTAATTGCTCCGAAACGATTCGTATCATTATTCTCTCATGGGTAGATCTCTAGTTGTTCGTCCGTTTACTTGCTCTACGCCGCACTGCTCCCACTTCAAACAAAGAATTGTGACTCCTTTTCGAACGACATGCTCGGGAATCCCAGAGCCTCGTCCTCGATTTCCAATTCTGAAGTGGGCCTACGGTACTCGATCGATTGTTGCTCTCAAACGATCAACCGGCCATCATCGTCGTCAATATTAAAATTATCCTCAGAAGTGTGTATTTCCGATCATTTCACGAAGTGTTTAGCAAAAATATTTACAAAATCACATTACACAATTACATCATGATGAGTTGTTATGAGTAGGCATCACGCAATCTTAGAGACGGTAGCACACCTATTTCTCTTTTCAAGTATTTTTACAGCCCGTAACGAATACGCCAACGACAGACAGGCAGAGGCAGCGCTTGAACATGCAAAAACTGAGGTAATCATGCTTTTTTGATGGCAAAAAGAAAGGTGGGTCACGGACAGCTGTATCAACTCGTTCTGTTCCAGTCGTTGCATGGATACAGCCTAATTTTCTCTATGCTGGAGCACCTCCTAAAACGACTATCTCTATTACGAAATGGCAAAGCTGACAGCAAGCTTCATTGGCAGCGGTGAAGGAGTAAGATTATTTGCTCATTCATCCATGGTTTGTTTGATTTCCGTGTCAATTATGATTGTAGGTAATTAATATTATAATTATTATCCTTGTTTGTTTGTGCCAGCGTCAGCAGCGAGTTGCGCGAACCCAGTCTCGAAGGCTAATTCATCAAACAGAACAATCACTCGCTCCGAGTTGAATACCTAAATTCGTGAAATTCGATGGAAATGGATCTCGTAAAACAAGAAAACAAAAATAAAAGAAAATAACAAGTCAGGAAACGAGCAAGTCAGGGTTAATGAGCATTTCCCGAAGCTTTGAGCGTCTTCCTTCTGAGTATCGCCAGATGGATTGCATTCGGCCCTTGGCATCGCAGGTTGGAAAACTGCAAGCATCCATCGAAACGCATGGATTCATCGCTCGATGGAGCGACGAATGAGCTCGATCTCGCAATTCCTTCGCGAGGACGAGAAAAATGATCAGGAAATGTTCGAGCATCGTAACGGCCTTGACGAATATATTCTCATAAATAGACTGACTCTGACTAAGGCGGCCGCTTGCTGATGAGTCAAATCCCACGCGGAGTGGACACCTATTCCACCAAACACGCGACTTGTGGCTCTTGTCGAGAAATCTCTAAGATGAAATGCTATTACAGCATGTGACTTCCCATCCAGATGTCGATGACCAACAGGCGGTAGTTTAGGTGCGAGCAGGAAATGAGTAGGCTTGCGTGGGAAATCACTCGACTGACCTTGCGGTTCATGTGTCCAACTGAATATACTCATTCTTCTAATCATTCATCAATTCATACCTCCAGAAGTTCAGAACGTACTTCTGATGTTGACACGGGCTGGGTCTCTTCGTTCATGACAAGCGCTGCGACAGCGGATGAAAGAACAGACCCTGGGCGGAAGTTTAAGGGTAAACGCCTCCCGAGGAAGCGACTATAGTTTTCTACATTAGTTCACAAATCACGCCGTCGTATACCGTCGTCTCCGTGGTGCTGAATATCTTCGCTTCCTACGTCTGTGTACATCGACCGGTACTAGCCGCGTTGCTGAACTCATCGGAGCCCTGTATCTTGTCTCTCGAAGCTTACACAAACTTTAAATATTGAGCTGGTTTAACGGTATTCAAATCATGATCATCATTATTGTGAAGCTTCCGTAGAGGTAGAAGCGAATTTCCGCATCGGCTCCGATTCCAGTCCTCGGGATTGAGAACAGATGACAATACAGTCAGCGAATGCGACGGATCCGGCGACTGCGTTCACAGTCAGGTCTATTTACAGAACCTTCGAGAACTTCCGGATGGGGTTCCGAAAGTTTCCTTGTCATTGAGAACCTTCTCGGAGCGATCTACGCTGGCTGTGGATCGGACAGACCCGAAGGGACACTCCTTTTTTGATAAAGATGCTGTATGCGACACAGTGTGCCGGTGATGAAACAGTAGCGTGACAACTCATCCGCCGTGAGTGCACGTAGGGACGATGAGCGCGTGACGCTTGGCGATGGATTTCGATCAGAACGATGGTCGCCATCGAAGAAGGACGCAATGTTTAGAAGGCACTTGACCGACGAAGACGTCGGCTCGTCGGACGACTCGAAACGCCGGTAGAGACCCCGGAAAATCTTTGAAGCGATGATGAAGTTGATGAAACCGATGAGCGACGCTGCTCACAGTTCTGTCTGTTCACGGCGGGCGCGTTCCCATGACGAAGAATATTGACTCACGGACTTGCTGTTGGAGATAGGCGAAATCAATAATGATCTGTACAGGTAACGAGGAGCATGCGATTTCACGATGCTTCCAGGTCGGTCACGATGATGACGCTCTTCTGTCGTCTCTTCTTTCGTATAAAGAGAATTCTATGAAGGATCCCCGCCCGCTTGCACCACGAGGGGTTGGGCGATCGCGATTGGGGCCAGAGGCAACTCTACCATGGCGGGAATCGCTCGCAACGCTGGAGGCAGCGTCAATACTCTTAAGTGCAAGTTACGCAAAGTATCCGGGAGAATGAGAAACAAGATCGCGTTTACAGCGAGGGCCATTACGAAAACCGACATCGCGTACACTGCTTCCGAGTCTAAGTGAGCGCCGGACACCGAGTCCCTGGTATGTTTGAGAATTTTCCGAAATGCTAAAGTCGCATTCTTTCTGAGTTTACGGATCGGTGTAGAATCGACGCGAGCTACCGATTGCTGAACTGCGACTGACTGGGAGTTAAGTGGAACGGTGTGAAATTATTATTAGTGAGCGAGAAAAAGAAAAAGGGAAGAGTTCTTACATTTTGACTTACTTGTCTTCGTCCTCGTCCATCCAACCGTCATCGTGACGACTACCGCCATGCTGCGAGTAGCGGTCGTAACGGGGGCTTCGAGGACGATTCAAGGTCGAAGCTCCATCGGGCGCGAAGTTGCGCTTCATCATTCGTGGGTTCCCCCGACTGGTCGAGTAAACCGTCCCGGCGATGCTCTGTTCATCGTAGTCCATGCTGTAAAAGCGTTGCAAATGATACATCAGCTTTACATTGGAAGTGAGATAGAACTCGAGGTTCACCGATCAGAGTGAACTTGATTCGAATGTAAAGCATGCGTTGATCATTTCGGAGTTGCCAGCAACTGAAGCGTTCGATTCGTTATGGCGGAAGGCCTTAGCGCGCTCATTCCCCTCAGCCGACTTATCAAGACCCTCCGCGTAGTGCCGGGAATACGCTTACGATCCTACGCGATTGGGCGTATAATTTTTGAGGCGTCTGCTTTTTCAAAGTGGCGATCGAGAAGTCTTGCAGTTCACTCCCGACTCGAATTTCAACCCTGCAGAGCGGAGTCCGCGCGAGTCGGCAAACTTCTTCGGACGGGAACGATGTTCGCGTCCGGCGACTGTCGCTATGCGAGCATTCCCAAAAAAATCCAGCCGAGGGTCGGTCCGTCCGTTCGCCAACCGCGCCGCCCGCCCGCTCGCTCGCTCGACGGTCCGACCATGGGAGTTTGTCGCGGAGGCAGAAATTTCGAACGGGAGAGCAGCTCCAAATTTAAGCTTCTGCGAGCAAAGCCGCGTCAAGTAGGCCTGCTAGTCAGCCAGCCGACAGTTAGACGGAGGAGCCACTCAGTCCAAGTGGAACAAGCATAATTTCAACCGCTGGCGCTGCTCGTTCAAACCAAGCCGGAGCCCAAGCCCGCTACGGGCCAAGGGCGGGGGACTCAGTCAGAGATATACATCCACTCGGTCAAAATCTCCGTAGCGATGACCTCTGGAAGTTTCCAGAGGCCTATTTTCATACACTAACTAAGCGCTCAACTTCTGACCATGCACTCCATCGTGGGCATACAGGGGAGTTGGAATTCCCCGGCTCTCTAGAGAGTTGGCGAGCTACCCAGCTCCTTTGATTTCCCGACTCCGATGTCAGTTCGTATATTTTCTGAATAACAGATCGGCGCGGGCGGCGGAGCGAGTATTTCGGGAGCGAGCCGATGCTCCGGAATAGCCAGAGCTCGTTTCGATCGATTCGGGTGAATCGTCATCGCTTATAATTAGTTTATCGTGCGCGGGAATCTAAGCGTTTCGGGAGTTAGGTACAGATTCCGAAGCAGGGAGGCGGAACAGCGAACTTGAGCAACTACTAGAATGAACACATTACGTACGGAGCATCGTCGTGGTGTACGAACTGCATATGCGACGGAGGTCTGGAGCTTGCGATAGATTGACCAGTGCGCGACGCTGTTCTGTAGCCGGCTGGAACCATTCCAATTTTCGGAGGACCAGTCATCATGGGGTTCTTGATGCTATAGAGTCGTTGTTGTTCCCATGACTTTTGACGTTTGCGCAGTTTCCTGTAACATCAAACCATCAAATGTCTAGACGACGTGCACACAAAGACCGTAATCTGATTTCCTGCTGGATCCAATGGCTCAGTATCCTTCGGCCGTTCCGGGTAAGTTCACCAATCTTTTCATGCGTCGTGTTCTTTCCCGTTACTCCGTCGGGATTTCTCCTCTGTCCGGTGCCATATTCGAGAATGATAACGATGACTTTTACGTGTCTGGGACACGCAGAGCCCGAAAGCGTTGATTTTTCATCGCGTTCCAAGAGCAGGAATTCCCGTTTGTCCTTCATTACGACGAGATTACGCCTCGCTTCTTTGAGAGAGAAGACGAAGGGAAGAAGATGAACAATCCTAAGGTTGAAGGTCAAGAACTCACTTTCTCTGGCACGAAGAACACAACAGAACGATTCCGAGAACCGCGCCGAGGAAGATGACGCTACTGAGCGCAATGATGGCAATCTCCGTGGTGCCCATCTGAGAAATTTTCTCCTGTACAGATACGCCTTGAATTCGTCGGATACGGAATGAGTCCAAGTATCTCACAATGACTTGGGAGTTCTCGTTGAATGCGCTGGAATGGACAATCAAGAAGTGAATCCCCGCAAGAAACGTATGAACTAGCCCGTATACTTCGTCTTTTCCATCTGCCTGACGATGCTGCGAGGGAGGGAAATGGGTCGTATGGGGGACACTTACTTCAACAGCGTTTCTGTGTCCACGATTTCGTTGGTGCTCTTGTCGATTGCGTAGAGGAAGAGATCCGACCTGTCGGGGACAAAATGCATTGAGCTCGATTCAGGGTTCAGCAACTCCGATCACAAGCGGAATCGCGGACCAAACAAGGTAGCGGATGAAAGGCGGAATCGAAGCAAGAACTGAGTGGGCACGTCCCGAGATTCTCGGAGCTCGCAATTACTCCAACCGCTCGGGTTTGGAGCTCTTCCGAACTCAGGTAAGCACGAATTCACAGGGAGCCTGCCTAGAGTAACACTCACGAGTCGGGGTGTTCTGTGTCCTCTTCGTGGTGAGGCTCGAGCTTGGCCATCTTGACCTCGTAATTAGTTATGTTCCCTAAATATCCGAGGATTCGGTCGATATGTTGCTCGACCAACACCGGTGGGGTGTCCGTGACGAAGAGGACGAGCTTGGTTTCCGGGAGAACGTAGACCATGATCGAGATAATGGCCGAGTTTCCACCGTCGGATCCATCGCGGTCGGTGGCCTTCACGTCGAATGTGTACATTTTCCCGCCATCCAGCGAGAAGGTCACAACCGATCGAATCACTCCCGTGATTGGATCGACTTGGAATTTGGACGACGCATCTTCTGACCTCTGGACGATCTCGTAGCGTATGTTCCCGTTGGTTCCCGTATCGGCATCTCTGGCCTGGAGAGAATTCGAAGGATTCATTATCGTCAGGCCGTGCCGAACGAAAATTGCTCGTCGGACAGATATTGGTCAGAAAAAGGGTAGGGGCTCGATTGTCGAGACATTTACCTGGACTCGGGCGACTTGGTACCCGAAGGACGCCTCGAGTGGAACGGCAGCGACGATGGGTTTGCCTCCGTGCTCGAATACGGGCGAGTTATCGTTCTCGTCTCCGACCTTTATTGAGACGACGGTCTCGTCGAAGGCGATATGCTGCATAACATCGAAGTCTTCCTCCTTCTTGTCTTTCCGTTCTCGGATAGATCTCTTGCCTAGCGACTTAGATGCGCGCTTGCCAGAGCTGACCTTGACTTTGATCAGATAACGTGCTTTGGTTTCGCGGTCGAGGCTCGAGGTTACCGAGAGGTGTCCGGATTCCGGTTCGATTGAGAAGAGACCGTTGTATCTGTCGTTGACGATCTGATACTCGACGGCTCGGTGAGATATCTCGTCGGTGGCGTTCAGGTCGAGGATGACTTGGGGCGCGAGCTGATTCTCGAAAACGAGGACCTCGTACATTCGAAGTGGGAACAGACGGACCCCCTGTCCGCTACCGACGATAATATTCACCTCGGCCGAATCAGATCTGGGCGGATCTCCCTCATCGCTGGCTTTCACCACGAGTTTATAGTGCGAGTGCTGGGCGCTATCCAAGGGTTTCGCCAATCGGATTTCTCCCGTGTTCGGTTCCACAGTGAAAGTGTTGTCCTCGTCAGAAGCTGAAAGCAGAATTACGCTCCGGTCGTAGTCACCGATTTCGTAATTTTGCGAAGCTTAGCCCTCCGTGTCTGAGCACGCAGAGTAGTTCCGTGGAGAGAGGACGCGAGCCTGCTTCCGCCAACGAGTTCTGGCCGTGAGATTACGAAAAGAGAATAAACTCGGATCTTTCGAGCCTCTCTCGTGCTAGTCGCCCTCCCCTACGGACTCAGGTCGCCTGAGTTGCGAGAAACTTCGAGCGTGGGATCGGCAACGACGTCGATCGAGCGTTCGTTCGTTCCTGAGGCTAAATTCGGAACAAACGTGCAAGCTGTCTAGCAGGGGGAGGGAAGAAGAAAATGTCAAAATGAAAAACATTCCGAGGAGCTACTTACTGACTAACGAGTAGTGGAAGTTCCCGGATCCAGCGTCGAGGGTGAAGACGACATCTCCTACTTTGGTGTTCTCGGCGACTTCGAGTGTATAAACGGACTTGGCAAAATCGGGAATGACGTCATTTCTGTCTGTAACTGTCACCCACAGTTTGGCGGTCGCACTGAGACTTGGCTTTCCCTGATCGTAGGCGATCACGGTCATGTTGTAGAACTCTTGCTGCTCGAAATCAAGTTTGCTCAGAGTCCAGACCGTGCCATCCTTCGAATCGATGTAGAATCTGTTGTCGTGCCCACCACCCAGCTTATAGAAGACGAGACCGTTCTCTCCAGCGTCCGGATCAAAGGCTCGAATCTGAGTGACTTTCTGGCCGGGATCCATGTTTTCGGGAACTTGTGCAAGATAGGGATCGGTGAAGAACTTGGGCTTCTCGTCGTTGACGTCGTCGATAACGATCGTCACGTTGACGGTGGAATTTTGAGGGACCTCGCCGTTATCGAGCGCGAGCACTTGGAAGAGGTACTTGTCCTTGGTTTCGCGATCGAGAATACCGGTCGCGAAAAGTTCTCCGGTGTGCACATCGATATGGAAGGGTAGCTGCTCGTCTTTTCGCACAAGGAGGGCATAGTCCACAGCGCCATTCTTTCCTTTGTCTTCGTCCACGGCTCGAAGAACGCCGAGGCGTCGTTTGGTCTCGCGGTAGTTGCCTTCCTCGATATTGAAGTTGTATTCGGATTTCACGAACGTCGGTTTGTGGTCGTTAACATCGAGGACGGTGATGTTCACTTGAATGACGTTGGAGAGCCCTTTGCCGTCAGAAGCGGTGATATTTAGGTTGTACACCGATTCGGGCTTAAGAGTTCCTACAACGAACAGTTCTCCACTCTGTCGATCGATCCGAATGTTTCCGGTCCCGCCTGAAAAGGCCGTCGCACATCATTGTTACAAGCTCGAATACGATCGCGATGATCATCATCATCATCATAAACGTCGTATTTTTCGTCAATGGAACGAGTTTCTGACGTCGCATGTGCGCTCGCGAGGGAAGAAAAAAAACTGCCCAAGCGATCTCGCCAGCACATCCGGGGGCAGAACGAGTGCACTCTATCCGAGTCCTCTGACGGAGAAGGGTCGGCGATCTTTCCAGTTCATCCACCGGGGGTAGGGAAGTCCCTCGGCAAGGGGAAGAGTGGGGTTGTACTCACCGGCAGTTATAGAGTAATCCACCTTCGAATTAGATCCCTTCTCATCGATGTCGATTGCCTGAACCTGTGCGACCCGCGCACCCGGTCGAGCTGTTTCCGGCAGGAGAACCTTCAGCGGTCCGTGCTGGAACACCGGTGCGTTGTCGTTCTCGTCTTCGACCTTGATGGTGAGATATGTAGACGAGCTGAGGTTTCCGAGATCTCGCGCAGTCACCAAAAGCTCATATTTGTCTGTGAGTTCTCGATTTAACGTCGATATCGGGCTGCCTCCGGTGAAAATCACAGCACCGTTATCCAGGATGGAGAACAATTCAGAGCCAGGACCCCCGAGCGAGTATGCGAGTATTGAATTGTTTCCTGCGTCATTGTCCACAGCGTGGATCTGCGGTTTCTGCGAAAAAGGAAAGTCATGAGCCTCGCGCGTTTTCCATTGCACCTCGTTACGCTGAGCGCTCTAGCGTTTTGTTCCGCCGTCCGGACGCAATCACACGGAAGTTTGAGGCTCGAGCGACTCAATGAACGACTCGAATGAATTACTCACGATCGTGACCGTTGTGCCTGGCGGCGAGTTCTCTTTGATGACTCCTTGATAGCTTTGCGAGAACGTCGGGATTTCATCGTTCACGTCAACAACATCAACGCTGACTTCACTGACCGTCTGCGAACGCCAACGAGAGTGTGAGATAAACGAATGTCAGACCGAGAATACCCCATCAGAAGCGCCAGGAGAAAATACTCACGACTTTTGTTGTCGGTCGTCTCTCCTCCAACATTACTGTGAAGGTGTATTTCGATCGCTTTTCGCGATCGAGCCCGACTTTGGTGTAGATCTCTCCGTCTTTTGTAATGTTGAACAAAGTGCGTACATCAGTATTTACAATGGAGTATCGCATTTGTGAGTTCGCGCGGGTCTTCTTCGATTGCAGTTCCACCTGAAACGCGTTCGGACAGTGTGCTTATTCAGAGCGTACGCCCGCCTGAGCTCGATAAAGCTCTGGTTGAGTGTCGAGTTTTTCCAGAATGACAACTCAAAATGTAAACTCTGTCCATGTCCGGATAAGTGTCTGGAGTTTATTGATCCCGGACGGGACGAAGCACACAAGGATTCCATGCTGGGGAAGGATTTGGAAAGGAATAACCGAGAAAAGGTGGAACATATTCGAGGGTCCGGCACGCGAGTCGATACGCGCCGCAAGGGACCACGGCGTCCGGCTAGGTCCCGGGGAGCCTCGGAACATAGGGAACAGGTTGGTCCATGCTAGGAGATCGCTCGCAGATGGCGCAATCAAGTCACAGGCACATGAGCTGCTTACCGTTTCAAAATTCGTCCTATCTTGCCTGCCGTGGAATTCTAAACACCTTCCATCGTTCAGGCTGTGTATGCATGTGAGTAGGATACAGTATATGAATACATGACAATAAGCTCATAGAAAGTTTCCCTAGGAAAATTATCCCCGACGTCCCTTCGATCAAGGCTGCCTGAGCCTGGCAAATTGTATTCTAGAGAGAGAGAGAACGATCGCGGAACTAACCTGTCCAACCACAGCTCCAGCGACGTTTTCCAGAACAGAAAACTTGTATGTATTCTGATTGAAGCGAGGATCTCGCTCCTCTGCTTCGTGCACGTAGATCTTCATCGTGGCCTGAGCATCCCACTTTCCGTCACTCGCCACGAGAGTGAGCGTGTACTCCTGAGACTCGGAAATATCAAGATGCCGTGTGACGTTAATCGCTCCACTGACCGGGTCAATCTCGAACGGTACTGGAAAACGAGGACCGTTATCCTTATTTTCAGCACTGTGCCGTTATTCCTTCCGCGCTAACGGATCGACCACATGCGCAAGAAGCATCGTCTTTGCGAATCAAATCAGACAGTCGTGAAATATCTTTGAGCACTCGAGGCGAGGGCACGTGAGGGGCCTCAGCGTCCTAATCAGCGTCACCGATGGGTGAGCCAGAGGGGACCAAACCTTCAAATTCCCCAAGCCAGAGCATTCGGACTGTGAAAGGATGCGAAAAGTAGACCACTCACTGGTAGGATCGTTTCCGGCGAATCGGTATCTCATCCTTGTGTTCGCCGCCGTATCGGGATCTGTGGCTTTCACAGTTTCCACCACGGTGCCGATGGGAGCGCTCTCAGAAATGAACTGGTAATAAGCCTCTCGCTCGAAAGATGGGGGACTGTCGTTGACGTCGTGGATTACGACAGCCACCGTGGTTGTACCCGTTCTCGAAGGGGTTCCCATGTCTCTCGCAGCCACTATGACAAAATGGAGCGCGGTGTCGTCCACCTTGTATTTATCTCGATCCAACTCAGAAACAACCTTCAGCAGAGCACCATGTTCGTTGACGCCTAGTCGGAACTGATTCTCATTGTTTCCATCGACAATGTAAAGTTCTACTTGGCGATTGATACCTGAAAGGAAGCCACAGGTGAATTATTGGTTCCGCGAAAATCTTCTGCCTCCTCCAAGATGTAAGTAAAGGAACGAGCTTGGAGTATTCGTCTGGAGGTGGGTACGAGCAAGAATCTCACCGTCATCGTAATCGGCGACGGGGAGTTGAACGAATTTGTTCAAACTAGGTCTTCCTTCCGTAACGTTCAGGAAGAACGTGTCGTTGAGGAACGTTGGCGTCCAATCGTTCATATCCAGGATCTTGACGTTGATCGTCGCACGTCCCGTGTTGTTCGCCGAATCGATGGCCACAATCTATGGAGAAAGGAGACGACTTATTTCCGCTCAGAATGACTAATGGAGTGCTTCTCCGACGGACACTGGAAAACCATCCGTCATCCGAGCCGGCACAACGTTTGCGGAATGTCGTTCGGCGACGACAATCAACAATAGGACTCCCGTCGACCTTGTGAATCGTGCGGGCCATGCTGAGGCACAGTACATGAGCGGGATTCGAGATCGACAATAAGCGATCCAGCGGAGCACACGGAGATGGCTGCGTTTCCTCAGACTGTTCGTGTCCTTGTTGAACCGACCAGCCCCGGCCGTGTCTGTTGGCAACAGCGGAGCCGATAATCGCTCAGTCGGTCCACGACGCTGTACGTCGAACGACTTCGACGTCGCTCGTCGACGGTGTTATTTTTTCCTTCTTCCATGATATCGGGCCTCGAACGAAATTAAAGCAAAGTTTTGCACAACTCAAGCAGGGAGCCTGATCGAAAGCTCGATCAATCAAGCAATCTCCGGAGCAGCAGCGAAACCATCGCTCGTCCTGGTCGACCTTCCTTCCCCTTATTGTTGTTCCAGCGCGCCGCCACGATACGATCAAACAAATCCACTGAACTTCACCAGCTATCGCGGAAAGCCAATCGGAAAGCTCGTCTCCCTCGGAAATCCGTCTCCGCTCCATCTTCCCCAAGATCGCGCGGAATGAAACAGGAGTAGAGCTAGGTAACGCTTCGGCGTTGACTTGCCGAGACAGCAGGTCTGGAGAAGTTCCTCTCATGCCGTCAACGGAATTGAAGCGAGCGGTCGCATCGATCTAGGAGCATTCTCGCTTTGAGTGACACTTCATTAGGGAGCTTCATGTGTTGACGAAGTTGATTAGTGGGGAATCTACTCTCGAGTGCTCAAGTCTCTCCAGAGACTACTCTCGACGATATTCCTCGCCTCGATGCGACAGACGTCAGATGAGCCCGAAGACACGAGTCACGGTTGGGAACCCTGAAGCTATTAGAACCGGAAAAGAGTGTCCACTCGAGCGTTCCGAGACTTTCTCGAAACGGTTCGCGATCGCTTTGCATCGAGCGACGGAAAAAAATGGATCTTTCATTCGGATCGGGATCAGCTTCGGAAAAAAATGTTTTGAAACAAACTGATGATTCTCAATGCGCTCGAGTGCGTCGCTTCCCGGCGTGTTTTCCCCGAGTGTTCGCGTCGTGCTGCAGTGACTGCGTCTAGGTGGTCGTTTGTCTGTCCCCCTGGCTCGCTCTATCGCCGACCGGCCAGGCTGGGCCGGGCCGCCCGCTCGCTCACTCACTCCGACCCAGGAAGCGGCTTCTTCGCTGGCTAACAGATCGCTATCATTTCCTGGCAGTGAGCCGTCACCGAAGGAGAATAAGCGACTGAAGGCAAGACTAGGATGGGGGACCGATGGCCTCTAGTGGATCCGTCTCGCCCCGCCTCCCGGCCTTCTGCCAGCGCCGTAAACGGAAGATTGGCTACTGGTGCGGGCCATTCGATCCGATTCAGCCGCTGTCAAGAGCTGCTGCCCTACAGCGAATCTAAACTGCAATGTACCTCGTCGAAGTACGATAGTAATCCTTCCGCAGGAATCTGGTCGACTGCGGGGTCCGCGACGAGCGAGGGTCCCCCTCCGGGGGAAATACGCAAACCTCCGTCCCGTAATGAGGGCAGGGCGATTGTAATTGGCCGACGTTCCTTGCTCTCATCATTAATCATGGGGATATGCTCACCTTCAGGCTGTACGACGGAGTTTTCTCTCTGTCGGGAATAGTTTTCACCGAGAGAATTCCTGAGCTTTCGTCCAACGTGAATTCCTCTTCGGAGTCTCCCTCCATGATGTAGTAGCGCAATTTGTTTGAGTCGAGTCCGTCCCTATCAGTCGCGGAAACGTGAACGACGACGTGTCCGGGGGGCGTGTTCTAGAACAAAGGAAAAAATAACGGTTGAATGCAGTGAGTCGTCGTCAACAGTCAGCTGCTACGCGGCAACAACTTGCCCACTTTTACTACCATTGCTTGTTCCTCACGTCGTAAATGCAAAGAGCTTGTAAGAGCGGGTAGACAACGAGCGTGTAAAGAGGAAAACCGGCGGATAAATCTACCGCAGAGGAATTCTTCCGTTCGTTCCGAAATCGGTGCGAACGACCGACGACGATCGGAATCGCTCTCCGGGAGTTGGCCGTCACGTAAATGACTCTAGAAGCTCAACGTGAATCCCCTCGAGGTTCCGTCGGAGTCTGCCGGAGTCCTCCGTTTGCGTCTCGGGCTCCGCGCGAAAGAATGACTAGTTTTACTAAACGAGGCGCCGGAACAGGTGAGGCAGAACGACCGCAATCACAGCACGTCACGAAAGGAAAGAATTTCTTTCATAGATAGTTACCATCAAGAGCTCGTCTATCGCTGAGTCCTACAATTTCCCTCAGACCATTCCGCGACGCAGCGGTGCCATTCAGAATTCTTGTCACGTCATTTTCGCGAAATTCTTGAGAGTGTCGTAGCAACGGCTTTTTTCGCGGCGAGCCCGTCTACTGCCGCGGAATTGAACGAGCGGCCGTAATGCTCTTGGAAACGGAGAATTCCCTCCCTTTGAGGTTCTAGCCGCTTAAGCAACCGGAAGGTGACTCAGCATAGGAACGAGGGAATTTATTCAACCACGAAACAAAGTGAAACCATCCACGGCCTCTAATGAGATTCACTTCCGCGCAGCTCTCGCAAGGCGATATCGAGTCCGACCGACATGGAGATGCTGTCCCACTCGATTTGCCAGGCGATCTGCAAACGACCTCTCCTCAGCCTTTGGAAATCGACGAGGCTGTCTGACCGCCGGCGGGCGATGCCGGCGGCGCGGCGGGAATCGAGTCAGATATCTTGACCTTCCAATTTTAAGTGAGTTCGTCCCAGACTCTGACTGAGAGTGACGACCGTCGAAATTTTTCCTCAGGCTGTGAAGGCAACCCACGTCTCCTGCCGCCTGATCTGACCCGGCTACATGACTTACCTCTTCCAGTTCAACATTGTACTCGGACTTGTCGAACACCGGACTGTTATCGTTGACATCCTCGATGTGGATCCGAACTCGAGTGTTTCCAGCACACTTCGAGTTCGAGGCCGCAACGGTGAGCGTGAACACGCCCTGCAGAAAAGCGGGCATGGCGTCTCGATCGACGGGTTTTTTAACTTTGAGAGCAACAACATTTTGCGACGTGTCCAGGAAGAAGTTGTCCTGCGAATTGTCCTCGGTGATTTGATAAGAGATTTGCTGTAAGCGATAGAGAAGAACAAAATTAGATGACTCGGAATCCATCAAGGAGGAAGATCCTCAAATTATGTCGATTATGAGCGTCCCGTTCCTCGGCGCAGCTCGAAATGCTAAAAATTCGTCCTATATCGACCATCAGTTCTGGGAAGCCCGGGGACCTGGCCTCCTCATTCGAGCCGGAGAGCGAGAGAAAAAACGTATCCGAGTCGGATCCGTTTTTGTGGACACCGGGCGCCTCGGAATCCGCTCGTGGACCTGGGAATGGGTCTTCGCAGATTCCCATGCGCTCACACCATGAACTCTTATCGGATTCGATTTTGACTGGATTCAACTATCATTCCCCGACTCATGAAGAGGTTAGGGGTATTAAATTGTATGCCGAAGCCATAATATCTGGCCAGAGCTCGACGAGCCGAACTGTGATCCGGAACTTCTACGGAGCGCGAGCGATTAGGGACGAACGTGCAAAGTTATCTTTCTAGATGAGCAGAATAAGTCAACCAACCTTCTCGAATTTCTCGGCATCTTCGGCGTGCACATTGGGGAGGACGATACTGTCGGGCGGAGAGTTCTCCTGGATAGAGGCAAAATATTCCGAGAAGGGGAATTTCGGACACTTGACGTTCTTGTCCATCAAGCGGATTACCACCCCGGCTTCTGTGACTTCGGCCGGGTTCCGGCGGTTCGTCGCCAAAACCATGAAGTGGTAGAGAGACTGTTTCTCGGCGTCCAAACGCGAGGTTGTCACGATGCGACCCTGGTGATAGACGACGGCGTTTTGCGTTATTACCCCGAGATCGCGCGACGCGCACAGAATGCTCTCTGATACAACGAATTGAATGGCGTCCCGACCGCAAACGTATCGGTTTCCGTCTGATGCTGTTGGTGATGTGCGGTACAACGGCAGCCGCCTATTCCACGGCAGTTATGCGGAGGCTTGCTGATGCAAGCGACCAGCACAGCTTCCCGATAGCTACGTGCCCGCTGGCGAAAGCATGGCTTACCGTTTCATGATTGATAGAAAATTTCCTGACGTGGCTTCCGTCGTCACCGGTGATGTTGTACCAAACAGCCGAGCCGTCCGGAATAGTAGCGCGCGCATCTAGAGCCGTTGCTCCGGCTTCGAGGACGCTGTTTGTGTCGATCATGTATTGCACCGAGCTGAAGGCTGGGGTTGGATTGTCGATACTTTCCCGGAATACCTCGATACGCATCTGTACGTTGCTGTGAACGACAAGGATAAATTCAAAATGACCGTACGGTGTCCAACAAGCACCTTATAGGATACCGGGACATCGGAGCTTGTCCCGATAGAGAGTTCCTCGATCAGTCGATCCAGATACGTTTCCCCGTTCTCCATGCTTCAGCTGAATTCATGTACAGCATCCAGGTACTTACTTGGCCAAAGGATACGTGGAGCTGTCAGTCGCAACGATGCGCAGGATCTCAGCGCCGACCACCAGCGGCTGTGTGGCGAATATCTGTCCCGTTTTCGGGTGGATCGAGAACCGCAGCGAAGGCGGATTCAGCTCGAATTTTATCTCATTGTTCCCGCTCATCGAGGAATCGAGATCCTGAGCTTGAACTTTGTAAACGATCTCGTTCTGAGCGGTCGACACCGGCACTCGGAGAACCCGCGGCAGCGAGAGGAATTCGGGAGCGTTGTCGTTCACGTCGTTCACAGTCACTTGGACGACAGTCGTCGCGTACTGCTGTTCTTTAGCGTCGTCTCTAGCCTCGACAAAGATTTCCAGATGTTTTGTCTTTTCGTAATCCAATGCCTGGACTAGAGTGATCTTGCCTGAAGTCTCGTCGATCTTGAACGCGCCCTTCATGCTCGATCGTACGATGCGATAGAAAACTTTTCCGGAACGGCCTTCGTCTTGGTCGCTGGCATGGACTTGAACCAGAGGAACGTTTGCGGCGTTTTCGTCGACGAACACGCTGTAGGCGAATCGCTCAAAAACAGGGGGATGGTTGAGTGTGTTCGAAACCCTGACGAAGAGCATCGAGCGACCAATGTTCGAAGTGGCTCCGTGGTCTTGTGCGAAAACCTCCATTTCGAACGAAGCGTTATTTCCCCTCCGGGCGTTCAACAAACTGGAGGCGAGTCGGACCAAACCGGTCTTCGGATCGATTTCGAAGATGCCGTGAGTGTTCTTGATCCAGTAGGTGATTTCACCGTTGTTGGCTGTATCGAGATCGACTGCATGGAGTTGAATTACCGAGCGACCCGCCTGGGAGTCGGTGGGAATGGTGACCACGTAACGCTCTTTCTCGAACTTGGGCGGGTTGTCATTTTCGTCGGTTATTTCCACCGATATCGGAACCTAGAAGAACAATTATCACGGCCACGTTACCGGTGTTCCTCGCTATAGCTCGGAGGTCCTCCCTCGACGCGAGCTTATGCCGATGAGGGGCTCAAGTTTAGCTGCTCGGGGTGTGCTTACCTTAGCATCGAACTTTCCATCCTCTGCCGACACAGCGAATTCATACGAGTCCTTGAGCTCTCGATCGAGAACTTTGGCCGTGCATATATCGCCGGTCTTCGCGTTGATTGTGAATGGAATATCTTTGTTCAGGATCTTGTAGTTCAGATGATCGACAGAGTCTCCGGACGTAGCCGAAATCTGAGGAAAAATAGAAATGTCAATTCATCTCCTCTGGTCCAGATCCCTTTCCTCTGATCTCGATCCAGAATAAATAAATGTCGAGAGATGGCAGACTCGAAGAGACTGGAAGATTACAGAGTTCATCCATTTCACGCCCGGTTGGAGCGCCTGGGACGGTCGGTGGCCCGGGCGAGCGCCAGAACAAAAAGCCACTGAGAGCGGAAAATATTCCTCGCTGATCCCGGACTGTTGGGTCATCGAAGCTCTAATCGTTCGGAAAGCACTTCGCTCTGCCTGCTCCTCTTTCTGTGTCGTGGTTGTGCGATTCGCGTTCTGTCGCTCCGAGCCTCCCGTGTTTCTCATTAAGCGACTCATTTCGCTCCCATTCAGCTCATGCTTCAATGCTCGGCGAGAAACCGCCCTTTCGGCTATTCTGCTTATTGTCAGGAAGCACAGAAATTTATCACGGGGGGAACGTCTTTCCGAAATCCAGAATGAACATTCGTGATCATTGATAATTAATTCGAGGGAGCGGAGACAGGTGGACGATCGCGACCCGTCACGGGCCCTTTGCTGCACAAGTCGTCAGACTAGGGCCTCGCATGAAGAACAATATTATCTGTTCGTGTATCGAGCAAGGTCGGGAACTTACGTGTAGGAAACAGTGGCCAGCTGGAAGATTCTCCGGGAGGGAAGCAGAATACGCGGTTTTCGAGAAAACAGGCGGATGATCGTTCGAATCGATGACGTTGATCGTGACCATCGACAAACCGATCAAAGGAGTCAGGTGAGCTGTAACGGGGGGAGCGAGTCACGTAAGTTCGTTTCCATCATCCCGTGACCGGATATCCACTGACAGAAACCGATACTCACAGTCTTTGGCCTGGACGAGCATGATGTAACTCTTCTTCCGATCGTAGTCCAAAAGATGCACGTTGTCCGGATTGACCCGGATTTCGCCTGTCACCGGATCGATCATGAAAACTTGGTCTTCGTTGCCGCTTGTTATGTCGTACGTTATGGTGTTGTTCTGCAAGTCGAGATCGGTTGCGTGCAGCCGGATCACGACCCGGTCCGTGGCGAATTTCTCCAACACCGAGCCCTCGTACGACTGGTGCGAGAACACCGGAGGGTGGTTGTTAACCTCCCGGACGTAAATGGTGACTTTCACGCCGAGACTACGGTTCGACGGAGCGCCGTCGTCGGTCGCCACAGCGACAAAGTGGAAATGAGTCCTGGATTCGAGATTTTTCTTTACGAAAACCCGTCCGTGATCTCGCTCGATGCCGAAGAAGTCTGAAAGCCAAATGCGATTCTCAATTCAGTCGTGTACCGACGTCGTGTACGGTCGTTCGTGTTTTCAGCCGAACGAGTGGACATTGAAAGAGCTCTCAAAGAGTTTTCAGGAACAGGCTCTACGATCCGAGCACGGGTATAAGAAAAATATTTACAACGATGTCCTTTCTGCAGATTCAACGAGCCGAAAAGACATATGTGACCTCTTCTTCTCTAACGCAACTATCACATGGGGGAATCGAGGGAGGCTCTTCTGAAGAAACCTTCCTCCGATATATTCGCAGTGGCTCGCCGTTCTACGAATGATAATCTTATTTTCTCGGACAAGATTTTCCACTCCGATACAGAAGGCTCCATTCCGCTCGTGTAGAATCCCGACATCGGGATCAGTACAAACGGAGCTACGCAAAATTTTTTTCAGAGCCGGCTGGGATTTCCTTGCAAGTCCACTTTGAACGCCCGAGCTTCGGATCTCGAGGCATACCTGTATCTCCCTCGGCGAGCGTGTAGGTAATTTTGTCTCCATCTCTATCTGTGGCCTGGATGTTTCCGACGCTTGTGCCTTGCGCGGCGTTCTCGGCAACTTGGAAATTGTAGGGCAGGCCCACGAACTCCGGGTTGTACTCGTTAATGTTCTGCACGGAAATTACGATTGTGGCCGACCTGGAAGGCGCAATTGAAAACGAAGATCAGACCCGGCCTCGCGTAAACACAGAAGAAAACACTTCGAAAGGGTATTTCGGGAACGGAGCCTGTCGCAGCCGAGCACGAGAACTTCCGAGCCTCGGGCTGCCACGATACGCGCTCGGAAACCTCCGCGAAACGGCAAGACTTTACGGTAAATCTCCGTTGGGTGCTGCGAAATCGAAGTGGAGCGTCGATTTCCGACGACTGCGATCCGTTCGAGAACGGAAGGGAAAAATAGAAAGCGATACGAGAACTCCATCCGTCTTGTCTTCTACTTTCTAGCCCACTCTTCCCCCTGAGCTTCTCTGATAATAAGAGGCGACCCAACCCGAACATGATCTCATTACTCGCTCGCGTTTTTTCCCCGCGAGGCGGTCGACGTCGTCGACAACGACGTGGTACTGAGGAGCGGAAGCGATAGTGTCCTGTTCCTGGAGCTTCAGAGGCGAATGATCAACGATAGCTCGCAGTCTCGGGCGAAATCTCGGACCGGTGGCCGGTTCAGCGCCGACGTCGGGGAAAAGACCAACTCGCCGCTGCGCTCGCTCAACGGTTGCTCCTGTCGTTTCCCTCTCTGCCGGCTCGAGCCAGAAGAGGACCAAAAGTCGTTACTTATTCGAGTTAGCGGCAAACCCACTTACCCAGTCCTTGGCGGAGTCCCTCCGTCAACGGCCAATACGATGAACTCGTGCGATGTTTGCGTTTCGTAGTCGAGATCCGATATAAGCATCAGGGCTCCGGTTTCATTGTTGACAGCGAACTTATCCTCGCTGCCGTTGATCATGAACTGGACGAGGCGGCCGTTTTCGCCGGCGTCGATATCGAACGCCTGATAGAACGCAGGGAGTTCAGTCCCCGGAGGCAGGGATTCCGGCAGTTCGAGCGCGAATTTATCTGCAGAAAAAAGTGCTCGTTGAAGGAACTTCATCCGAATATTGCGTCCTGCAATGATTACTGATGGCTTCTTCGTCGCGTCGAGGCCTGCAGGAGACCATGCTCAATCATCGTGAGGGTCGTCACGCCAAATGAATCGAGGGACGAATATCTTCGGATTTTCGGGGCTCCCGCTCATCAGTTTCGGCAGATACCCCGCTCGTCGTCATCAGCAAATGACCGCCGAGTAGGAGCCCCTCGCGCGCGACCGCCCGCCTTTTCAGAGCAGAAAAATTCAAACAGACCACCAGCTCGCGGGATGACAGTCGCGAAACGACGCCGACGATTACAGAGCTTTGTTGCTGAGTAGACGGCCGACCGACCGACTGACAAAGTGACTGAATGACCGTCAAAATGATGACTGTTGAGGCTCCTCATAAAGCAGCCCGGCCCGCATGTGCGTATGAGCCCACGAGAGCGCTGAGCGAAGGATCAGCGCTAACTCTGTACGCAGTAGGTGAGACATCCGTGATCGTCGTCGTCGTTATCTTCGACGTCACCGTCATCATCGCCCTCTGAGCACAATAGAAGCGCTACCGTTGACGACAGATACACAATGTTCGCAGCCTTCCATTGTCTCACTCGCTACTGGTCCTGATCAATCCGTGTTCCATCCCGTCGTCGGTAAGCACGACCGCCGTCCCCGCTGCGGGTTCCCCTACCCTCGAGTTCGTTCGTGAGCCAAGTTCTCGGTGACCCAATAGACCCGACCGGCGGGGCCTACACCGACTAGAGAGATAATTCGCGGGCAGCTAACGAAGGCACCGGGCAACGAGAACACCGCGGAGAACAAGCTCGCGGGGGAGCGAGCGCACCACCGGTCGTCCGGCCAACGAACTTAGGACAAGGGATATAGCAGTTTGGCGGGCGGGCGAAGGTGCGCTGTCCTTGCACCCTTCCGGACGACGGGGAAGGCCACCGCGATAGCAAAGGCTTCATTGTGACCCATTCCTTTCGAAGTTTTATTTTCTGGTGCATTCATTTTGTTGTTCGCGTTTGCGTACAATTTCCTTCGCTCGATCGAGCGCCCCTCTGCCCCTCGGAGCTCTCCCGCCGCATCGTCAGAATCTCAATCGCCGAGATCGAACAGGGACAATCAAAAATGAGCATCGAGGGAAACAGCTCTACCCCAAACAGCACAGCTCATGGATGACCTCCGCAATTCACGCGGAGTGGGCGCTGACTCGCGAGGTAGATCCCGGAGAGATATGGAATTTTCTCGCATTCGCCCACCCGTTCACCGCCCGGCGGGCTTTCATTTGAAGATCCGTGCAAACATAACAACGACAAACAGAGGAAGACCCAGGTGGCGAGGAACTTGTGCCGTTCCTAGCTTGTGCTGAATTATTGATCCGGGGCTTAGACGGAGGACGGAGCGATTCAACGAAAGAAGGAACGAGCTGCTACGAGAATGGAAGAAGCGAAGGATTACACACTTCAGCTCGCTGCTTTCCTGCCCGCCTGTCTGCCGACTTGCATCGCTGCTTGCCTGGATAACCGGCTGGCTGCAAGACCGACCGCCCGCCTGCTCGCCTGCCTGGCTGACTCGTAGGCTGGCTGACTGCAAATCGAGTGGGCTCTCGACTTGAGCGGCCCGAAGACCAACACGTGCAGCCAGTCACCCAGTCAGTCAGTCAGCGGACGAACGACTCCAAGGGTTCTGGCAGCACCTGTTCTGGCTCGCTTAGCTCGTTCAGACAGTCATTCAGGAGAATCACTCGAGCTGTACATATACAGGCAAACTCTGGGACGGGAAGACTGAGAAGCCAGGAGTAAAGCCCGTCGCGAGTACCGGTCGTTGCACTGACACGTGCATGAGAAACTCGCGACCGGGTGGCTCTCGGTTCGGCCCGTTACGTCGACGCGGTCGTTCTCAAGCAGTCGACAGGTGACTGACTTGATCCTTGGAAGAATGACGGAAATTCGAGCTTGACCGTCGTGAGCTGAGCAGTGACGAAACGACGCCACTGGTCCTGACCGAGGATTGACATCATGGCAACCACAAACCCCTCCGCAGAGGTCCGTGTCACAAAGTCCGCCACGGACGCGATAACGAGGTGTCGGCCTGCCCAACTCGCTCTGACGTTGAATACGCGGGTGCCAGAGAGAACTTGACGGACCGGCCGAGATATTATTTCTCCTCGTTAAGCAGATTCCGCTGTCGCAACTATTTTCGCCCTCGCGACTTCAGTCACGGAGCTTCGCGTCCCGTTGCTCTTGCGCTCGTCGAGCGCGCTCGCGATACAGCTTGGGCAGCGGGCATGGCTGTTCTTTCGTTGCGGGAATGTTCATGAGGGCGAGCAGGATCATCCTCCAGGCACCGGGTATCCCGGCCGCATAACGTTTTGGGCTCAAAGGCCCAGCAGTCGGATACTGGATATTCGGGATCTGGCAGCGCTATTTTCACCGCTCTCTCCCCATAGACCTGGATCGTTCCGAGAATTCATCAAAGTATATCTCGAGGGTACTAACTGGTCGTAATCTGAACGCGAACGGGCCCTTCGTACGCCTTGGCTAAGCCACGGAAGACCATCGACACCAGCGGCGGCGGCAGCAGGCCAGGGTTCTGTTTCGCCAAGCTTCACCGCGTTTTCTCCTCTTATCTAATCCCGCATGGGTCGATGACGATCGTCTGCGTTTGGTGAGTACAGCACCTCACCCTATCCCACTTGAGCCCTCAGGGGGCGAGGGAGACGTTTCTTTGCTGACTCCCTCCTTCCCCGCCTCCACAACTTGAAATGTCGGTCGGTCGCTTGGGCGCGCTCAACTGATATGTGAGTGTAATAATGACTCACCCTCGCCGAACGATGGCGCGTTATCGTTGATATCAATTACGTCGATGACGACCGGAACGGAGATATTCAAATCGCTAATAGATAGCACGTCTCTCGCGAGTACTTGGAGAGCGAACTGTCTCTGACTCGCGGGAGGATCCCGATCGACTTTGTCCATGAGCACCAGCTCTCCGGTTTCGGGATTGATCCAGAATTTCCCGGCGTCGTTCCCGTCCCCGATCCAGTAGGTGATCTGCTGGTCGTTCTGTGCCCGAGAGGGGCTTGAGGCGCGGATGTATCCGACAGTTTCGGAGCGCGTTGTGTTCTCCAAGATGCGGAAATGGTACTGCGTGTGCTCGAAGAGGGCAGCCTCATCGTTGACATCCTGCGAATTCGAAGAATTGAGTTTCTCAGAAGAACAACTCCGAACGGTTATGCCGCCAGCCGGCGTCGCAAGCGGGGCGAGCTCAACAAGTTACCTCGAAAAACTCTACTTGGGCCCCCACAATGGCCGAGAAAAGAAAAAACGGAAAAGCGTTCTATGGGGTGAAACATTTAGAGCCTGTCATCGTCCTCTCGCTTGCACGGTCGCTACTTCGCGTCTCTTTTCTGCTGACCTGAATCTTGACAACAAGGTTTACGACCGGATTTCCGAGAGTGGAGGCGGTAGGCCCTTGGAAGGGCTTAATGTTGAACGAGGCGACCTGCAAAGAGTACTCGGGCTTCGTTTCGTAGTCGAGTTTCTTGGTCGTGTACACAACACCGGTGTCCTCGTTGATTTCGAAGTTCTTTTCTTCGTTGCCTCCGATGATTCGATACTTCATGACCGCATTATCGCCTTGATCGACGTCTTTGGCCTGAAATAGAATCCAGCTTTGAATCTCTTCGTTTGTCAACTTCTCCACAGCGTCTGCTCGCCACCTCCGCCTCTGCTGGACGTTGGCGCCCTATCGAGCTGCCCATTCACCCATCAACCCATTCATCTCACAGCATTTCAGCTTCGACTCGGAACGAGACAAAAACGTGTTCCGCAGCGTAACTGCGCCCCCCCCCCCTTCACCCTCTCCGACGACGGTTCACTCGCGTCCCTCAGAAGCGAAATGCTCGAATTGCCGGGTCTTGATTCCGACAAGCCAGGCGTGCGTCGGCCCTCCGATCCGTCCGAGTGAATGGAAGGACGAGGACATGTGGAGACGCATGGAAAACATGCGGTTCCCCGTCAAGTGCCGCCGTTTGCCAAATTGGGCCTGGGACACATGGAAACAGAGAATTGACTTCGCGTCTGTCAATTAACGTCAATATTCGATCAGTAGCTGCGATTGTCGTCTCGCCGTCGTCGTCTTCCCTCTTCGACGTAGAATGTCGAGGTCGTTCGTTCGCGCGCCCGGTCCACGGCTCGAATGCCGCGTTCCTCGGTAGGTTTGTCATGGAGATCTCATCAGAAGCTCGCCTTTGTTCGTTCGCTCGTTGGATTCGGCCTCGCAGGCCGCAATGCAAACTAGCTTGAATTCTGCATTGGAAGTGTGGGGGCACCGAGCCGTCCGTTGTCCCGCGCGCTCGTCTATCGTTCCCTAATGAGGGTGTCGAGGATCACGAGGAGTATGTGCGTGTCTCGTAGCGTAAGAGGAAGAACGAAAGGAAGGAAGGCTTTGACGAGGAGCATCAGCCGCCTGTTTTCTTTTACAGAATTTGCATGCTGGCATTCAGTCCCGCTCATTCGGTGTCTGTCCCGGCATTCTCTCTCCGACGGGGAATAAGGAAACCAGCGCGAGGAATAAGGGATGGGGGAGTGGGGCAGACAGAGCGTCCGAGAGAGAGAATGCCAGACTTCGTCGTCGTCAAGAGGAGGAGGAGCAGACAACGACGAAGGAGAAGGGAATCCGTGTAAGGATCGGATAGCGGGTTGGGGAGGTTTTAGAGAGAGCGAGAATGGCGGAACAAAGCACGGGAACGGGCGGACCGTCGGTCGACCGTTCGAACTGAATGAATGAGCGCGCGCGGAGCAGCCGAAACTTGCTTACAGGACGACAGAGGAGGTAGGGAGGAAGAAGGCGTCTTATTTATCCTCTCTCTGCTCAGACGACTTGACAGTAAGAGAAAATCGACTCTTCCTTTCTCGCGGCCGCCGCCACCGCTTCTCCTGCTGCCATGTGTCTCTCTGTACGCGCGGGCGTGCGTCTATTGTGATGCTGATGTTAATATTCGATCAAGGCTCCACTATCTGCCCCCTTTGTTGGAAAAGAATCTCGTCTCGGTCCGCAGGGAAACATCACTTTTCCACAATGAGAGCCACAAATCGTCGTCGCGCGCAGTTGTCGTTATCGTCGTCGACGCGTTTGTCAGATCTCCCTATCCCAATGGGAGCCGGATACAACATCGTTCCCCCCTATTGCCTTCACAATCGATCGCAATGGGTAGAGCTCGAATGCTCCGGATTCTCCTCTCTGATTGTCCGGCCGCGACTCCGTATCGGAATCTCGCGGACAAAGATAGTATCTACGAGCTATGTCGACGCTATCGGACATGTCGAAGGTGTTGAAGGTCGTGTCGATGGCCTGTCGCGATCGGAAGCCTTTCCCGTGGAAGCATAACGCGAAAAACGCGAGCGCCCCCCGAGGTTTCCAGGATGTTTCCAATCGGGAAGGTTCCCCTTTCCCCGAGGAATCGACGGAACCAAAATACGAAAAAGTCGGCAACCTAAGCAAAGGTGCTCACCTCGAGTTTGTAGACCTCTTTCGGCGGATCAACTTCCTCGGGGATGTTCACGAAGAAAGTGTCGCCCTCGAAATAAGGCGGGTTGTCGTTGATATCCTCTACGCTCACAGCAACCGTGGTCGTTCCACTGAGCTGTGGGACTCCGCCGTCGTAGGCAATCACCAAGAACTCGGTCTTTCCCTCAACTTCTCTATCGAGTCTTCGTCGCGTCACGATATTTCCATCGTCGTCCACGACAAATGCGTCGTTGGCCTGATCGCCTAGGATTATGTATTGGATCTCGGCGTTCACTCCGGAATCACGGTCGATGGCCTTGATGGTCCCCACTGTGGTGTTTTCAGGCATTTCTTCGACGACGGTGAAGTTGTAGTAGTTATGAGTGAATACGGGTTGTTGATCGTTGATGTCCACCACGTGGACAGTCAGTGGTGCGACGGCGGTCTGTAGCACGGGGAGGAAAGGAACAAAACTCGTTTAGAAGCTCTTCTGATAGCTCGTTCCCAATCCGGAAGGTATCAGTACTTGACGGATGATCGGAAAATGAGAATGAGCGCGTGAATCTCAACGAGTCGATGACGACCGAATTCGGCGACTGTACTCACGTTGAAGCCGTCTGAGACTTGAACCAGTAGATCGTAGGCTTGCTTCTTCTCGAAGTCCAAAACTTGGAGGGTGCTGATAGTACCGGAGTGTGTATCTATGCGGAACAGTTCGTCGTCGTTGCCCGCTATGAAGGAATATTGGAGCAGGGAGTTGGCGTCGAGATCCTTCGCCTGAAATCACGCGTAGAGAAAAAATCAGTAATTAGAGTGATGAGAATACATAGACACTGACCAACCAAGTAAGCCGGACCGGTAGAACGATCGACCGATCGATCGATCGATCGTTCGTCTGACCGAGCGAGGTCCGAACTCTCGGTGGCCGTCGTTGCATAATAAATGTCAGCCTACTAACCTTCACTTGAGTAACGAGAGCTCCGGCTGGCAAGGATTCGCCCACGTGAGCCTCATATGGAGCATCGACGAACTCCGGCACGTTATTATTCACATCCGTGACGTCAATGTGCACGACAGCAACAGCCGTTCTGGATGGAAGGAAAAGCAGAAGAGAAAAGCGATGATTAGCGTTTCGCGCTCAATGACACTCAATGTCAAATGACCGACTGCCAAAACAAACGAGCACTCAGCGAGAACGTTTTCAATTTTGGTTACGCGGTCTCAGCTTCTTCGCCACGATGATAGTTGTTCCCGAAGGAATGTGCATAATTTGCTCGTTTGTGCTGTTTGGCATCGCCGGCCAGGACTACGCGACGCGACAGGGAAAAGGGAAACGAGAAAGCAGCTCTTGACGACCGAGCGGTCCCAACAGCGGCCCCACGCACGCACGCGAGCACCGGGAGATTGGACGGGAGTCGCGTGTCAAATGAGCAAATGAGCACGTACCTTCTCTCGTGGGGGTTTTTGACGGAGTCGGAAGCGATCACGAAAAACGTGTATCTATCCTGCTTGACCGGGATCTGCGTGAAAGCGTTGAGCACGTAAACGGATCCGTTAAGAGGATGGACGTCGAAAGGAACTCCGTGACTCAGCGTGTCGTTCTGCTTGAAGAAAACGACTTTGCCATTGTCGCCCATATCGGGGTCGATGGCGACCACCGATCCGATAACTGTTCCAGCCGGGTCGGTTTCCGTCACTCGGAATGTGTAAACTCCTTCAGGTACGAATTTCGGGTTGTTGTCGTTGGCGTCCAGCAGGTAGACGATCACCTCAGTTGCACTCGCTTTCGCGTCCGGAAGCACGTTGGGTTTTCGTTCGAGAGCCAGAACTTTCATGATGACCTTGTCGGTCTTTTCCCGATCCAGCTTCGCAGGATCGCGGACGCTAATGGCCCCGGTCTTGTCGTCGATGCTGAAGCCGCCACTCTCGTCGATTAGGTGATAGACGAAGTCGGCGTTCTCACCCTACGAAGATCAATGGGCATTCATGAGCGTGTCGGGGTTGAGAGCGTGAGATATCGAGACATAAAAAATGTCCAGCCATCTGGGATGAGGAGATTATTCACTCACCGAGTCCTTATCGACAGCATTAACTTGGACGACGGTGAAACCGGTCGGGAGATTTTCCATGACGGTGATGTTGTACATGTCGTAGTCAAAAATGGGGATGTTGTCGTTCACGTCCTGGACAGTGATCTCAACCTTCGAAATCGCGTACCGCAGAGCGTTGTCCATTTGTGTTGCCTGTATCCGAGAAATTCCCATTCAACAGAAGCAATTATCGCGGAAGGAACGTCGGGAAAATTATGGGGAACTGTACTGGATCCAAAGGAATTTCACGCCTGGATCGCGAGCTTATCAGCTGTGCTGGATCAACTCGAAGAAAAAAGGAAGCCACCATTTCGCAAGCCGCGATTCCGCACTTGAGATAGGCTCGACCGCTCGAAGAGATTGGATTTTGCAAAAGTAAAAGCAGGCGCGAAACTTGAGAACCTCAGGCGCCGAAAATCTCAGAAAGTGTTGCCCTGACCAGTCAAATTCATCACGCCGATGGACGAGGCGGAGAAGGGAGCCCCCACAGTATTCCCTCGATCCCGATCAAGATGGGGTTTCGAATTTCATTCTTCAGTTTAGTCGCGCCTACCCACGCGACCGCATCGAGTTTTTTCGGGCAAGTTTCGAGTTTCGAGTCTCGAGCCACATCAGGAGCCGTCTATTCAATCTCCCTCTCCGTATCAGCAAGTTTCTCTGGGAGAATCTGATACAACTGCAGGAACCACAATCGAACTCTGCTCCGTCTACTTCGCGCACCGATATCTCGGTCGGTTGCCCGCACGTGCAGAAATTTATTCGACTTGGAGAGCTGGAGTCTCCGAGACGAGCTCGGTGGGCCGGAAGCAAACAGAATTCCCTCCATCCCCCGTCTAAGTGTCTCTGCTTGTCTGGATTGCCCCGGGTCGAGTTCTAGCTGTGCGTCAACCAAAATCTCCGCTATCTCGTCGTGCGTCCGCGCCGCGGAAAACCGATTTCAAAGGAACTTGCGGAGCTGGTACGGAAAGTAAGTCGGGCGGGGCCGCTCTCGACTCGCGCCATAGTGCCATTCCATCTTTGTGTGCGTCTCCGCATCGAACACGTCCAGCCCGCGTGGGCGGGGCGGGAGCGAAACGATGGAACGACATCATGGGCATCAGAGAAAATACGCGAACGGGGTACCCAGACAATAACATGCGTGAATACACGGAAACTCACCTGAACCTGGAGCGTGATCGTACTCGAGGGCAGACTCTCGAGATCGACTTCACGAACCATGAAGAGCTCGGCGGTGTGTTCATGGAGTTCAAAAATACCGAGTTCGTTGCCTGGGGAGTGAAAAGAAAATACGAAATCAGAGAAAACCTTCGATCGACTGATCCAGCCAGGGCGAATACTGGGTGTCCCTCCGACCCTTGTCGGGAATTGTCGTGCGTAAATTGATTGCTCGATAGCTCCGTCACTCGCCCCCGGTGGTGAGAGCCATTCTCCACAGCGTTTGCTTTTCTCTAAGGACGGCCGGTCCTCCGTCTTCGGCCTGCGTCGTCGTGTGTTCGTCATATTTCCCGCGGTTATTCCTTCAGTCGCTGTTGTCGTCGTCGGCACGGCGGTAGTGGTCGTTGTCGTTGTTCTATTTGTTCAGGCTTTGCTCAGGCTATCAATCAACAACACAACGATTCGCTCTCCACCGAGGTCCTTCTCATAGCGGTCGTACTCGGGCAAAGAGCCGAACAAGCATATTTTTCTCCGGCTACCTAGTATGTACAGAAGACGCTCATCGACGAATGACCTGTGGACGGACGGACGGACGACCGACGAAAACACTGACCGACTCGATATCTGAGCTGTCTTCTCTCATCTCACTGATATTTCAATCTTTGCCGTGATTCCCCGCGGCGGGGACGACGCGCAGCGATTCGGCGTAAAACCGTTCCATCTATTTTCGAATGCGGACAAACCGCACCGATGTCACAAGATGATTAGAGAAAATTCCCGCGGAGTCAGGAGCCGATCGGCCGTTCTTGGACTCCTTGGCCGGCGAGTCAGTCTATAGAGCGAGTCAGTCTAGTGCTCAAGATACCGCTCGGCCCCAAGCCGACGGGTCGCTTTCAAGGCCATACTCTCACTTCCGCCTCTTTTCCTTTGTGACGCCCCCCTTCCCGACCCGGTCACTATCCGCTCGTTTTCTTGCTCGCTCCAGATCTCCAGAGCAAAAACGAACACCGTTTCACCGGGGACCGACATGGAAAATACATCATCATACGTCCTCCTCAGCTATCCCGCGAATGGCTCGGCGAGGGTCTCTAGCTATCGCTGACGTGGTCCTCGTCGACGCCGACTTCTTTGTCTAGAGACTTCTTAGCAGTCCCAAGCTTGATGTGTCTCGTCGTCGTTGTCCTTGTAGTTTTTTCCCTCGCTGCTTCAAGAGACAACGAGAGGGTCGGATCGACATTGAAGTTCATCGTTGCCAAGCGAGTGAGTAAAAGGGTGAGGGAGTAAGCGAGCGAACTCGGCCCCATCCACTCGTTTTCCCCTCCGGTCCCTTTACTACTCGTTGCAAAAGAACACGCGGCTTGAGAAAGCTCACGATCCGCGAGAGGATAGCGGTCGCCTCTCGACGACCGTAAACTGATGTATCCGATCGGCGAGAACTTATTTTCCTCACTTGACGGAGAGCAGTTTCAACAGCGGCGAGCCCCGGGCCTCGGCATCCGGGAGCATAAAGGAGTCGGACAGGGCGAAAGCGCGGAAAAAACGGATGAATATCTCGCAGGCTCATGAGCGGACTAGGCATTTAATGCGATGCTAATAAATTCACAAATAATAAGAAAAGGAAGAGATTTGAATATCTGATGGCAGGCATACCCGAGACCAAAGGAGCGGCCTACGAAAATATGCTACGGACCCGCTTTCAATACGGGTCGGTGGCCAGATTTGGCTTCCATTTAGAAACGCAGCCGCTGGCCGCCCTCGGCAACGAAGAAAAAGCCGATTAGAGACCACAATGCCCGCGACCGCTCCCGACTGCCGCTAGTGAGGCCGTCGACGTCGTCAGTGGCGGCGGCCGCGGCGATGTTGCCCCTGTCTTTGTCAACGGACATCGTTCCATCACATCACAGAGCCATCAACACTGTTTCTGCTTCTGTCGTCATTCGCAATTTCGGTCTCCATTCGATCAAGGTTCCGCGACGCGAAGATGGCAACGCTAGAATATTTGTCCTTATTCGGCCCGTTCTCTCGGGACGCTTCTCGATCGGGTTCGATAGTATCGACTCTTCTGAGGCCGTCGTCGCAATCGTTCTCGACGGCGACGTCATTCAGAGCGGCTTAGAAATTCTTCACTCGGACGACGCCGGCGTTAGGACCCGTAGACCTCGGACAGGCCTGGCTTCGACGGAACATTGCCGACGTGGTCTGATGGAATAGCTACGATCAGACGAGACTGGAGCGCTAATTACGTTGAATTCGCTCGCTCACCATGAATTATAGAGTAGCGAAGCGGGGTGTTGATTCCCAAATCCTGATCGAATGCGTGCACTTGAGCGTCGGTTTTAACCCGATTCCGCAGTCGGGCTCCCTGAAATTTCCAACATAGGTTAGACGAAAGGGCTCCGAGGCTCTCGACGAGCTGCATAACCGGCTGAAAACTTTTCCTCGGAAGCGATAGATTTTCGACACAGTGATCTATACGATCCTCCGGAATCGTGGAAATTTCCACGTGGAGTTTTCTCGCAGGATTCCTATAGATACGCCTCCATTTAGAGAATCGAGATTCCGTGTATCAAATCCATCATAACTTCGGAGCAATGAATCAATAGAATCTATGGAGACCAGTCCGACTGTATACGCAGTACGCAGACGGCGAGCACATATTTTGCTTTGACTGGAAGAATAAGTCTCCCGGAACGCTCAGGGCCGTCGAGTGGACTCAACGAAGTTCACGGGAGTATCGCATCAGCAGTCCACTGGGAGCTGCGAAGATAATCAACGAAGAATCGTTTCGTCGAGCAAAGAAGAAAAAACGAGAAGTGAGTGCCTCGCCAGGCAACCGCTGCACAACAACAGACAAAGTGAGGAAGAGGAAAAGGGCGAGAAACGAAGGAACGTTGCGGAAGAAGTTGTTCCAGGCGACGACTCAGAGTTTCCAGCCACTCCTCCTCCTCCTCGTCGTCGTCGTCGTCAGCCGAACAGCAGCAGCCGCAGCAGACAGCCGGGGAGACGGGTGGCCTACCAACTTAGATGACTTCAGTGTGAACACTTCTTTGAGTCGGAGCTCATTATTGCTATACGGTGACGACGGCACGAGCCTTCCCGACGAGTGGGGCGGCTAGTTTTCACGATAATTGGCTCCCTGTTTGAGCGGCTGTCTCGGAATCGGTCACTCAACGTATGGCCGTAGACCACTTACGGTTATCTGGGCCGACTCGGTGACATTTGCATGGTATACGGGTTTCGTGAAGACGGGATTCTGGTCGTCAGCGTCCTTCACTCGGATCGTCGCCTCGGTGTTTGTCTGGAAACTTTCGGGCGAGCCATGGTCCTGCAAGGAATTCCGAATGCTTATCATGAACACGAAGCACAGAACTTTCCCGATCGACGTCTGCATGAGCAGTTGAGCGCGAAAAGAGAAACTACATAGCGAAAAAGAAAAAAAATACGACGGTTTGAGGGCGCTGTGGACCACCACGCAGGGTTTTGCAGTGCAAAAGCGTTTTCCGAATGAATGATTCGATCAGTATTGGATTATATCCAAATTCGATCGTGGATCAAAGCACGGCCTGAGTGAGTATCTTAAGGCGGTGCGTCTGTGGGTCGAGGGAGCGGTTTTTGTTCCTCTTTACCGATTCTATCTGCTTCCATGTCCGTTGCGAACATGACGAACTGTAGTCAATGGGGCGGCAACGCGAACGAGCATCACGACCGCTAGAACAATCGATTGATACACCGTCCCCACAGACAGACGAGCGAATGAGTTATGTAAGAGCTTTTTTGTTTTTCTCTGGGCCAATCTGATTTCAGCATTTTCTGTTGGTTTGGCCACACAAACACGAATTCGTACAGATTGCAGCCGACAAAAAATGTTCCGAACATTCGCGAGGGCGCGAACCCATTCGTAGCCGATTCCGCTATCGGACGGAATCGGTTCCGAGCTACATGAAGCTCCCGAGATTGAAGTCTGATTTCTGCAAACGAGAGCAACAAACTCACTCTGGCTTGTATCTGGAGTTTGTACACCCGCGTTCCGTGGTCGTAGTCCAAAGGCTTGTTGATAACGATGATGCCCTCGAGAGGATCCGAGAGCGCGAACGAGTTGTTGTCGTTTCCGCCCTGCAAAACAAGACGGTCATTTTCCGTTAGAGCGCGGTCCTTCTGGAGGAGAAATTGAATTCAGCAATCGATCGGCGACATGACAACCAAGCCAGCAGAACTACCAGGACTCCTTGGTGAGCAAGTTTTTCTCTTGAGCCTAATTCAGGTGGCTGTGAATACCGACGTCTTGACCCTTTTCTTTGACCCGGAATAAAGGGCGGAGAGGCCGTATCCGATGAATCTCGATAATGAAACGAGAAGACCTTCATTCCGAGCCAAGGACCGCATTGTATGAGCCGAGAGTTCCTGTTCACCGGTATTTACCGCGGTGCGACATTACTATATCGTGATAATAATTCTAAGAAGGCTGTTTACGATTCTCTCAGTAAACGGAGGGTAGACGAGCGGTCAGATGGACGATGGGGAGGCCAGGTAAACATACGCGCTCCATTGTTGGATAAGAGAACGAAAACGACGACAAAAAGACCGAGCCGTATAGAGGGACCGCGACATCGTTGTTAGTCAGCAAGCCTTATTGTGGTCTAGCAATGTACATCGCGCTGTTCGTTCGGCCGCTGGGAACGAGCGAAGGATGGAAGGAACGAACGAACGAGAGCGAATGTATGTAGGTGGCGGAGCTGCTCCTCTCGTGGATACCTGGCTGGCTGCTCAGCAGATCAGACACTCGTACAAACCAGTCCGACGAGCAACCCAACGAACAGCGAGCAGGCTAAGCAGTCAGAGAATGGAGCAACGATCCATAAAGGTAGTAGGAACTGAGTAAGCAAGTCGGACGAGTATTACTCGAGTTATTATTGTGGAGGAGAGGGAGACGAATACCGAGGGATGAAGAGAGATGGGAAAACGACAGCCCGAGATGACGGCGGCAAACAAAAGTGCGAACGAAAGCGCCCGCAAACCGTCCATACCTATTACCGGCGTCGTTCGTCCATAGCGCAGGCCGTAATCCCCCTTCCGATAGGTTGATCATAGGAATGAAAAAGTAGAGGACGGAGGGGATGGACTCCGGGAACCAAAAAGACTCCCAAACCCGACAGCCCAGCGGTTTGCAAAACAATTCACCACTGTCACCGAGCCAGCCTGTCACGGCTTTCTTCAACACCAGCCATCTGAGCGCGCGCCACATCGGGGCTTCCGTTGGTATCGTAATTCGGGAAAAGCGACTCGGTCGGGAGACCAAGCAATGCTCTCTCCCCTTGAGTCGATCGCTCCTCCTGAATAAGGTGGTCTGGTTGAAAGAGGTGGGAAGGATAAGGAGATGCTTGAGTGACAGTCGAGGAGACGAATGCATGAAGATCTGATGCGAGGAAGAAGGATCGCCACCAGGGGAGGGCATCGAAGCCGCCGCTGTCTTGGTCCTTCCGCTCTCCTGCTCGCGCGTTACTGGCTGCCCGATCACGGGACAGGTCGCTATCGCTCGCTAACGAGATGCTCCACGGACATACTCGGATGTCTCATCGAAGATTCTCATCCTATGCCCCAATCTCTGGTGAGCCTCATGCGGTCCGGCATCGTTTGAGCACGTAATAGACAACTCTTCCCAAACGTCCTGAAGTTCCGGGACAAATAGGGGTTTTGCTTGCTCGGAGAAACGAAAACGCGAAGAGACACGGACTCCGTGGATAATAATATTAATGATAAGGAATCATTCGATTGTCAAGCTGACAGCTGCTCGAGCGCGGTCAAACATATTCTGCTTTCATGGTGGACACCGCTTATTACGATATCAATCGTATGTCTCTCACGAGCGAAATAGATGGTCGCGAAGAGCGCAGAGAGTGGGGTAGCTGAGTCGATGGGTAATCGCGGCCGTCCCCAACCCATTTCGGTGCCGCGAGACCCAGGAGTCAGCGGCAGCTGCGAAAGCCGGGTAGGCTTCCGCTCCATGCAATTAAGGATCAGGACCAACGGTCCGCCGTCACCCCTTCCCGGAGCTGTCGTCGACGTCGCTTCTTGAGATGCGACCATTCTGATTATAATACACAACTCGCTTACTACACATTTCCTCCTACATCTTTTACGCGCTGTTATGTATGCGCATAAAATGAACTGCTTGGTCTCCAGTCGCATCTCCCGCTAGAGCAAGCGCCGGTATCCGTGGCGTTGATGGGCCTGCTGCTTCCTCTTGCCTCCCCTGCCCAACAGGGGAGGCAGCAAGGAGATCTTATCCAGAGGGCGTTCTCAATATGGACACCAATGCTCGACATCTGTTTTTGGCCAATTAGTAATAGCTAGCGATAAATTTTGATTCCGATCCCTCTGGAGTCTCTCGATCCACGCTCACGCCAAGCCCAATCTCGGACGAACAATAAAGGTGCTACCGAACGTCTGTCGCTCGGACGAGCGGCGGCAGACTGTCAAGCTCCATTGACAGCCACATCAAGGCGGCCGATGTAAATTTTATGCGTCGCAGAAGTTTGCTTCCGCTCCACGTCGAAAGTTCATTCGGGCATCGGAATCGCGTGATTAGAAATCTCTCTCGCCGCATTCACTCACCACAATGGCGTAGGTGACGTCGGAGTTCGGCGTGTTCGGCTTATCCCGGTCGACGGCGTGAATACCTCTGAAGATCGTGAGTCCCACGGGAGTGAGCTGAAAGTGAAGACGAGATTCAGTCAGAGAGGCAGAACGACAGAGGACAGATAAGACTGACTGAGATACCGAAGAACGCTAGAACGCTGAATTGATTAGCTGTTCCCCGCATCGCGTCGGGGGCCGTTTCACGGTGCCCTTCGGTCCCGTCCGTTCGATCATCGGCTCGCTCGGCCGGTACACCCCCGATCCCACATACTCAGCGATCCAGTTCAAGCACAGCTATCCCCCTATCCCCCTATAGAATAAAGCAGTAATGTCGGTCCGTCATTGTACCAAATATCGGGGTTATTTGTCTGTCAAAAGACTTCAAGTTACTTTGACTCGATGCCGAATCATTCCCGCTAGCGTAAGAAGTACTTTTCCACTCGATCAATCGCATCGTTCTCGAGTTATTCCGGAAAATTATCAAGTTTTTCTCCAGTGTTCGTTGGAAACGAAATCCTCTCCACCACTTCTCTCCACATGATGCCACGACCGTTCCGGCAAGGCGCGCGATTCGAGAGACGTCGCAGCAGCCTACTAATTTCAGCATGATCTAATTTGATAATGATAATTTCTCCCCCTATAGAATAAAGCAGTAATATCGGTCCGGCATTGAACCAAATATCGGGGTTCTCCACTCGATCATCAGAGGAGAATCGAGAGCTACGAGATCGAACGTAATGCTTTCCAAAATTTCTTCTATAATTCTTTAGCGTATCTGATAAGCGATGCCCATATATTTCACCTGTTTCATTACTGTGCAATCATTTCTCCTGCTCCATGGGAGCGATGGGAGAGTCCGACTCTGCACCCATATATCTTTTTGAACTCCAATCAGAGTTTTCTGTCGTGAACATCTTCGACAAAAAGAACTTTGGGACTCACGCGCGGTTTGCCTACATTCTTCGAGAGATTCAGTGACAAGTACGAGAGACCTAAGCAGTGTTTTTTTGTGATCTGTGGAGTTTCGTCACGAGGCTCAGAGGTCTCCTCATTGAATTCGCCATGCCCAAGATAAGTCGGAGGCGTTGCTTCAATTCGCCCGCGAATCGACCCGTGAATAGAGATTCCAAACTGTAAGCACAGTTGTGAATGCTCATGCGACGTGCTATCATTCAGATATCAGATAGGCATACATCGGACAAAGGGAATCTCCATATCAGATATTCCTCAGAACAATAACTGCCGATTACTCACGACAAATTCGTTCAGGCCTGCGAAAGCATCGCATCATTTTTCTCATGCTAATTCATGTGTTCATGCTCTTTGGTGTCGTACTCATTCATTGCGAATCGGTATCACGCTTTCCGTCGTAATCACTCGACAAACTCGCTCGGGCCTTGGATAGAATCGCATCCGGCGTGCGGGCAATTGAGCCGCGAGGGCGCGGAGCGCCCTCCCGGCTCGTTGATAATAAAAGCCCAGAGTTTCAACCCGGAAGAGGACAGTCCGGAGGACGACGACCTGGGCGATAGATTGCAAACGGAGGAACAAACTGGCAAAACGAAAATCTTTTCATCAGTGTACAGAGAAGATCTTGTCCGGAGGCGGATTCGTTGCTGCCGCTGATGGCCAACTAACAAAAGAAGTGATAATAATATGGCACCGACCAACGGCGCGGCGGGCCAACCGATTGGACCGAGCGAGGATCCCACGAGTGGACGGACGGTCGGACGGACGGACGGAGAGACGAACGGACTGACGACCGAACAAACTGGCTCGATGGTCGAGCGACCGACCGACCAACCGACCGAACGACGGACCGACTAGCTATGAAGCAGTACGACGAAAGGGTCTGTAACTGACAGCGGTTTCATTAAAGGGAACCCTAGCCGAGGCGTCCAGGTTCACCCCGATTGGACTTAGCAGCAGCTGGCCGGTGGTCTGTCCCGACTGAATAGGAGCTCAGAATCATCCCCTGAATCCATCCTACCACGAAATCTCCGACCTCAAGCGGAACCGATGGGGAACCGAGGGCCCTCCTCTGGAGACCACGAGTAGCTTCCACAATCCGCCGTGGACGACATTAGCGGATTCTCGCCGAGAGCAGATAACGAGTCAGCCCCGGACCAACGGTAGGAGAATGATGATTTCGAGCATCCCGCAGTTGTCAGAGCACCGGCCGAGCCGTCCAGCCAAGACTAAGTGGTCAGAGTGGCGAACGAGAAAGTTGTGGCCCGGTGCCAGGTGGTTGCTACATGAATGGACTCAATCAATGCTCAATACGGCCACCACGCTCGGAGACGAATCCCAAGCTGTGTCTAATCTACGTTTTCGCATCTTCTGCGCGGTCGGGTGAGAACTCGACCGTTACCGCATTGGTCTACGCGATTCGCATACGTATGCGGCCGACTCCACATGCCGTTGAGCAAACATCTCATTCCTTTCTATTCGCGGCTCCGTCGGATTGCGTGAGCGTACGTGATTGCACAAGGAAACCATCTCTGGAGATATCTGCCGTAATAGACCTTGTGGAAAACTAGTCGCAAGGTCAGCCGGACTCGAGCCGCTGGGGCGCGACCACCGCAACGCAAAAGCGAGAGGATGGCGGTGGAAACGGCCGTTGCCGGACGTTACGTCGGCGAGAGCTCGGTCGAGTCAGCGAACGGACGGCGGGCGGGCGGACCGGTCGGCCGACCACGTGGAACAAGAGCCAAGTGTTCCCTCGTGAGCAATCGGCCACGACCTCAGGATCTTCCGTGAGAGCCATAAGAGCTCCATTCCAGGACCGTCTGTCTGAAAGTCGGCTGAATCAACGGAGCGTCGACGACGAGCGCGGGAAAGCGCTCACCGGCTCGACGGATCACGTCGGAACTCGGCAGAGAAGTTTCAGCCGATGAGCTCCCGCATGCAAATAATCTTGAACCTCTCCGCATATTTCCGAGTTTACCGATGACATATCCAGGGACACAGATCGACAAAGAAGTCCAAAACCCTGGACGACGGGACGGCAAGTCGCTTAGCAGTCGATGATGATTTCCTCACCTCGTCAACTTCAAGATGATACGGCGTGTTCTGGAACTCGGGCGCGTGGTCATTGACATCCTGCACGTAGACGGTCACCGGCAGGAAAGCCTCTTCTGATCCTGACGGTCCTTTGCAGGTCAATTTGAATTTGAGCACGCTCTGGGGATCGGGCTGAAATCAGAACGGTGTCTCATTAGAACAAAATACTTGACATATTTATTGGGGAAGAAAACTTGGTCCCGCTCATCGCAGGACATCTGCTCGGAATCGGTACTCGATCAGCTGGATTGAGCGGAGCAGGCATCAAGCGAGCTGGCGATGAGAACTCTTATCCAACACACACCGCTCCAGGTGGGAGTGTTAGCCGAAGTGCATTAGCGGGAGGTGACTGGAAAACAAGCTTGCTCCTTCTGAGTGAGAACAGCCTTCTGTCTCGCTGCCTTTCTCGGCTGCTGATAACGACCACTTATTCGACTTCCGGTCAACTTCCGTCGCCTTCGCTGGCGTCGGATGCCTGGGCCTCTGTCGAGCCTCGAGGAGAAGGATCATCACCGACGGGAATTTTCGACCTTGGTAATAAGTGTGCGAATAAACATTCGCCTCATGATGTTCACCGATGTTTTCGTTGGCACACTCGTCAGCAAGGAGGTTCATATTCTTGTAGTCTCGAGAGTTCGGCGGTCATTTCGCATAAGTGCTTGGGAGGGACGAATCTCTCAAGGGCTGTTCCTTGAAAATGAAAAAGCCTCCAAAGTTGGCTTCACAGCCTCGTTGTCGTGGTCGTCTCCATTCAAGCGAAGCGCAGAGGTACTTCAGCACCACGGATTCCGTCGCCTTCAAATGCGTTGTGCTCGAAGCGTCGGACAGCCGGGTTGAAGCAGAGCTACGTGAGAGGAATAAGGCGAAAAACACCCGCACCCGCGGGTGTCAGGCAAGGGCCGTAGAGGGCAGACTTTCGGAGAGGCGGCGGGACCCGACTCAAGTCAAAGGACGATGCGACCCAGTAATCATTACGGCTTAAAGGATACGGAAAAATCTGCAAATGAATTCTCTTCGGCACAGAAGCCATCACGTCGTCCGCGGACAGTACCGACCTAGGCCGCAACCGCAACCTCCTCTCAGAGATTCGGTTGTCGAGCGCTCGAATCGGCAGGATGCTCGAAAGTGTTGCATTCCGCGGAATGGGGGCACCATGAGCTTCTCCATCCTTTTCATGAAGGTCGATCGAGGGGGAACCGTGCCGTCCCCTTTTTCTTCGTTCCGAATCCCTTTTCCTTCCCCGTAATGACTTTGAGATGTCTTGCTCTTGCTGAAGCCGCGACGCACATATCGTCATCGACCTTGGGAAACGACACTCTCCGATTCCGCTATTGATTCCTGACGCGAAGACGGGAGCGCCTGCAAAGGTCGCTCATCGATGTTTTTGCTGACTTTCGAACCTCGGCCAAGGCTCGTGTCTGAACGGGCAGGAATTGACCCGCCTGAAGTCACTCGTGCCTCCCTGAGGAAGAACGAGCGTACTCGCACGTGCGTATGCAGTTCCGCATGATTCTTTATGCTCGGTCAGACGACATTGCTATGCAGTCTACCGTCGGTCGATCGGCGCTAGACAATATACCGACCTGTAAATATCACGAGCAATGCATAAATCGATTCGGGCCTTTCGCCGACAAGAGCTGTGCCGAGAGCACGGATGTAAATATTCCACCCGAGTCAAACTGTTTTATTCGTGGTCGCTCACCGACCGCTCGCTCTTCCACCAACTGTTCACCGAGCTCTCGTGCCGGGTTCGCGTGTTTCCAATCTCACTACACGAGAATTACATGGAAATGCTTCTAGAGGCGGATCGAATAAGACAGATCGGGACCCTCACCGGATCACCGGATGTCGGAGTTCAGTTCCCTTGAATAATTTCCCATCTGCAGTCGCCTGAGTCGATGAGGGTCCTCAAGTTCTTCCCTAAATGCATTCAAGCACGTTGACGGCGGCAAAAAATCGCCCCCCCCTCCATCCGATCAGAGCTCAGAGGCGATTGGGGCGCGGAACAGCGCGCGGCCGACGAGCGCCGTCATCCGACGCGAGAGGGGAGACGTTTCCCTCAAGTCGAAACAGTACTCGATGCCAACGTCATCGTAAAAGCGATTTGAGTTCGACCATCGGAGTTCCGGGACCGGCCTCCGGGGCCCTGAGATCGGCCATCGAAGAATCGGGATCCACCATTATAAAGAGCCAAGGTCGCCCGAGCCCAGCTCGAGCCGCGGGCCCAGAAGAGGAGTTCCGAGACATTGATGCGCGACGAGAGGGAAAAGACGATTACGACGAAAACGCCGACAATGCCACTGGTCTCCTCGCCGCCATTCCGAAGATATGGTCGATGACTTTCCGATTCGTTTGGCAGCAGCGGCGTTCTTGTTGTTCCTCCGATGGCTGGAGATGGGCACCGTCGCTGTTCGCATCGAATCCGACTCGCTCCGTGAGAGTCGTGCACCGTTCCGTTTGCAAGTTGGGTGGTCCTGTCTCCATTTGCGCTCCTTCATCAGATTAGTTCCGAGCCGTGAGCGGCACCACGGCTCGACCACGCCATTCACTTGTGGTTTTTGCGATTACCGCTCATTTAATTTCCCGAGTCGACGGCGAAAACATCGACGACTCCATCAAGCTCGTTCCCCGCTCGTCCATCAGACCAAGCCTGGAAGAGCTCTCTCGCGAGAGCAGTGGGAGCACTTGGTTTCCCGACTACCGATCGGTTCTGCTTCTGCTCTCGTTGGTCGTGTGTCATTCGTTATGCATCATAACCTTCCGTCCTCTCGGGAGATTTACTTCGAAAGGCTCTTCGCTCGTCTGTGGGACGACGTGTGCTGCGGATGGCCTCGTGAGTCAGCGGGTGAGAGGCCCCGCGAGAGTGTACTCTACTTCTTCGAAGATGGTCGCCGAGAAAATCACCGCTAGAATTTCGATCAGTCCCAAGCCATGTCACCTATTGTCGACGACATTACGCTCCACTGATTATTCTTGCTCCGAGAAGTAGTCCGTTCGAGGATGAGCTAGCGGCAGACACTTAGCTCGGTGGAGGATTCTCTTTGCGAGAGTTCTTTCCGCGAGACGGGGGAAACTCCTCAAGATAAAAGACAGGCGGAGAAAACGCTAAGTAACTCACCCTGTCGACGAGATCCTCGAGCGATTTCGACACCTTAATGGCGACGGTCTTGTCGTCAATGTCGGTGACTTCGAAAAAGTTGGTGTCGGACAAGGAATTATCGACTGCGTCAAGCCGCAGCTGACTGCGCGGATGAACTTCCACTCGAAACACTTCTTGTCCTGCAGACATTAAAGAGAACCTTAGCTCCACTTCCCGTCTCTTATTCCCCCTCCCCCCATATCTGACCGGACCCGAAGGGTCTGAAATAAGCATTCCGACCGTCTGCTCGATTCTCGAATCGGAGGATTTCGAGCGACTCTTCTTGAGAAATGTATCCGACGCTTCCATCGTTGAGCTCTCGGAGACAGAGGATCAACGACGTCACTTACCGACTTTGATGTTCTCCGAAACACGTTCGAATCTTCGGTTTTCACCCAAAGGGTAGAACTGGCAAGCTGGAAAGATGAGAAAGAAGAGCGGTTAGGTATCGATAAGAGCGGGGCGGAGGGATAAGGTATACGGCTTCGGCTCTAAAGCCTGAGTCCGACAGCTCGCAATTCGAAGGACATTTGTTGGTATCCCCGGACGTTTGGCTCTTCCCCTAAGTTGCGGAATCGCAAGGATGATCTCACGGCGGTCTTCATGAATAAATTGATGACATGGAGGGAACCGACGAATAAATGAATAATGAGAGCACAAATGAACAGAGGTATGAATGCATGAACAAGTTGGGGCCCCTGTTGTCCCCGAGTCTCTCTCCGTCGTTTCCTCACAAAGCTGGTCATATTTCGGCTGTAATCATTCGTAGCTCGGCTCTGCTTCATCGCGCACAACGCAACGAATGGATGCATCTCCTCATTACTCGTCAATTACGATCTCTTCGTCCTCGGCGTCCCCCGTTTCTCCGGCGGCTGCAGTTCGTTGGGTCGACGGTTCGTCCCGCGACTTGCCTTGTTCGTCCTGCAAGTCTGACCGTTCGTTTGTCCGTCCGTGAGTCCCGACGGCTGACGGGCAGGCTGCCGTCGCAATTCTGCCAAATGCATACAGACGAGCAAACGAATGAGAGCCGGTGCGAGCAGGCCGGTGAGGAGAACAATTAACATTGAACGAGACGACGAAACAACTATTAGCATTCTCAGCCAGTTTGTTTGCTCGAGGGTTGAACGGCGGCCGCGACAGGAGAACGAACGATCGAATCAGAAACGAACAGAAGAAAGCGAGAGCGAGTGAAGAGAGCTCACTTATGAGATGTCGTCTTCCCATTGCTCCGTCGTGCTCCTAGTGAAGCCTCACAGATCGGATGCCCATAGAGTCCGTTCGCTTCGAGCTTTGAAATTTGGTCGAATCAAGATCACGAGGTACTGTTTCTCTACGTGCCCGATTCGGGATCCATGTCGCTGACGCCCGCCCCTCAAAATAGATTTTCTTGTTCCTTCACTACAAAGCAGAGTGGAGTCGAGCGGGCTCCGACTTGGTAGAGAGCTCACGTGCGAACTTCGGGCCTCCTCGGAAACTGCATAAAATCTAAAGGAAACGAATCGAGTTTTCTTTGGAATATGCGTGAGCACTGGAGCGTTTCCTAAGAATTCTGGGACTGAAGTGTTCCCCGAGCACGAGCCAGAGGTCGAGGGACAACCTCCGTATTTTCCCCTCCTCCCTCCATCGAGCAGTCGATCTCTGCGGACGGTCACGGCCGAGGTAGGCCTAGAGCTGATTTGACGCATCTCAGTCGACGAAAAATAAATACAGAACAGCTGGCGAAAGAAAACGTGTGTCGAGCAGCTTGCTGACCGCCCAGCTTGTTTTGCATGAGAATTAGTCTCGCCAGCTGTAAGGGCAGAGAACTCGTTCGTCTAGCCATTCGGGTGGGCTTCCCCCTCTGAGCAGAGTTACATAACACGCCCTCGTTCGGTGCTCGAGAAGCTTCCTTCCGGGGGAACGTCCCCAGTTGGAACCTACCCCGTCGACCTCTCCCCGTGTCCGCCATGCGAATCGCATCTATTGCCCCCCCCCCGCTCTGCGTGTCCACGTGTGCCAGGATTGTCCACGATTCCAACTGCACGGACCGCCGGCCCCGAGTCAAAGGATTGAATAATGAACGAATCTTGTACTTCTGATGAATAGGGTCATTGCGTTTACTCACTCGTTCGTGTTGAGTGACTGACTTGCTCGTTTCCTCTCCCCATAGTTAATTCCGCTTGTTGGTGAACGAGTATCGACAAAAACTGCTGCTTGCACGGCACCGCTGCCATTCAACTACATACAGAGTAGTCGGTTTGTTCCCCCACTCGGCACCCTGACGGCCGGAAAAACGAGTACTACGCGAGAGAGCGAAGGGGAGAGCCCGGAGGAGCGTAGGGGGTCGGACGACGATGCGAAGGAAAAGTCCGGGACGGAAGGCAATGGGAGTGCCATTAGATGACTACATGCTCCAGCTAGTGGGTAATTTCTTGTCCGTTTTCTTCCCTCCCGTCGTCTCGACAAGTTTCGCTTACGACCGCTTGACGCTTCCATAACTCTTCCCGCTAATGAGTCCGACAATTCTGAGCGACAGCCGCCTCTCCCGCGGTTCCGCTGCCGTCGCCGTTGACCGCGACTCCGAGGTGCCGCTACAGAGGAAAGATAATTTCCCGTACCGTTCATTTCCGCACCGTTAATTCGTACGCGGATCCAAGAATAGACACATCGAGAGCCCGCCCGCCCGCCGGCCGAGGAAGTCTCAGTCAGTCACTGTCCAAGCGAGCGCTGACGAGGTTTCGAACGAATTCTATACTGATTGAAGAAGCCTCAGACATTGGGCGTAAAACCGAGGGAGCGACGCGCCCGCCAGCGGAGCTGAACCAATGGCGCCCTCGACATGATCTCAAGATAAGAATTTATCGCTTGAAACATCACCTGTGCGCGTTTACTTCCGACTGATTGAGAATAGCGCGAGAGCTTCTGAGTTTATGGAGATCGTAGAACTTTTATGAGCTATACCACGAAAGAAAAAGGAGCACTCCAAGCTATGAAGAAATATGAAGCCCTCAGAGGCTGGTTCACCACCGTGCGCAGATTTTGCTGATTGTATCCCTGACACGCGGGTTCCTCCGCAAGTCTGCTTGTTAGGCACACAGTGACGCCACGAGGACCGCCGTCGCCATCGAAGAAGAGTAAGTACGCTTCCCCTCCCCCTGCCCCCCTCTCGACTCGATGACCACCTAGGGGCAGAGGAGATCCTCACTCACTCGGTCAGTTTTTCTCCGCATGCCTCCCGCGCAGGATGCGATGCAGCTGTTGACAGCTGCCCATGAATAGCTTACGCGGCCGACAACGCAGAGCCGACGATGCTGCGGTCGCTACGGCGGCCGACAACGAATACGATGCTCGCTTTCCCTCATAACGCCTCCATCTTAAGAACAATGAGGAAACTCGGCGACGAGGGGATTCGTTTCTTCGTTCGTTCCATCGCTTGCTCGTAAAGACGCTCGTTGTCACGCGAGATAGCATGAGGGGAATCAGCTAGCCAGTTAGCTGCTTGCCGTCTGTTCGTCCGCCCGTCCGCTCGCTTCGAGCGTAAGAATGACTCGCGAGCTCACTTGATCGCATGCGAGCGAGCAGGGAAAGAGTCGCGACAGGCGAGAGCGTGGATGAGGCAGCGAGAGAGTGAAGGGGCATGCTACTTGTTTATGGTACGAACTTCTTAGTTAGGGACAGGCTTCGTCGCGGAATCCTCCGTTACGCCCCTCGCCGAGAGCTGATTCTTAATTGACTGAACAAGGGGCTGTCTTCCAGGCCGAGAAATGCGGCGATTCGACGTATTGCTAATGACCCGGCACATTAGCAGGATGCATCCGTTGAATTTTGCGCTTTCTCCTCCCAAAACCCAAGGAGCTGCCACTTCATCCGAGTTTAAAAAGCCGCTTCGAGGATCGTGTTGGGAAAATGAAATCAACGAGATCAGCTCCAGGCTCCAGGGGCCCGGGAGAAATAAAGCTGCCAACTTTTCCCGCTGCAGAAGTCGTTTTCGTTGTTGAACTGCCGTCGCCATCGTCGCTGCCGTCGAAAGCAATGTTCGGTTGGCTGGCGAACGGCTGCGCTTTCCCCTCTTGCGTTGTCCTCCTTTTCCCGACGTCCCCTTCCTTTCTCCTTCTCCCTCTTGCCAGACGCCAAGCCGAGTCTAACCGAAGCGACTCCCGAGAAAGGAACCACTTTACGACATTCTTTATAAGCTTGTCGACTCACTCGGAGCTTTCCGTCTCGTGTTTGCGTCGCGGAAGCTCTCCACCCGTTTTTCTCACCGTCGACCCCATGTCCCCTCCAATTTTCTCGGCACCGATGTGTTGACGTTTCCGAGTATTGATATTTCTCCGCGGTGTTGCACTTCGTTCTCCTCGTCTTCCGAAAAGGTGGAAACGCGACATTGCGGCTCTCTCAAGACATCTAATCATGTCGTAGTCACCGATTCTCTAGTTTCAGAAAGACGTAGATTGATGTTGTCGTACCTGAGTCTCAAGTGAACCTAAGTTTTGCGATTCGAACCATGGGAGCTGATTGGAGCTGTCGGAGTGCAACACAAACTCACTCGTTCTGCGGGGAGGCATTAGGCGGAGCTCAGTTCGATGCAGAAATTAATTCGAGATTCGAGCGGTAGATATCACGGAACTTGCCGGGAACCCTAAGTCGACGAGGTTCCCTATTCCAGGGTCGAGCTCGCTCCTCGGTCCCATATCTGGCACCGCCGAATTCAGCGGCAGTCGAGGGTGCCTGCCCCAATCCGTAACTACCCTGGATGCGATTCTGAGCATGTTGACAGCATAGAAATTCTCCCGCTCCCAGAACCCAAGCCTCACGACTTCATAGAGTTTTCTGTTCTCGAATAATTCTTTGTCGACCCTAGCTTTCAGGCCTCTTCTTGGTCAAATAGAAAATCCGATAGCTTCGAAATCGACGTCAGCGAGGACGGCAGAAAGAGTGCAGCCGGGCTCGTGTAGAGAACTCGTCTCAAATTTCAATTTTTGTCGCGACAGCGGAAGTACATGCGAGCAAGAGGTCGGAAAGAGGCGGTGGAACGACCGTTCGGAAGCGTCCTGAAGCGCATCCGGATTGACAAACCTCTCGGTCGCCACAGTCGCAGATTCCGGTGTCAAATCGCGGCCACCCATCCCGACCCCGATCCCTATAGCTCCGGGTTCGCCTGTGTTTTGAAGTTGAAGAGAGGAACGCATCGGATCGCGAGCTAAGGATTCGTCTGGGTTTTCCGAATTCGATAATTGATGCCTTATTTCGATTCATGCTCGATGATGAAATCATGATATCCAGAATCATCTGCCGTCATTTCAGTCGGTAGAACAGGAATGGTCTCCGACTGGCGACCCTGAGCCGGCGCATCGGGATCTCACACAAACCTTCGCTGGCTCAAACCCAGAGAACTCTCGGAGGCCGCTCGAATACACGCCATATGTTCGGTGGTTCGGAAAAGAATTGTAATTTTCTCGGCTCGCCGATAACTAGGATTTCATTAGACAGGGCCTGATTCGTCGAATCACGGTCAGGAGATGTAAGCAACGAGTTCTCCGGGTCGTCAGGGATTTCGTTCCAGCCTAGAGATGATTCTCGAGACAATCGTCGGAATTCGCTGATTGGAGAGTTGTCGTTCGAGGGTGTCGGGAGGGCGTATCAATGGAGAGCGGACGCGTTGAGGCCCCCGATCGACAAGTTAGACGAATATTCTTCCAGGTAGTCATCAAGGGAAGCGAAAGCCGATGGGGCACAGAAAACGAAAAAATCATCGGACGACATAGAAAGCCTTCGTGAGAATCGGGCTACCCGCATCCTGCCCGCACGCTACCCGCACGCTCGTGAAAAGTCCGTGACATTTGTGTGTCCACTGGCGATTGTTTCCCCGTGACTACGGAATGATGAGCGATCGTTTCACTCCTCCGGAAAATCAAGAGTTTGTCGCAACCTTAATCAAATCAGTCTTCGTATGCCGCTAGCCAGAAGTAGTTCATCCCGATGGTCCCACATTTAATCCGACCTTGCTGCTCCGCCGCGGCAGCTTTTCAATTCACGACGATTCCGGGGCATCTCTTCCCGGCCCCAGTGTCTGTCGCGGTCGCGAATCTCGTGTCCCGGCTTCATTCAGAACAGAAAATTAACACTCGGCTCTTTCTTATGCAGATCGCAAGGAATGTTCGGAAGATCCCGAGTCGAGGTCCCTTGACGGATTTTCTCTCATCTCGAGCACTTCCGTTGGCGAAGACGATGCTGCGTGCCTTCGAACGGCGAACATGTAGCGCAGTCAGCTCGCTGCTCAGTCTGTGCGTCTGCTGTCGAAATCCTTCAGATTCCGAATCCCAGAAAGCGTGAGCGCACGTGCCCCCGTTCAACAACGTTCCGGCACGGTCCTCGTAGGGACGACAGCGAGTCGTTCGTTGGTCCATCTATCCGTTCAGTTTCGAATTCCGTGCATTCCGCTGTTCCTTTCCAATAGCAACCCAGTCGACGCTCAGTCGATGGTTTGTTCCTACGGCTCACTGGCGGTTGCTCCGGTTCAATACATCGGCGTCGCTCGTCACCGATTTGTTGTCAGACGAAGGCGTTTCCGAGGCTCGCGCCAGGTTTCAGGCTCGCTGGTTCCTCCACCTTCACGAATAAACTCTTCTTCGATCTGCATTGCTCGTCAACGCTCCGCAGACAGCTCGAAGTCGATCGTGAAATCGAGAACCAATGTGGCCAAGAAGCTTTCCCCTGCGTCGATGCCGCCAAGTGACATTCCGATCAATCTGTGCACCGGTGGAAGTAAGGTTTCAGAACGACAGACATCTAAAGATTTGTCCCGGGAAGAATGAACCCGAAGCTGTCCTAGTCGGCGGTCGTAATCAACGATCGGTAATGACCGGGTTACAAGCTGACTGACAGAAGAGCAATGGATGTCTCTTCAATTCAGCCTATGTCCTCTGTCGGCGTTCCCCACCGTAACCTCGCGACCGCCAAAGTCGCCACAGCCACCATGTCTCCGGAGAGATCCCGGGGTCATTCCCATCTTCTCCCCCAGCCCATCGACGTCGTCGACAAAGACGGTGGAGGTCCCGACGGAGAGATACCGGAGGTCATTCGGACTCGAGAGTTAGGGGTGAGCGCATCCTATCCTGGAGAGTAATTGATATCTCCTTCCGGTTCCTCTCGCTCTAGGGCGGGGGAAAATTACTTGCCGCCGTGGTCGCCGAGACCGCTGAGACCTGCGGGAGCACTACCGTTGCACAGCTGATCATTTTCATTAGTCCGGAATGTTTCCTTTCTTGCTCCGAGCGTCTCGAGAATCACGCGCGTTTGCGGCGAAGCAATCCCAGCCTCCGACTTACTTGCTTTCTTAATGGAGTGAAACTACACATACGGACGAGAACATTCTCAGTTGAGCCATAAGCGGAATTTCTCAAGTGAAGAGGGAAATAGCCGCCGCTGGGGCGACGAATGAACTCCAAAATGACCTCTAGTACTCTCATGGAAGATGTTCAATCGAGCGGGGCGTGGTATTCGTTTAAAGCCTTAGGATGCGTTTGCGTCTCGAGTCGACGAATTCGCAGATCAGACCTCCTAAATTGGAACTCGGAAGTCGATCACGAGCCGGAGATATATTGAATTCATATGAAACTGTGTTTGAAAACTGGAGCTTTCTTCTTGTTGGGGATCCATCGCCCCCCACCCCCCCCCCTCTTGTCTTCGGTATGCTATGGGAAAGTCTTCGAGTTGTCAGTGATTCGACACTCGACGACGAGCATTGACGGGGTGGAAGAATTTCCCTCCGGGAAGACAGCGATGCCACTCGAAGCGCGAAGAGTCGCGGAGCAGTTGGTTTGGCATTCCGTGCACATTTTCGGAGGAATTGCGTGGAACAACTTCACAGAGCGAGAGCGACGGTCCGGGTTGCAGACGATGCTGAGAAAACCCTTCAAAAACTGCCATCGTTCACGTGCTGCTCGCGCTCCACTGTTGCTGCTTTCGCGCGCTCGCTTTTCCCTCCGCACGCACGCTCTTCCCTCTTCCCACTGCACGAGCGAACGCTCGCACGAACGTTCATTGCCGGCAGCTAGCGACCGCGCGTTATTCCCCTCCTTGTCCAGCCGGCGACCGCAGCTCTCGGCGAGCAGACAGAGTAATACAATTTACAACCCGACGGATTTTCTCCGGAACAAGTTTTGATAGAAGGGAATGAGCAGAGAAAGACAGCCTTGCTGAGGGTTCGGGAACGCAGCAGCTTGGCTCGAAGTAGCTCAACTTCTTCAGTGGGAAAATTCGATTATTGTATCAGCCTCCGATATCTCATTTTCCTCCGAGACGTCCTGATTGATACTTCTATTCCTGGATGAGAGCTCTGAACATCACTGCTCGGATAACATCGAGACCGTCGAGGACTTGTTGCTATTCGATATCACTCGGAGGGAGAACGCCTTTTGACTGGAATTGAGGAACTCGAGGCTCGACGATCGTGTCCCGTAACCTAGAGATGCCGCCGGCCGGCTCCGGGTGTAGCTCGCGGGGATCCGTTGAATGTCGCCCGCACGCTCTCTATGGAGAATCATTCCATCGGGGCTCGAAACTGCAAACCTCAAGATGCCACGCAGGTATCGAATCGGGGCAGTGGAGCAGACGCTTAAGCCAATTGATACGACGGCCGTCAAAGAACTCGTTACCCCCAGGAAAAAAAATTCACATCACCCGGACCGAAAGGAGACGTTCTCCGGTGGACCGACCCGGTCTCGAACGTCACCCCGTGCTCTGATTGTCTGAGCCTCTAACTCGGGGATCACTTCCGCAGGAAGAAAGACACTCGGAATCGTTGACGATGTCTGTCATCCGAACCCGATACCCCTCTGCTCCACATATCGCCAGGGAGACTCCCGATCTCATGGTCCTCAGCCACGCATCCGATAGGTCGCGCGAGTCCCGTGTTTGGAGGGGGTGCAAACGTCAATTTAGGCTCACCTGGAAGGACAAGAAACTCTCTTAGTTCAAGGGAATTCACCCGTCGCAGCGAGAGCAATTAAGTGCGGAAGCGCCTCCATGAAATGGACCCGACTGCAGAGAACCCTTGAGGGGCAACGGCATGAAGAGGAGCACCGCTGCGACAATGCGGAGCTCTTATCTAAATGATGGTTCCATAAAAATATGATTAGCCCCCAGGTTGTTTTTCTTTCGTCGTCTTCCCTTACTCTAATAAGGGAATTAGGGGTCGGACTATCGCTCCCCCGCTCCGCCTCTTCATGGTCTTTCACTTTCGCTGCTCCATATCAGTCTCACTGAAGCGTCCCATAACTCGCGACGTTCAGAAGTGAATATTGAAACATAATACCCAGTCAGTGGGCTCTTCAGCGTTCCGAGCGTTTGGAGACAGGCCGCAAGAGTCTAGTCTTCGGCATGAGAGAACATCCGCGCGGTGGATTTTGCTGGGGAGCAAGTTTTTCTCCCTAAAATTCAAATTTCCGACTGCCATCTTCTTCGATCATCCTTTTGAACAGGTCATTAGAGGCACTCAAGGGATGGGAGTACTTCCTCGTCGTCGTCGACGTCATATGTTAATCCATTGAATGGCGTTCATGAATATTCAGACAGTTGATAAGAACTTTTAAAAATTCTTCTCCCAGCTCCGGCTCTCCCGACCGCGTCAGTCGGACGGTCGCGAGTCAGCACCAAATGTGAACGTGCGTGCGGAGCACCCGCTGCTCCGGTCAGTTCAGTCATTCGATCCCGCTGGGCCAACTTGATTTTCTGTCGCCAAGAAGACAAGAGCCACCACCCCCACAGCGACAAGCCACCAGCCAGCCAGTCGACGAACCGCTTTAAATGACGACCTTGCTTCGTTTCCTCTCGCGCGGTCAAACTCCCACTCGTCGTGGTCGTCGTTGCAACCGCCGCCGCCGTCGCCAGGGTGGTCGTCAAAGGTCCGTTGCCACCAATCGGATTTCAGTGCTGCATGTGCACATCAGACACGTCGGAAAATAAATGTCGTGGGAAGTCTGTTTAAGGCTGTCAAGCACAGTCGTCCAAAGTGTCGAGCAAGGTTAGCGGTCGAGAAATCTACAGCGATTTCTGGCGTCCCCCGTCGCGTACGGGGTTCGCTCACCCGCTCCCTCGGCCGTTCGGGGCGCTTTGCGTGATTAAAGCCAAACAGATATCCCAAGCGTATGTGACGGCGGCATATGATATCTCGCGTGGCTCTCGCTTATGGTAATTGCGAAAACGATGCCGCTCCATTGACAAATTTCCGCCGTCGCCCGCTCGGCCGGACTTCGCCTCATTCGGCGAGCTTGGAATGCATGCGGACTGCGAAATCTCTATGATATATTCGCCCTCGCAGAGGCTGGAGATGCTCATGGCTTCGCTCCGGAGGAATTTCTGGATTTAGGTCGGTCTTCGTCTCCCATCACCGTTTCCTTCGAATGGCATGCAGAATTGTTGAAGTTGGTTTTGGGTTGAAATCCCGACAAGGGATCTGAGACGTCAGAACGGCGTCAGGTGACGAGCAGGACGGACTGGGGAAATTCATGTGATTTTCCCCGGTGCGCCTGGGCTGGCAGCCTTCCCAGTTTGACGGTCGGGAATCCGAGCTCGAGCTCACGGAATCCAAACAGCGCACCGTCTCACCCCAACGATTATTCCCGTCTTTCTGTACCGCTAATTAGCACTTTCCGTCTTTGAGATTCGAAAGTGAAGAAGATCTTCCGGGGCCGACTTATTCTCCGGACTTGTCTGGCGCTCGACGACGCCCATCGCCCGTCACGCTCAATTGCTGCGCTGTTGGAGAAGTGTACTCAGCGAGGTATTTTTTCACTCTTGCGAATGTCCGGTTATCTTCGGTTGTGTAAGGACCCTAGCCCCGAGCACCCTGACCTCGTCGTCGTGGTGTCAGCTGTGACGTTTGCGGCGACGTGTCGGCGAAATTTCGTTTTTTTCTCAAGCACCATGTTCACGCTACTGGAAGCTCAGCGAAATCGGACGGACCGGAGAGCGAGCAAATGAAAGAATGATGGAGGCTTTGTCTTTGAGAATATGTCGCTAACGCTCATTACAGCCGACGAAAACACTGATGTCGCATGACGACTTGACGTTTATGACATGCTCATTCCTCGCGATGACCACGAAAGGCTCCGTTGATGACATGTTCGTACATCCGTTCACTCAGTCGCTAGTTCACTTGAATAGCTTCAGAGAAGCTCTCAGGGCTCTCGAACGAACTCCGATCCGGATTTTTTCCTTCATCGATGAACCCAGTGAGCGGAGAGCTCGCATCGTATTCTCGTTTTCTGTCTTCGCCTCGCTCATATATCAAACAGGAAGCAGGGAATCGACAGAGTCTCGTGATCACGGCCCGCAGACGGCTGCGGCGGCGTCGAAACCTATCCGAGCGCCGAGCTTCCCCATCAAAGAGTCTCTGCGAGTCACTCTGGCTCTGGTCCGTGACCTTGATCCTCTCACAGGAGTAGCAGCACCGCGATAAAAACAAACCGGGTATCGCACGATCGTATCGTCAGGACGAAGGAAATGATGAGACGGCTCACGGGGCCCGGGACTTTGGAAGCGACTCAACAATTTCTATCGCGATCGCTTGAATTGGCCGAAGGCAAACTACTCGTCTATACCTCCCAGCTGAAGGTTCGATTGATTCCATTTTATTTCCAAGCGGACGCCGACGGTGAGAATAGCCGATAGAAAATGAAGTCAACTTATTCTTCACTTGAACTTCGTGAGTCAATCGCGACGACCTTGGCTCAAAATGAACTTAGAGGTCGGTAGGTATTTCATCTGCATAGTCCTCCTCAATTGGCGCACGCAGCCGAACAACGGATGCAATGGTTTCGCCACGGACTGACTCGGAAGAAATGAGTCGGATTCTTTTCTTTATTTTCTGTCGCGGTCATCGTCAACATGAATCGGATCTGGAATCTGTCTTGACTCGCCGAAGATAGTGAAAGTGTCAACCGGGGACCAGCAGCTTTCCATTGTGATGACCATGCACACACGATTCTTCGGGAGAGGTCACAGTGCATGGTGCAGCCGTGTTGAAGGTCATTTGACACCGTGTATCATCAACATCGAGGCTCGTTATTTCCTCCACTGCGGCAATGATGTAATTCCTTGTATGAACTTGTTACGGCTTGCATCAGTCAAGCCCGTCGGGTCATACTTCTCCTACAATACAGAGATTGGGACCTCCCACCGAGCATGACAGAGGATTGGATTTTTGAAATTACAATATTCCGCCATCGCGTAAGGTTTGCAAAAACTCCCGGAGAATCGAAAAGCTTCCGAGAAATCTGTCTCAACCTTCCTCATATTGGTCGAAGGAGGAATTGAGCCCAGAGTCAGCGCTTGAACATCATCGATTCGTGGGTATCGAGGCCAGGTCTCAGCCGTGCATGGTGAGACACGAGAATACCCCAATTCGAGTCTGTCTGCTATCTGCCCTCGCTCTTCTTCAGTCGAGATCCCATCTCCGCGCATAAGCGAGAAAATCAGGAGACGGGGTATATTCCATATCCGAGATGCCTAGCCGGATCTCTGTTAGGGAGATGCACGCTCTCCAGCTCGCAATAATTGTTTTCCATTGCGGCTGTAACTAGAGATGCTCGAGCATTTTCAGGGCGAACGAACACGGAGCGAGACAGCCCTATCCGAGGAAGACTCAGGCAGACGGCCGAGATTCTGACCGAGTACGATGAAAGCGGCCGTGTACGAGTGCTGCGACAGAATACAAAGAAAACGTCGGAGCAGACAGCCCGCGGAATCTAGGTGATGAGACATTTCTACAGCTTGTAGCTCGCTGGTAGTCGGTGAGTCTTCTACAGTGGAGAATGAGCCTAAAGACTCAAGGAATCTCATCTCCGTTCCGTACATCACGGTCGAGCGTGATTGCGGCTCAGAATCGTCTCAATTCAGGCCTCTGTCAACATTCTTGAGACACATGCCATAGAAGTAGCCTCGACGGCTTCAAATCCTAATACGTTTTTACTTCAATTTCCTCCCGCTTCACTGTCAGACAGATTCCGCTATCTCCTGAATCAATTGCCAGTAAACTCCTGCCAGAGAATGTTGATCTCTGGTGATTTTTCCTTGCCCTTTTTCCTCCGAATATAGTACGGCTTCTCGAGAAAGAGCAAATGAACTCCTCCTGGGCAGAAGCAATCCATGAGTGAGTGATAAATAGACGCTAGCCGAGAAGCTCCACAACCTTGAAGAGTGCAGCTCCAGTCTAGACTGCGAGCATGGGAAAAGGCAAATCCAACGACAGTCGCAGCAGCGGCAGCCATATAAATGAAAACGGCCGTCGAGAGTGGATTGCCACAGTGCTACCGTTGCGTTGCTAGCGGCGCTCGCGTTGCAGTTGCATTTCTCTTGCCCTGCTTTCGTCTTCTGGACTAATGAAACTCAAGAATCGTTTGGGCGCTCACCGGGGAAGGCAGCCAGCCAGCCAGGCTGACTGGCTCCCCCAGCTGGGGAGACGAGGGGAGAAATGGAAAAGGCAGATGGGGTGGGGAAAACGAGGATTACGGCGAGTAAACCCAGACGAGTTGAGAAACGGGGCTCTGCCACCGAAAACGGAACGCGCGGCGCTATAGCAGCAAAGGAAAAGGAGGAACGCTCCATTTCTGCTAAAGAAACACTTGATATCGTTCCTCCGAGCAGCCCGACGCCCGGCCGGTCGACCGCCCGAGCTCGGGCTCGATGAGGAGATGTCGGATATCATTCGTTGATTGATGTTCCATTAGCGCTCATTGGTTGTTCATTGAGAGGGAACTCCAGCCACCGCGTTCGACCGCTCAGTTCCCCTGGAGCGGCTGCTGACTGAGTTTGATCGCGAAAGTTGAGTGGGATGTACATAGCAAGAGTTCGGCTCAGGGAAATGGGCTAACAATGGGGAAACGGAAACATAATGAACCTAAGTCAAACATTCCCGTCATCAGAACAACGGCTCATTCAAGATTCATTGCGTTCCCGCTCGAGTTCAATACTGTTCTCCATCGACGTATACGTCACGCACGGCTGGGGATCCGTGGTGGGTCGGAGACGCCTTCAGATCGGTCTGATCGCATGCGTCGAACTTTGCTTGCTGCATGGCGTCAGGGGGAACGACAACGATAACAACACCAATAGCAAAGGCAACAAAGGAGGACGAAGTTATTGACATCATCACCGGCCAGAAAACTTCGATCTTGAAAGGGGATCTGGAACGGTGGAGCTCCGGAACGCAAAAGCAAAAGCGAACGAAACATCTATTGTATTATACACCTGACCAAAAATACCCTTGCTCGCTGCCATTGCGCAGCACCGTTGCCCGCAATACAGCCGGCGACAGCGGCAGGTCGTCGCCGGCGTCGTACGTTGTGCGTAGGCAGCTGCATTTATCTTCTTTTTCCGTCTTCTTCTCCCTCGCGTTCATTTTGACCGCATCAAATGGCATTGCGGCAAAATTCAATACACGAGCTTGCCAACGAGTCAGACAATGCATCGTTAGACAAAAAAGAAAAACGAAAAAAAGCTACGTGCTCCCCAGATGACTCAGTTGCCGGTACGCTCCGCACCGCCTTGGTCGGTCCTCGCGATAGAGCAGCGTACTAAACGACGGCTCATTGGACGGACCGACAGATGCGCCGACAGGCGGATTGAGTGACATGTTAACGGGTTCGTTTGCGTTTTTCGGGCTCGCTCTTGGGCGGAGACCGCAGTCTGTCTCGAAACGATGACAGCGACGTATATGCGGAACGTTGCCGAAAATGATTCCGCATGAGCATTAGGAGCAGAGCAAAGCGGACGATCGGCATCTCCCGCTCCGTTCGATCGCATTACTATCGCGGAATTGAGATACTCCCCTATTCGGCCAGGGCATGCATTGCAGCGGGAGCTAAGGAGAGCCACGACGCCAAGGAATATCGCGCGAATCTATCGGTCCCGAATTTCCTCTCTTCCGAGCTGACCGTTCCGGTGGAAACGGGCAGGCTCCGACCTCTGCAGATTGTTCCTCCTCTGCCGTCCCCGTCGTTCTCCGATCCTATCCAAGCGTTTCTTTATCTCTTCCTGTTCAGAATGTTTCGTTTTTTCGTTTTCTCCGGACGGACCTTTCCGCTCTCAAGGACCTACGGGAATGTATCGGCAAGGCCAAGTCACAATCTAATGTAGCAAATTTCTTCCTCTCTCTCGTCCTCCTCCGGTCCCGGTTTGCCGGCGAGGTCCCGTCCCCATCGACGTGGGCGGTGATGATTGAATCGCTCCAACGGAGAGCATTCAGGGCCGCTGAGCAACGGTTTGGAGCGAAGCTCTCGAAGAGAATGTCAGCTAGATAATTACAGAAGCCCTTTTTCACAAATTCATCGCCGAATGGAGCAGCGTGCAGACAGCGACAGGCACTCGAGGCTTCTGAACGAAATAACTGATGGAAGGATCGAGTGATTTGGAGCCTTCACTTGCCTACGGCGGGACGAGACGCGCCGTGCCGGAAGGAGCTTCGTCTGAGAGAATCTGCGAGCCCGAAAAGCAGCCGAAGACCCAGAGAAGCATCGATGGATGATCGGTCCTTCGAGATCTCGCTCTCGCCGGGATCTCAGCTGAAATTAGAGGAACAGGGCTCTCACGTCGAGCCTCACGAACAATTGAGTCTGTCCCGCGGTGTTTCACAAACAATCCGTTTTGTGTGCGCCTGTTATTTGGCCAGTCTCTCTCGTCCAGTGACTCGGGGGGGGGGGCGAAACTCTGCGGGGCCGAGTCGCCGGCAGACGTATAGGCGTGGTTTGAACGGGTCAGCAGGCGTGTAGGCAACCAGACAGGCGACTAGACACACAAACAGGAAGAGAGACGGACGAACAGACAAATGGTGGTATAAATAGAGAGGAGGACGAATGGTCAGCAGGACGAACGGACACACACTTAGATTTACGACCGGAGTGACGTACGACCGAACACCTCCCGGTGAAGAAGCTTCTGCCGTCTTCCAGCCGAGAGATTTCGATGGATAGATGGATGGATGGTCGGGGTACGAACGACCAATGCGGCAAGAGGGCCGTCGCCGGAGCGGAGCTCTATTGCGGGGAACTTGATTGCGCGGAGCGAACGACTCGTAGATATTTGTACAATGACCGTATGCGTGTGCAGCCGCAAACTGCGAAGCCAGACGATGAGTGCGAGTCTGCCTGTTCCCATGCGTGCACTGAGAGCTACAGTGGTATCAGCGGGGCTATTAGAAGGATTCATTTACTGCAGCCAACACACGAAGCCACACGAATCGGTCGACATTGTGCCGCGACTGGTTCTCCTTCTCGCTGTGTGCCGTGATTGAGCGACTACAGCTCAGGCAAGTCAGGTGGAGAGCTCGCCAGTCAATCAGGACGGAGAATGTCCTCTCCGACTTGGGTCACGACCCACGTGCGGCCTGAGGTATTCATGCGACCGAGAGGAAGCTTCACAGTGCAATGCTTCACGCCAATAAGAACAGAGGCGCATTCCCTGGAGCAGCGCCGAAATCGAGCATGTCCGCCGATGTTCCTGGGGAACATCTTTCGAATCGATCATATTCCAAAGGGAAAAAAACATTCGGAGTTCCATTTCACCGGAAGAGCGAAATTTCGATTGATCATCTGCTCGATATCGCGATCGTTCCGTTACGGTCCTCGGTAGAATCCGGCAGCGTGAGTGAAATCTGCGCAAAACGAATGCTCCACGGACATTTCGGTGAGGAAAAGTCCGGGTCAACGACGGATTGTTCCCCACTCAGAAAGTTCCCTAGAATTTCCTTTCTCCTTTTTCGACCAGAAACACTTTGTGATCTAGATGTCTCGAATTCCAGTTGATATTACCAGCTTTCCGAACTATTCAAAGCGGAGTGAAAAGCGAATACCGTTGCCACCAGGTATTCGCCGAGCCGACCGATGCGGCCTGGATCGGGAAGACGAGCTGGAAGCGTGGATAACAGAAGAAAGGTGGAAGGAAACAACCGCGAGCAAGGCTCTGAACGATTGGTCGACGACGACAGGGAACTGCCACCAAAACTCGTTTGGTTTGTCTGAGCTGTGAGAACCTTCATGATCGGACCTCCCGCATGCGGAAGCTAATCTCTCGACGGTGGAAATAATAATTATTGTGGATAGATATCCGTGGACAGAGTAAGCTTCACCCGTATCGGCTTTCGACTCTTCCCGCGAATAAATATATGTAGATCCATCATAGTATCGAGTATTGCGATCGTCCTTCTCGTTAGAGGGAATCTCCGCGGATTCAGAAAACTCAATCGGAGAAAACGTGATTAGGGAATCTCTGAGGAGTCGTACGAGACTAGTCGGTCCTCGAGCTCTCCAGGACCCTCTCTCTCCCCGCATCGATTCCTCAATCGGTTTCTGTTTCAGGAACGCCCGGGTCGGTGGAGAGGGGTTAACCGCTCGTGTTTTTCGGAGATTTCGGCTCTTTCGTATACATTTTGGCTCAAATCAGAAAGAACCACAACGGGTCGAGTGTGGGAAAGGGAAAACTAATGATTCAATATTCATTTTGACCCACCCGCTCGGTGGAGGGAGGGGCAACATTGGACGAATGACCTCTCGACTGCACACGCCGCTCATTGCAGACAGCCCGCGATTCCACCTGCATATGTTTGGAGCTCCGTTCGCCCGAGTCTTTCCATTACTACGATTGAAGGAAGGCAACAGCTGCTGCTGCGCGTTATCGGTCAGCACTTCGACGTCGGGGAGTCGGGGAGATGGGAGCTTCGAGCGAGCCGAGGCTCGATGGGTGATTAAAGTAGAGTTCGCCATATCACTCACTCGGTCGCTCACTGAGTTCACGCTGTCGATGCAATATATGTGTATCCGGGTCTCGCGGAACAGAAAAATGGGCGAGCTCGTACGGTTCCTCCAAGCAGTTCCTCTTTCTCTACCGCTTTCTTCGTTTGGTGCTCTCTCATTTTCGAGCGGTCAGAACAATCGTTTCATCATCTCGTAGTTGTACTTGTTCTCCCTTTCCCCGTCGTCCCCCTTATGCTTTTGAAACGATCGAATCGCTCGGCATCGCACTCCAATGCTTCCTCGGGGGCAAACACTAGCGATCGCCTTATTTATGAACTTCAATAGGGTTCCGGGATTTATTGCCGACCCTTCTGCTGTCAAACGTCAAGTTCGGCACTCGCTGATAGTCTCGAACGAGCCGAGTATAAACAACGGGTGCATTTGTATCCGCCGAGTTTAGACGTCGGGCGGAAAATGTTCCAGCGCCCGATTTCGATTCACTGCTCGCGGGATTCGGTCTTCGGTTGGGCCGACCGAAGTTGGGCAACTCGAACAGAAAAAGCACAAAGAGATCGTAACTCATTTCATGGGAGCTTTCACCAAGGGTTATGAAAGGCACGGAGTCTTTTTCTGCACCGTGCAAAGTTTTTCTGGTTACTTAAGCATCGGCTTATCGACGAGACTCGAGAGTTTCCTTCACTTTCTCGCTTGCCTCCTTCGTCGCGTTGGTCGTTGCGAATCGCAGCCGCAAAGATCTGATGATTACCGAAAGTCGTCGACGAAGCTGAGTCGATGCTGTTTCGGTGAATCAAGCAACTATCGGCACTCTTTAAGATTGCCAGGCGAGCGAACGGGCGAGCGACCGATTGCCTATTGGCCTTTGACTCTTGTGCTGCATTTTCGGTGCCAATAAGATTCCCGCGCTCGTTTCCTGATCACGTTCTCTTCCTCCATCATGCAAAGCATCTGACAAATATCCATTCTCTACATTTTCCTCAATATCTGAAGCTCGTTAAAGCCGCGGTCAGGTTTCGCGAGGAGCTATCCGAATGGCAGCGGGGACGGGTGAACATCATATAATGCAACGATCGTGTCGGCGTAGTCGTCGCTCAAACCGTTATTCGATTGGCGCGCCGCGGCGCGAGGCTGCTAATTGCTTCGGATTCGCAGCGAACCAGGTCAGCAAGAGAGCTTTGAAGAAAACACCCACAGATTTTTGTGTTCAGAACCCACAAGCGGAGGTCCGGATCCGACGGAAGATTCCTTCGCGGTCGAAAAACATAATTTCACCGAATCTGAGTAACTTCCATTCACCTTCGGCCGCGACTGGACTCGGTCTCGATCAGAGACCAGGGAGAGACTCGACACGAGGTCCGGCCGGCATCAAGTCTCAGGCGACACTCGAAAAAAGCTTTTCCATGGTCCACCCTCCCGACCGAGACGGCGATCTGTCGAATCGCTCGGAGCCGAGGCACAGTCGTGTCTTGTCGGGGGCACTGAGGGTGCTCGACTCTGACGGAGTTCGTGGGAATGTCCTGAGCGAGCGAGCTCCTGAGCTTTTGAATCAACAAGAGAATCGTACATGCCGGGCTTAAGCCTGTCTCTTCTCCCTAATTTGCTTAATTTTGGCTCCAGACAATTTTCTTCTACCGAAACCGATATTTGTGGCTCGCGATGCGATCGGCAAATATATTCGTACCATTCAGTCAGTCGGTCGGTCTGCCCGAGAAAAGCTTCAAGACCCTGCTTGAAATAGGGCGAATAAAAACGAAACGTCCGATTGGGCACCGGGAATGCTGCTTCATCGACGCAGTCCGATTTTCGATTTCAAAATTTATTCGACCGAATTCGTCGTTATCGATTCGCTTCGCAATCCGACAGAGCTTCCGAAGAGAGAGGATGCGCTATAGTTTCTTCTCCGACGGAAAAGACAATTAGACGTATCGTCGAGCATGGACGAAAAAGACACAGTCCGAAATCTGCGCAAGTGTGGTGGAGCTGATGATGAGTGGAGCCGGTGATTGAAGTCAGGACGAGGACTTTCTTCTTCGACAGCGAAACCACGAAACGTTGAGTGTGGGCGAAAGCGTTGGTTATTAACAATTACTACTTCGCCCGTTCGTCACAAAGCTCAACAGGAAGGAGAAAAAACCGCGGTCGCGACACCACTCAGCCCGCGTAACCGTCGCCGTGAGCCGAGGCCATGCCGATAATATGGTGCAAGGACGCCGCCGGTGTTTTCAGTTTGGCTATGGTTTCACCATAGACACCTTCTTTCCTCTGCTTCATCTTGATAATCTCGTTAACAGTTCACCAACGGTACGCTCACTGACTGTCGGCCGCCGAACATATCTGTGCCCTGCGATGATATAAGGGTCTTTTCGCGGAGAGTCAAATAAAATTTGTTCGCTCGTTTACCGCCCACCATTCCCCCTAGCGACCGCCATATGACTCCAGGATTCTCGAAAATGCCCCGAGCGATATGCTCAAAGCAAGACAAAGCGAAAACCTGCGTCTTGTTTCTCTCCGGGCATTCGAGGCAAACCTTCCCCGATAGGCGCTGAAATCAGTCCTGCTTCTTTCCCGGCACGGACACTTACAGTCAATGCTCGACGTGGAAAAACTGCATAATGACTCTTTCCGAATGGGGGATATAGTTAAAAGTCTGCCTCCGCTTTCTGACGCGATGGTGTGGGCTAGGGCCTTCTGGTCCCAAGCAGCCCGTGGGTCATTTCAGTTCTGAGTCGATGACGGTGTCTCGTTCAGCGTTGAACTCCGACAGAATTGGTACAACGCGAACTGAACATCCCTGAAGGCTTTGTTCTCCTAAAGTTGTCGTACAACTTCTCAAACGCAGCACATGTATTGTCGAATGTCAGCCCATGTGTGATTGATTGCGAAGAGCTTCATGCTGCATGTCGAAACGATGACATCTCCGTCGGAGCCGTGAACAACAACGACCGTCTGAGCAGCGAAAGCCACGCTTGAATCCTCCGTAGTCAATGGTCGGGAAAGACCTTTTCCTCAAAAGGACGCACGAGCCAGCGCGCGGAGTGCCGGGCAGACCCACAGAAAAGCAAGAACTTGACCGGAGTTACAACCAATGAGGCGGACTGCTTCTTCTCCTCTCTAGCAGAGGGGAAAAAGTCGACGGAGACTTCGCATGTTTTTCTCCGTCCTCTCCTCCTTCTAAGCTAGTCCGTGAAGTTTTTGAGTTGTTTCAGCTCCCTGTAAGAGCAACCGGGAAGTGTTCAGCTCTTCCAGTCAGTCAGTCAGTTGGTCGGTCGGCCGCTCACTAGCACGCTGGCTGGCTGGCTGGTCGGTCGCCCGCCCGCCCGTTCGCCCGCTACCGACTGCCCGACTTGCAAAGCGGCCAAGCTGGCGACTACGCGACCGACTAGCCGCTCAGAGACGAAAAAGCAAATGTTCGGCGAGATCGCAGCGAGACCATCGCAGAGCGAAGCTCCAATATCTTTCTGATGCTCGTACGATCTGAATCCAAAGGATTATCCCGCCCATTATGGCAAGGAGCTGTTCGTTTCGGACTGGAAGATTTTGAGCGGAGCCTTGCGTACTTCCGTGGCCCACGGCTCGTCGGTCCTGGTGGCGATCAATGAACCTTCGCTCCCTGATCCGGGAATGCTCCTTTACTTTTCAATTGAGCCCCCGCGTTCCGATCGATTATGAAACGGATTCCTTCGAGAAATCGCTCGATCGCAATGACTAACCGCCGGCTGTATTTGCTCAATTCCCCTGATATCAGAATTGGAATCCGAAACCGGCTCCTGGCTCTGTTTACAGCGGAGCTGTTAAGGAAAATCGCACACGGGAAAGAATAGTCTCGCGGAAAATTCTGCGAGAAAATCAGCCTGGAATTTACGTTGAATCTGCTCTTCCGTTGGTCAAGTTCTTGACCGATGTAGGAATCACGGACGAGGACGACTCAATTTTTTTTACAACTCTTTTGTTCGAAGTTCATATGTTTTCTCGACGTCCGAGCGGAACGTCCGCAAATTCGCTTTCGTTGACGACAGGCAACCTAGAATCTGCTTGTGGCTCGTTGAAAGTATGGCAAAGTATCCTTTTGTTCCTTTGATCGCGGAACCGAATCAGAAAGAGTCTCATGGACTGTTGAAGTCCGTGATGGGAGTTTTTCGGGAACTGATGTGAATTCACACTCGCTGTCACTCGGTCGGAACTCAGAACTCACCTTGTGCGGAAACGTAGTCCACGGCTGCCATGAAGAGCAGCAGAAGTAGGACTGAAGTCCGGTTGGGGAACTTCTCTCTGCCCATGATCCGTCAGGGATCAGATCCGGGGGTGGAAACTAACTAAGGTATAAACGACGAAGAAACCGAAAGGAAACACCCCGCATATGGACATTGGGAAGCTGTCCTAGGACATGACCTGAAAGAAGAGAAAAATAGTTTGTCAAAACAGAGTCAGAATGGAGAGCGTGATGTAAAAAATCGTGAACACATATCATTGTACATCCATGCGACATCCCGGGTCCTCCTTGAGAGGCTTCCGATTTGAGAAATTAATTATCCGGCCGATGCGAGGCAGAGCTCCGATTCGGAGTTCGAACGAGCCCGTACCGTTCACGGCCATTCTTCTTGCCTTCATGGCCTTCCCGCATGTAGTATGGCAATGGAATAGATCACATATCATGGAAATAGAAAATCCTACCCATTGTATTCACTCAAAGTCACCACTGCTGATGGCAACTGTAGCTCGTCGGCAAATTCCACATTCAAACCCAGGGCGAAGCTCACTTTAGAAAGCACCGACGACGCCGGTGACGGCCGGATTGACTGACGCTCAACCCGGCCGACAACGACCGTGCGTCGGAGCGGATGGAAAGCAAATGACCGACGACGGAGCAAAAAGAGGATCAGCAAAAGTCTAAGTCCGAGTCGGTGGAAATTAGCGGCGAAGAGGGAAACCCACAGCCCCTTCGTTCTGTGTCATCTGATAGGCAAATTGCTCGACGGAATTCTCTGCCGAAAATTGCGACCCACCGAAAGAAGATCAATCGACAAGGCACCGAACCCGTCCCGCACGGCGGGAAAAAAAAACTTCTTTCTTCTCTTTCTCTGCCCAATCGCTCGGTGTGGCTGCTCAATGAAACGACGTACATCCTCAAGTGGACTTCCAGTTGTTGATATTGCTGCCATCTAGTTTTCCGAGGGGTTGCGATCTCGTTTTGGCGCCAAGGCTGCGGCGTCCGATGCGATCGGTCTCGACTGGCCGTTCGAAATTCACCTGGTGTAGCCGGCGGAAAATCTGTTGCTTGACTCTGCTTTCGCTAGCGCTCCGAATTGCAACCGTGGCCTAGCCATGGGTGTCAGGAAACGCTGCGTTTGGCAAAATCCAGCCGTTGCCTCAAAGTTTCGAATATAATCAATGTCTTCGAAGGCCTCACGTCCTTCATCGATGTCTGCAGCCGGGGAGAGACTTCTTGCGGTCAGAAAAGCTCTATCTTCACTTTGCGGGTGTCCATTCTTCTTGAACCGCCTCGTGTCAAAACGGTGCGAACTTTTTCTCATAGGGTCCTGCGTTCTCCCTTCTCTAAATATTGTTGCAATGTTTTGTTGTAATAATAGGTTTTTGTTTCGTCTCGGTCAAAAGCTTTGTGGCGAGCTGTTTCTCCATTGAGATTGCGAGTCGGCTCAGGCACCAACGCGCAGTATTTGCGAGTCTCGTTCTAAAAATTGATCTGAATATAGTAAGGAATGTTCTCGTTTTTGCCTCGCGATACTTGGGAATAAAAAACAGACCAGAGCTTTGGATTCTCCCCCTCCAGCCCTTCCTCTCGTTCGCTTCTTTTCTTCTTGTGTCATGAAATAGTTCAGGAATACTAGCCGTGTTTTCAACAAATTGTGAGGATCTTCTGAGCAGGCGACGCACAGTTTCTTGGTGATTGCTCTAAAATTATCCCGCCTCGCTCGTCGGCCGTTTGCGTGGCCGCTGGCCTGTCTGGATTTCTGGCTGGCTTACTGAGTGGAAGAAGCTTTCCGCTCGATTTTTCGTCCCGTCGCTCACCGTCGACGCCGATGACTCTCCTCCGCTCTCGCTCGCTGTCTTCCAGTGATGGGAGGTAACGATTGAGCACAGCAAGAAACAGGACGGCTCGGATTAGACAGCAGAGGGAAGCTCACCGAAAGTCGGCGGAAACGTCGACCAGGATGCGAATGTTCACGAAACGACATAAACGGCAATCCATCGACGGTAATCTACCCCGGACAATCACGTCACCAAATCTTGTCACTCAGTTAGGCACTCGGAGACTCTCCCCTCCATGAATAGAGGATGAACATTGCTATGGGAGAAGTAATTTTTACGGTTGAGGAGTCTGCCTTAGGAGGCTCCAGAGCCTCGGGTCGGTTTGCTCCCTTCGATGAGGGAGGGCACCGGTATGGGGCCACTGGCCCAAGACTAGAGATCGAGGCCCAAACATATGACGACTATGACTTTAAAGTCCTCAAAGTTCGGGAGCGGACTCAATTTCTTGCGATCTGAATGAATGTTAGACTGGGCCGGGGCACACGGATCATTCTCAGGGAGTCCCCGAAAAATTGAGGTAAGAACACAAACGCTCGTAAGTCGACGGATCCAACGATTCCCAGCATTCCGTAGAATTTCGGTCAAAATAAGTTTCAAACGCGGGACTTCACGGGGCGCTACAAATCACAGCCTGCTCCCGAGCCGCCCGTGGTGAGGTTCTCAAAACTCGACCGAAGTTTCAATTGTTCGCTCATCAGAATGGTAAGACAGATGCTCGCTCCGGCCTGAAGAATTCTCTTTGTATAACTCTCACGATCCCGTCGCCGTCGTTTGCCAGTGTCTTGAATTCCCTTTCTAAGACCCGAAACCCATAGAATTCGGATTTCTGTCTCCGCTGTCTTATGGACTTCGAGAAAAAACGTTCGAAGATCTCGAGGCGGGGTATTTCCCCGACATCGACCTGATGGAAATCTTCAACCAATGAGGTGTCCATGAAGCTCCGAGCAAGTCGAAGACAACAACAGTCGCTAGGGAACTCGTGGAGACTCTGAATGAGCCGCGCAGAGTTCCCTCAAGCAATTCAATGGTGGAGCGCACTGGAGCACGACGACCGCATCGGGATAGGGGAGCAGGGATAACTTTGCCAGTTGAAGACGTGTAGAATTCGTGGAGCAAAATGTTAATTTCGCCCATTCTCAGAATGGGCGAGATGTCTCCACCTGTTCGCCTGCCTGCCTGCTTGACTGACTGGCTGGTCGTCTGGTTGTCTCTCACTCGTTCACTCAGAACGCCGAGACGAAGGGACGAGAACAGGCCGTCGACGATAGTGTATAGAAGGCGGTTGGGGAACGAGATCGGCGGCGTAGTGTACACACAAAAGGGAGCTCACTCGCTGACGCCCTATTCTTCGTTCAGCTCACTCTAGTTCGGGCGTCAAGTTTCCCACCAGCACCTCCCAGGCGGTCCCCCGTCTCTTCTCCCTCCCGTTTTGACGGAGAACCAAAACAGCAGTGGTCTTGCTGTTAGTGGCCGGGGGTTGGGATGACGACGACGAGACCGCTCGTCTTCGTCGTCCTCAGGTTATCGACTGCTCCTCAACGACATCCTGTCAGAACACTGGACGACCACGACGGCATAGGTGGCGGCGACCGAACGGAGAGGAGTCCTTCGACCTCTGTGGGTTCTTTCCTAAGGAGCGGCCGCCTTTTCTCTGAGATTCCTGGGCCCAAGTCAGCCCCGGGCAAATGGGCAGGCCGAGTGAACGGGAGCACAGACGGGGGGAAGAGCGACGAATTAAATATTCTATAATCAAATATTTGCAGCGAGCACGGCGCGCCTGGTCTAGGGGCTCACAGAACCCCCCGCCAGTTCCTCCACCTTGCGGTAGTGTATGTAGAGCCCAATCGGATCCGATCCGCACCATCGCGCCGACGAAGGTCTGGCCGATGGGTCGCTCAGGCTCCCAAAGGAGATTCGGGCACGCTCAGACAGCGAAGTTGTCAATCGTATCACGACGACTGCCCCGGAATTCCTCCGCTCCATCTACGGAAGGAATATTTCCTCACTGGACCACAAACCGTTTTCGGCACCGAAATCGCCCCCCAGAAATAAAAACCGCTCGTTCTCTACGCCGCCGGAGTACTGACCACATTCGTCGGCGACACGGAGAACCTCTGTGGGAGAACGAAAAGGAAAGGACAACAAAAACAGACGACGACATCAAGTGAATTATGGCTGACGATTGAAGCAAGCGTTCAAAATGACTGAGTCCAATGTTGGGAGACGAGGGCACAGGGATAGATCACAGCCGCGTCCCAAGTCGGGGAAATTGCGCAACGACAAAGGGAACCCCATCAGATCCCTATTTCCCTCTCGCTGCTTTACGAGTACGCCAGAGCGAGCGATGACAAACTTCGCAGACGTCTCTGACAACCTCGTTACAACAACGACGGCGACAACTGCGACTGCACCAAGAGCGGGCAGGGCAGCACGGTAACGTCAACTACAAAAGAGGGAGGTCGGCAAAGTTACCTCCTTCTTCTGTTATCCTCGTGAACGTGCTCCGTGTCTAATTTTAGCAAAATATGAAGCGGACGCGCTAAGCCGCGGAAAATGAGTGGAAGCTTCAGCGTCGACGGATATCTCTACGCTGTCCACGAAGCTGTCTTCTGCTGAGCGTTGCGAGGCATGCGCAGTGTACACGACACGATTGGTCCCTTTGGTGGTCGCTGTCGTCCGGCTGATTGGATAATCCTTTCGGCTTTCGTCTCTCCCAACTCGTCGATGTCGCTGTCGACGGTCCTGCGAGGACGTTCCGACTAGCAGGGATCAGGACGCGAAGATCCTGGACTCGCGGATATGTGCGTTGCTTGTACACAGTACGATGAGTTGCTGCGAGCATCGGTAGAAACACGAGGTTCCATCTACCAAGAGGATACTACTTGGCAACGGACGATCGTTGTATTTGCTTGCTCTCGGCTGTCTCTTTCGACAGCCTCCTCACCTGATCCCGGTTGAGGAGGGAGATGAAAGACGGGACATCTCATATACGTCCGACAGTTTTCCGTCTGAGTTCTCACCGGACAATCAAACACTTTCCCAGCCCGATAGTCCTTCCTCGACTGCTATCCCGTGAATCCGCTCCGAGATAACCTCGTCCTCTTGTAAATTATTGCAGCCCAGATACGCGCACTGCTTTCACTCAGTCGGTGATAAAGCCCCATTCTCTGAAACGTCGCACACGTGGGAAACGTTACGGTACGATCCGAGCTTCTCCAGCGTCGGCTGGAAATAGCAACTCGTATCCTGGGTCCTGGAAATCGTTCCTTCCACCAGACGCTCGGCTCCTGGTTTGTGCAAAGGGCGAAAGTTCCAGCGAGATCTCCGATAGTCAGAGAGAGAGGCGCGGGATCCGGCGACAGAGAGACTTCAGTCCTTCGGTGACAAGTCGATCCGCTCCTCTGCCCCCGTTGCAGAGGGAGGTGGTTATTGTAGTGCGCGCGCTAATCGACGGCCGCCGTCGACAGCGAACACCATGCTACAATTCATTATGTTATCTGGATATGCTCCTTCAGTTGCTATCAGGTGACGTCGCACTTTGATCAGTTAACCCCGGAGTCCGTCGCTTGCTCGCAGACTCGCTGTCGTTCACTTCGGTGCGATGTCCCGCGGCGGGCGGCGCGCCCGCACCGGCTCATTCGCTCATCATTTAAATCTTCCGGCTGAACAACCCTCGAACCTCATGGACACGATCGGTGTTTGTAGTGACGGTCGGCGAAACTGAGCACCAATACCGACGACGGCGGAGGTGGCTCCTGAATAGGAGACGAAATGTCTCGTGTACGTCCGAAAGTTTTCCGTCTGAGTTCTCACCGGACAATTCGAGCGGATCTTCCTGGATGCCGAGCGGATACAAGCGCCGGAACGGACCGACTTAGCGCCGATGGTTAACGAAGGGAGAACGGTAGGAGAGTCGGGTGGTCAGAACGCCGACGACGTTCATTACGCTCACAGGGGGATCCGTCTCATTGTTCTCTTTCATCGTGAGTTTTTCCGTCATTCGCCGCCTGTGCCTGATGTAACTTGCACCTTTTTCGACCGAGTGGTCGGCCTAGCGCTCGGGGGACCAATTGCGTTACCTCTCGGTCTGTCCGTCTTGCTTGGGAGGCTGCTTACAACGACGGGACGATTCGTTCCTTTCTCCGTTCTATCTCTCGGTTCCTCCGTTCGATTTCCCTCATTCAACTCCCTGTCCCGCTCCTCATCTAATCGACACATCTGAGCCGAGGAATGAGAGTTGGTCGGAGAGGTGGCATTTTTACTCGGTTCACTCTCCGCGCAGCTCTCTCGGTTGCGGTGCGGACCGAGGCTCGGGGTCAGTTTCTTCTTTTCACACCTTTTTGCCAGCTCCGTTTCTATCTCGTCTGACGGCCGGAGCGACATTGCGTCCGTCTGTCACCGTGGGCTCGTTTCCTCATCTAGTAACGTTCCTCGCCCGGCTCTTGGGCTCTCGTTCGTCTTCCAGATACGGTCAGCTATGGGTCAGCAATAGGGTGGGATCAGGAGCTGGGAAAAACTGTATAACCAGGATGCTATGTAAAGGTTTTTGCTCACAAACAACTAATAAGCCAAACACACCTCGACACGTCGTCTCGGTCATCGAAGGTGCCCCAATCATTTCACGTTCATCCAAACATTCGCCTCCATGTCCCAAAGTCCCAATCCCTCTTTTTTCCTTGCGAATTCCTCAGCATTCGTCCTGCTGCCATTAGTTCGTCCCAACTAATCCCTTTGTACCTCGTCATCCCCAATCCGTTGAGAGAATAGGGAGAAGGTGCCGATCCGGAAGCGAACGTGACCATTCCGGCGGATACTCACTCCGACGTCAGCTGGGCTGAGAGCTATTCGAGTCGCCCACCGAAGAAGAGAGTCGAGCGAGGGAAAGGCCAGATTCCATACAAACGTGGGCAAGGAGTATTCGCCAGCTATAAACGTATGCGCTCGCTCCCATGATCCTCGGCAGCACGGTCGAGGATCGAGGGAGCACGAATCGCTCACGGTTCGTGTCTTCCAGTCCTCGACGTGAGTGCTCAGAGTCGCCGGGATAAACAGCCGAGTTGCCCTTGCGGCCAAACTAGATAGGGGCTCTTTGAGGGCTCGCGTCGTCTCTTCGAGGGCTCGCGTCGCCTCTCCTTCCGGCTATCCCGGCCCCGGCCCAACTCGAGCCACCAGCAAACGGTTCGGCCTGGTTGGCAGCCTTTCTGTGCGAGTAGGAGTAGTGCGAACAAATGATTAGCAACATTGTCCGACTCCAGTGACGCGTAATTTTCAACCGGCTCCACACAATAGGTCTTTGGTTCTCCTCCTTTTCGCTGACAAAAAGGGAGAGCTCAAAGAAGAATGACTCGCAACTGCCGTTCGCTTGTCAAGCCAACACTAAAAGCCCACCGAGCCAAGGAGATTGTGCTTCTGCTGCTGCTGCCACCATCGATGATACAGGCGTTGCTTGGTGGGCGAGCGCTCCTGCATCCGAAGGAAGAGAGTGCTGCGAGGCGCCCGAGGATCCGGTAGGCCGAAGCGGTGAACCCAATCGCTACAATGGGAGCACACCTCTCCGAGCTCGATCCGTCCCAGTGGGGCCGTCGCGGTCGTCGTCGTCGAAGGTGTCAGCGGGCTTCGTACCAGACAAAATCCGCGCCAATCCATCAAGTAGCTCACAATGTAAACAAGCCGTGAAGCCTATCAGCTCCTGAAGTGAATGCTTAAATGAGTTTAACGGCGGCGCGCTTCTTTCTGCTCCTGACATCAATGAGGGCCCGCTATGGCGCTTCAACGAGCTTTTCAACGACGACCCTTCGCCACCCTTCGCAGACGTTCATTCGGAGCGCTACTAAGTTCGAGGGCGCCCTGGTTGCGAACCTCCTACTATACTAGAATAGTTGACCGTCCGAGCCGCAGTGGCACTAAACCACTCGATTACGTCCAACTGGCGTTTCATCTCAGTCAGAGCTTGGGAGGGTCCGACTTGCGAGGAACTTCTCGGACCAGGTCGGGAGGGGGCACCGTCGCGCGTCGTACCGGAGCCCGGATAGGTAGTCATCCTTCTCGGCGTCGCTTATCCTGCTGTCTGGTACCGAGCGATGATGATTGCGCTTAATCAGCGCGGAGCAGACCGTCGAACTCCCGACTAAGTTTCCCGAGGAAATTCCCCGAGGAGGGCATTATCACGCGTGAGATGCGGTGGCCCGCCTCGATCGCCGAATGTCATCGACGACGGCATCCGATGCTCGTACGTTCATACGAGTCGGTGGCTCCGCAGTACTCGATATCAGGCCGTCACCCTGGGCCCGAACAACTGTCCTCCCCCCCGCCTTCCCCATTCGTTCGGGAGTACCTTTATCCTTGCTCTGTATGCATGCATACATGTAATGAAACAACGGAAATTGCAGCAGAGCCGTGTACCGTCGCTGCTCCATCCATGCGACGGACAATCGCGGTTCGCGACTCTTGGCGAACACAATGGCGGTATCTATTCTCGGACCTCTATCTGTACTAGCTCGACGGTCACAGAGAGACCGCCTATCTGGAACTCGGAGGTGCATCCGCGTATCTTTGGAATTCCAGCGCTTTCTACCCCGGGGAGGAATCGAGCTCGAAAGAACAGCGCTAGGTCTCGATAAAATGTTTCTATCCTCCACATGGGACCGTTCCAATTTGCTTCGAACTCATGGCTCCGAAGAGATATCGATCGAGTTGAATTGGTGCCGTGGATTTACGTTGCGCGAGATTTTCATGGCGATTCAGCGGATATGGAATGTTTGCCGAGCAGAGTATTCAGCCGAGTTCCAGGCACGTTCGGCACAACACACAGAGCAAACTTCGCTGCGGTTACGGCGAGCTCAAGTGGAGCATGAATTAGTGCAGTGCGGATGCGGTTCGAAGGGATAGATCGATGGATTTGCATCGACACGCTGCGTCCTCGGGAGACAGAAATGAGCTCTGGGTAATTTGGGACGTGTACGAATCGATTCGCCTATTCTTCAGCCGATTGAGCGAGAAAATAGGCCTGGAATCGATGCCGACGTCTCGAGAAGTCTACTCCCAGAACTCCCACAGGAGAATCTAGCCGGCAGCGAATTAAGGTATGTTCAATAGTGAACACAATTTCAGAGAGATCGAATCAGTCTGTAGGGACGAGGTGAAAGTTCGGATGACGGCGACGAACACGTCAGGATGAAGTATAGGAGTCGTTCAGTCATCCAACAACGAGCTAAGAGAGCCCAGGGGACTGCCGAGCGAAGGCTACGAGGGTGCGATGTAAAATTTCGTTGCAGCTACCACTCCTAAGACTGAAGGGAAAATGGGAACGCTCCGCTCAACGAGGCGAAGCAGATCGAAGATTCTGCGCACGAACACTAGCTCCAAACCTTCTGGAATTCCGGACGCCGGAGTTTCGAGAGCTCATCGAGGACCTCTCGACCAAAAATAATAATCCCGTCCCGACACCAACGTTGGCGTCGTGCAGCTCGATCGAATCAATTTCATAATTTGGTATCGCATGCTCCCTGTCGTATCCGGGAAAGTCAGCGCTAGGCTCCTGCCAGGAAACAGCTGAGCTCTGGAAGACTCTCGTTCGGATCCCTTCTTCCGTGGGGAGTTCGCCACGCTCTATGTTGCACGCAAGAGATGCTTCGACGTTCGGGCGTGGAAGAGGCTGTTCGCGGATTTGTGGCCGGTTTCATTAGGTCAGAACGCTTTTTTTCTGTCCGATGAGCCTCGCATGGAAACGATAGTAGTTTAAGAGATGGAAAAAACGATAGTCGAACGTCCAAAAACTTCCGCGGCCCTCTTCTTTTCCTCGTCTCCCGCAAAAAAGTGATCGTCCGCTTGCCCGGCCATCTAGTGATCGAGCCGATAAGTCTGGAGCGTCCGGACACCTTGTGTTCAGAAAACGGGCGGAATTTAAGGTTCGCTGAACGAGTAAGCCAACGTAAGTGGTGAACTGAATTCGAATTCCTGATTGCCGAGTGATCGCAAGATCTTTGAATCAGAACTACCCGATGATAAATGGTAAGGTCCGATCGGTTCCGGATGGGAACTTGCACTTCCGATCTGAATCTACCGGCGAACAAGTTGTGGATTCGAACGCGGAAGCTTTCCCTTAATAAATGTCATTACACGAACAGCCGATGGGCGCCAACACAGGGTCAGCCCCTGTGGTGTAATGTAGACAAGGATACCAGCGTCGTTCACGAGGAATGTGCTCGTAATTGGTTCGGTTGTACAATCACAACTTAAATTACGTTGACATTTCCGTGTCGGTGCTCGTACAGAAACTTCTGCGGAAAAAGCGGCGGAATTCCGCGCCCATGGAATGTCACCTCCCGAGATCTGAGAGGATTGCCGAAAATCTCTCCCGTCGCCACAGAACGAAGGGTTCCCGCGCTCTGAACCGCAGTCGGTCGTCCTTCCACTGCCACGGTGATCGACGCTTCTCTGGCGAACTCGGTGCCGTGAACCGGAGCCGATGATATGAAGGATCTGCGGCACCCAACGGCGTCCGAATTTCACTCTTCATTGAAATCCGTCTGAATCGATTCGAGCGTCCTCTCCGTTCATTTTAATAGATTATTCGAGAAGAGCCCGTCTGGCGCAGCTTGCGACACTCACCGGTCCGTTTCGAAGCAGGTGGGGAGAAGGAATATCTGCAAAGATCGAAAGAAATCTATTAGTCAAAGCGTCGAATCGGCCCCTCTTCTCCTGGGACAAGTCAGCATGAGTCAAAAGCAATCGAAACATAATTTATCACCGGCGCGGAGCAAAATTTCCACTTTCCGGTGGTTGCGCTCGTTGCCCCAACAAAACTGAGAGTCGGTCTTGATGGTCTGCCTCACCATCTAACTCACAGGCCCACTGATGAACGAAGGGTTGGATGAAACGCTAGAAGAAAGGGAGGAAGACTGTCTGACTACCGACTGACTGGCTGACCGACCGACTGACTGACTGACTGACTGACTGACTGACTGACTGACTGACTGACTGACTGACTGACTGATTAAGCGAGAAAGTGAAGATCCTCTGGAGCGTTTCAGACCGCGTGTGGCGGTCTCCAGTGGTGCGATTCGCAGCTTCATCTGCGAGTCTCGATGCTACGCGAATTCGAGGGTGCAACCACTACTCCGACGTTGGTGGTTGATTTGACGTGGACTGGTTTCGCTTTCACAACAACAAGTGCAGTTGTGCCGTTTTCCGACCACAGGCTCATTTCAAAAATGTCTTCAACTGTCAATGACGGCTGTCCGGCGTTGGTGATATTTCCGTCATTCACTTGCTCGCCTCGTCAGACGGCAGACAAAGCCCAGCAACAATTGCAGATCCGCGAGCTGATCTACACGAAATTGTCTCATCAATCCGGCTACACATCCACCCTGGCAGCCCCCACCCGAAAATTTCAATGGCGATAACGTGACTGGAAAATCATTTTGATTGGCGCTTTCGTTCTTCGCACGACACTGTGATCGATCTGCGTTTGGGTTACCGATCGAGGCGAGAACTGAGAAGAATTTTCATCATGTGAACAAGTCGAGCGTTCAGAGGCGTCAGGACAGATCTTCTCTGCTGTCAGAAGTCGGATGAAATGTTTTTCTCCTTTTATTAGTTTTGGGCTCATCGAAGAGCGATACGCTTCGCCGCCATCACGAAAGAGGACTCCTTTGAACTGCTCAACGGCTTTGTCATAGGTTAACACATTTTCTTTTTTTTCACCGCATTCCGTCGACTCCAGAAACGACCCGAAAAGAGTTTTTGAAAAAACGTCATTCCATTTAGTGGAGCCGAAAATCCAGCAAACGGGGACTTTTCCAATTTCTCAAATGCGTCTTCCCTCGTGCGGCCGAAGCAAGGTCGAAGACGGGGGATGAAGCGATAAACGCGATACTTGGCTACCGAATACGGTTTCCCACCTCTCGGCATTGCCTTTCACTTTAAATCATTCAAATGGGTACGTGTTTTGTTCTCGTGACCGATGCACATAAACAGTTGCTGCATGTGTGCTCGGTGTGGACAGAAACTCCTCTCACCCCGTGCAGACCAACCACGCATTAAGCCTACCGAGTAATGAAAACCGGCCCTATGGTCCCTCCTTCGGACGCGGCTCGGATTAGAGAAATCCGCCGCGGACTTGTTCCCCAGACCTGAGATCCCAACGAGATGGAACTTGAACCAGACTTATTGGGGGAGCATGTGACCATAGCCGTCCTCCTCCGGAAAAAGACCAAATCCGTTAAGTTGGAGAGTCGGATTCGATGCGGTGCGGAAAAACTTCTTCCAACATTATAAGCCGCATGCGCAATTTAATCACGCGAATCGGCCCGGTTAGAAGCATACGAATATGGAAACTATTCTCAAGGACGATGCTTCCGCTTCCACGTGTAGTGACAGAAGTATGTATCCAGTCGAGTAGCCCGCTTTACTACACCGACGCAACATTGCTCAATGTGAACCGTGATAATTTATTTTTCCCGCCTCGTAGAGTAAATGATCCATTCGCAAACGTCCCGCAAACCCTTGCGTCGCTCCAAGCGAATCGGTTCCACGCGGCGACTCCTCGGGACAGTTTTATCATGCGGCGATTTTACCACGATTACCGATTCTTCAACGATCGAATCTCGCTTTTGAGTCGAGCGTCAGAGGTGAGACCTCATTTGAAGTGAGATTTTCCGGACGTCCCGCTCGTGACTGACTCGCAGATATTCTTCGATCGTGCGAAAAAGTGACACTGAATCGTTACGCGCTTCCGACTTCAGTTTCTAGAACTCACTCACCACAACGATACAGCGTCCCGAACAAAAGATCGCGAAAGCGCATGGAGCAAGGCGATTCACCGGAAGGAACGTTTCCAGTGACTAAACCACTTCGATAATGCCCATCTGGCTTCGGCTCGCTTTCACGAGCCCAATGCAAATCGGAGCCAGTGCCGGAGAGCGTTTGTCGACCGACCGACCGCCCGCCCGTCAGTCATTCTCCTGCTCATCGCAGCGATCTTTTTCCACTTTCAATTTTTTCCTTCCGTTCCGCGGCAGAAGAAGCGGCAGCATGGCTTGACCACGAGGTCCAGCGGGTATTCCAAGATACCCACTTCTACTAGTTTGTGAGGCCAGTTAAGCATAAGGGATAAAAACGACGAATAGAAAAAAACAGCTATCTCATTGGAGAGCTTGTTACCCAATGTTTTTCAAGCGCAACATTGTGAGAAATTTGCAGATGCAAAAACTTTGAACACCCGACTGATTCGAACGGAGTCGCAGAGGGTTCTCGAGTGTTGGTTTGGAATTATTCAACGAATGATTTTGGAAAATATGCGACTCAGTCCTTTCTGGCGGAACGCAAACTGAAGCGACGATTTTACACTCGGACAAATGAGGGGATACATTCCCAGTGGAAGAAAATCTTGTGTCCCGAGTGTCCAAACCCAACAAATTACGGCTTGCCGCGTCGAGGCAACGGAGGAACGGAATGCTTCGTCATGGAAACGAATCATTCAATCGCTCATTCCTCGGCCTCGGTAGCTCGTGCGACAATCTCGGTTATGGCTTTCCTCGTCGACAGTCGGAGAGATCGTCGCACAATGATTCATTGCTCATTCCGATCGAGAGGAGCGGAACTTCGCGCAAACCAGTCATTCGAAATAATTACTACATACTTCTCGGTGGAGTGATCTTGCTTCCGATTTCGCTCGCAACGTACCCATCACGGCATCCCTCCCATCTTCGGAGCAGGCATGGACGGTCTCGAAAAGGCTGACTCTTTCATAAGACAGCTCAAAGCCGACATCAGACGCACTCTGAAGGCATCCCTCTCATGGGAGGTTTCTCAATAGAGCCTCCCGTCCGAGGACGCAAGCTCGGTTGAGAGCGATCTCGAGTACGGAGCAAAGCCTGATAATCCGTTATATCGATTCGAAGACAACGTAAACAAGAAAGACGGGAAGTACGCCGGCGCCCCCACTACCCGCAACAAACAAGGCCGAAGGAACTGAGGTGGACACAAGGATTCGCTGATCTTATAGATAGTAGCCTCGACGCCACCTTGTATTATCACACAGGTTCTGAGAAGCTGTGTGGGCCGCCGTCTATCTTTAAATGCTCCGGCCGTAATTTCGGAAAGCTCTCCTTAGTAGACACATCTAACTTAAGCCATGGATGAGCACCCGATAGATCCAGAGAATGAGAGAAGAAGACGAAGCGGCCGCTCCACACGAGAAATAACCATGGCAAGGACAGTCGCTCTCATTCATATGGATGGGAGTCCGCAATATTGTGTGGAGCCGCCGGCGGACGCACAGACAAGATCGGCCAGACCGTGTAATCTATTTTCTGGGGGCATTGGATGAAGAAGTTCGTTTTGCGGCTTGGGTTTTCTGAGGCATTCCTTTGTTTCATTCCTACGTGGCGACTCTCGAGCACGACCAACTAGCCACGTGGGATGCTAATCGGCTGCGGAACAGGTTTTCCAACAGGTTTGCACATCTTCTTCTCCCAGTATGTCCTCGTATAGGAGATGAGAAAAGATCGCTCGTTGCAATTCCGCTACCAGGGACCGCCGGCAACACTCCAAGTCATTCTCCACGGTCGCTGAATACGTCAGTAGCTCGGTCGACGACAAGTTCCTGATTTGCGGAAGCCGACGATCGTTTCATCAGTAATTTATGAGGGCCAAGATTTAATGTACATAGTACATACACGTGTGTTCGGTGGAAGTGCCCCTGATTGTCCCGCGGACGGTATGAGCAGTGTTGAATTAATATTTATAAATGGATCAGGTTTGTCCGGTGACGCTTCCATTCGGCCCGCATGGGAGAATCAGGCGCGGACAAGCAGGCAAACGGGCAGACGTTCACGTTCTCAAATCAACGAAAGTGAGCCGCGCGGAAAACAACTAGGTCATAGGCAATTAAAAACTGGCGACTCATGGAACGGCTTCTGTTGCTTTCGTGCAGCGAAGAGCAGCGAAGAAACAATCGTCTTACACGACCGCTTCAGATGACAGTTCTTAGTTGTTGATTAAAACATTCACCTCTGGGAAAACTCCTCCCTCTCCCCGTTTCCGTCCTCCTGACATTTGCAGCTGCTCACTGAGAGGCGCAACGAAAGAAAAAAAAAAAAAGCTCCACGGAGAGAGTTGCCTGTGGCCGTGGACTTTCAAAGTGTTCTGGAGTTGCGTCCAGAGATGGAAACCATTTAGCTGTCTTTGGTTGACAATTGGTCATTCCGGGCGCTGTGATTGTCATTTCCTGGATACAAACTCCACGTAGGTACGCGCGAGTGTCTGTCGAGCGCTTGATCCTGACTCCGTCGATCTTCCGTCTACGCAACTAATACTATCCCGACACGGGACTCTTTTTGGAATGCTCAGTAATCGTTGAATGCCTGGCCGACAGGTGCAGAGCTCAACTGACTGTCGTGTTCCTTCGATCGGTGTCAACGTCAGAGCTGCGGTCGTATCTGTTGTTGCGGGCTCTGACCACTGGATGACAGAATGAAACTGTCCTTGCGGATGAGCCGCTTATTTTTCCTCGATTCTCATTAATGGCTCATGGACTCCCCGAAGCTGCACAAAAACTCTCTTCGGTCAATACCATGTCGTCGTTTGAGGACTTCTGCATGCTGGTTCTACTGAGGACGAAGCTGAAAATTTGACGAAGACCAGCTCACTTCAGTAAGGTTTACGACGAGCAGAGACGATGGCAGCACCATTAACTCACAAAACTCGATTGAACGCGACGCAGTCAAAGTTGCACGCTCGTGAACCCGGTGCGAGAAAAAATCGGCTCCAATCTTCTGACGCTTCTCGTGTCGAAACAATCCTTGCCTGTCGAAGTGATTGATCTCGTCAGGGGCGGCGGGTCAAGCCGATGAGCGAAGTCAGAGCTTCTAAAAGAGGTATGCGGAGAGAAACAGGAACTCCTCCGACGAAGGGAACACAGATCGCAGTTCCGGAGAGATTGCGAATTTCATGGCGCCGCTCGACGTGACGAGTGGATTTACGCGAATGAATCCACTTGCTACCATCCGGACCAATGTGTTATCTCGCCGAGGAACACTCGCACAGCAATCCGTAACATTGAACACTGGCGGTTTGATGATTCGTTCATCAGACTTACGTACCTAATTGAAAAATTGATCGAAACTGCCCGCTGAAGGTCCCGTGTCCGATGACCAGCCACGGCTGAAAATATCCCGCAGACGCAGCATTTGCGTCTTATCCATCCGTCAATTCATCCACTCATTCATTGTGTTCAGCTGGCTGGCTGGCTGACTGAGTTGCTTAGATCATTATCGTTGACATATTGAATTCCCTCCCGATCGAATCGACATTCGTGTCGATCGTCCGAGCTGTGACATGCAAGCCGACACGGGATGCGGTGGCGCGAATAGTTCCAGCGACTAATAAATCCGCTGGGTTCCGCTGATTCTTCAGAGCTGGAAGATTTTCGCACCGAGCGACGTCGTTTCCACGTTCCGAAGATTTTCGGAGACGAGTTTGGAGCGAGAAATGCGCTGAAATTTTCTCTGTCAAACCGTCTGCTTTCCGATGCTGAACGTTGCGACCGCCACGCTGTTGTCAGAAATGGTGTCGGAACAGAGGGAAAAAGACTTTCTTCTAAGCGTGTCAGTGTCATCCGTCGCATCTATGTTTGTCTCTGTGGAGCGAGCGAGTCGGACACGGTGGCAATCGTGAGAACTTCTGCCGCTTTCACTTGAACTATTCACGGGAGAATACGCCCGTTTACTGACTGAGTGAGATACCGCGCCGGGTAAACCGCGACGACCGGCAGCGCGGTGTGACCCTACCTCGCTACCCTGCCCTGAAGCCGGCTTAGCGAACCCCACCGCACGCAATTCTTTCGATAGCTTATCATTCAGAAGACTCAACGGTCGACTGGTCGCTTGTCACTTCGTTGACCAGCGGATTGACTTCCGTGATTCTGGAGCGACGTCGTCGGTCCGTACGCCGCGCCGTATAATTTCCAGGGGCTCGTTACGATGAAAAAATAATACATTGAAACACAGTACATGGATCGTTCGCCGCACATCGGTGCAGGCGTTATCGTCCGGCTCCAGGGGATCGTCAGGACCCGGTGGTCGCCTCCGCCGCAGCCTTATCGACTTTGGTATTATCTTATTATGAGAATCGGGCACCGGAATACCGCACCAAGAGATTGCCATGGGAGATTATCGACCACCTTTCAACGACGCGAGCATTGTCGGTTTCGAAACTATATTTTTCGCCACCAGAACGCCGTTCGGATTAAGGAATCCATGAATTCATACGGCTGCTGAATGTGCTCAGTTATCGTACAATGAAGCAGGGCGGTTCCTGATAGGGGAGCTGGCCGTGCAAGAACATGGAGTAGCTCTGCTTGCCCGCACAATCCGAAGAGATTTCTCACCTCGAGTGTACAATGTTCCAGAATAAGTTTTCCTTCGATATAGAATGATCATAGACCAAAAGCTGAGACGTTAACGAGTCCGGCTGGCGGATGGCGGCTATGACCAGTCGACTAGCATCGGATTCCCTTCCGTGCTCAGAGCATCTGCTGCGCCGGAATCACTCCGATAACCCGTATGGCCGTATACGCACGATCCCAGAGGGGTCCATGTGGAAGTTTCCGGTCAAATGAAGCGTTTCCAGCGACTGCCCGACTCGAAAACGCCTTTCCCTCTCGACCAGTTAAATATCACGGCTACCGCGGCAACGCTCCACAGAATTTCCTGAGGCACTGGTCCACGGTAGAGGTTCGGATTCCGTACATCTGATCAAGCACTCATAGTGTCGATTGCCAAGGTGACCCGAGGGTCCTGCCAGGAAGATAACCTCAGGAAGTCGTCTCGGAGCCGGCCGGAGAAATCGTCGAAATGAGAGCAAAGCAATGCGGAGGAAGCACCTATTAGTCAAATTGCACATAGAGAGCTCTTTTATCCGCCATATCTAGTCAGGGGAGCGATCCACATCGTGTACGTATGCAGAGTAAATGGCTCAATGCATGGGGAAAACGGTCCGAGACAGAAAGCAAGCATGATGAGATAGGACTGAGTGAAGCGACTCCGTTCTGGTATTACCTGGTCCAAGTGTACATACGGGAGCAGGACGATTTGAAAGCATGCGGCCGATGAATCCTTCCGTTGAGCTTTCCAGGCTCCTGCTCGAAGCGAATACGTCGCAGGACCAAACTCGTCGTTGGTCGTATTCTCCCGAGGGAACTCGGAGACCCGAGTGCAACGGAACGATTCCTAAAGGAAATCTACGATGTTTGCAACGACGGAGCACCGTATTTTTTGCTCTCAGTCATTCATCCCGAGTACCGAGCCTCGTTTAGAAAATGTCTCAATTTTTCCTCAGGAAGGCAAACCAGCAGCGGCGTGCCGAGCGGTCAGCGAGCTGTCTGTCTCCGACCGGTTGACTGAGAAAAGAAAAAGAATCCCCGACATCATCCCACGGCCCAGTTTGGTGTCCATAATTCTTTCTCTCCTTTGGCAAACGCCCGCTTCGGCAACGATGACAGCCGAAGAAAGCCCTTTGACCACTGCGGATCATCGCTGCCGCTTTTTCTAAAGAGCGAAATTTTTCGCGGACGTAAACACTCCGTTCATCCGCTTACCGGCTGACTGACGGACCGTTCGGCCGGCTGACAGTCACTGGGCCTCGAGTCGGAGCCGGGACGATCGCTTCCGATGCAGAGAACCCGTTGAATTTTATCAGTGCCGTAGGAGAACGCTCAACAGAAAGCGATTTGCCACCAGCGGCGGCGTCGATGGCGCGTTTCAGATAGTCTTCGTTCCTGCCTTCCTCGATGACTGCGTGGCTTGTTCGCAATCCGCGCGCGTCCGTTCGGCCGCATGGCTAGCAACAGTCGTCGACGTCGGTCAGCTGATGAATGAACAACTTCAACAAACGTCGTCCAATCGACCCAACTTTTAGTCAGCAGCGTCTTCCCTTCCTCCGTCTCGACGTTGACGTCGTCGTTGGCGGCGGGCTGACTGAGTGACCGGCCGCGCGGCCGGCCGGCTATTCTGCGGGACCTCTGACCTCCGAAGGCAGAAATTCCATCGCGGAGCAACATCTGATCCAATGACACAGTTTAGGGATCGCCGAGGACGCAGCGGAAAAAAAATACCAATCACTACTACCTGGCCGGTCGGGTCACTTTCCCGCTATGCAAGCGATGGTCCGGCCGCCCGCTCGCGGAACCGGCGTCGCTGGCTCCAGGAACGATGGCTTATGAAAATATGGCCCTTCGCCACGAGTGAATGGAGGAAGATTTCTGCACATCGATCGACTCCGCGAGTCTCGACGACCTCGGCCCGATATTGTACATACGTCGGCACCGAGAGTGTGACCATTTGTAACCGTCCCGTTACCGCGACGATTGAAGACCTCTGCTGTTGGAAGCACTTCACGCCTCGCCGAAATCGCGCCGACGGCGGCACCGGCGGCACCTCGCTGAGACACCTACAGGACAATCTTGGGTTCGGGAGTCTTCCTCGAGTTTTGCCATCGTCGTCTCTGTTTCTGTTGACTTTTGTGGCGAGCTAAGACCCTTCTTCCTTCCCGTCAACCCGGAGCTGCTCCGCCGCTCGCCGGGGCTCAAGAGACTTCAGTCGAGGTGATGCGAGACGACAACGGATGTCAAAATTAAACCACTCCGTACAAATAGCCTTGAGCGGCTCCGACTCACTCACTCAGTCAGTCAGGGAGGCTATTTGCCGCTTGCTTCCTGAGAGAGCTCGGGACGTCGAGGGATAAAAGCTCGCGTTCGGAAGTCGATGGCAGCCGATGATGGAGACTTCATAATCGGCTGTGCGAGGAAGTCTCGCGGCGGGAAGAGTGCTCGAACACGCTGGAAACTTTCGCCCGGAAAACGAGACTTGACGTTCCAGGTCTCCAAAAAAATTTGGCCCGCAACATGTTCCCAACAACAGCAGCTACAGGAAATGACAACAACGAGAGGAAAAAAACGAATTCCGGTAACTGCCTTACGGCCGCGCCACAATGGAAGAGGAGAAAAGCTTCGCAAGAAGCTTTCGGGACACCAATGCTCACAAAACGCGAGGAAAGCGTTTGCCCGATTTGGGAAACGGCATCAGCCCCGAAATAAAAATATATGTGAATTATGGTGGGGGAGCCCGGTCGGCACCGATTTCATAGTTGGCCGCGATAGAGGCATCGGAGAGGTTCTGTCTATCGGACAGAAACGAAGACACATTCGGCGTAATGGAATCGGTTCTGTCTCGTCCCTTCTCCCGATGGCGACAGCGTTGGCGGCGTCACCACCGCGGCCAAGGGGGAAAAAGTGGCAGCAGGAAAAATGTGCATTGACCGAAGGAACGGCCGGCGACTGACTGAGCCGAATGTTCGTCGAGCTCTCATTTATTCTGACCGTGGGGGTGTCTGATGCCTCCGGAGGATTACCTTTGGGAAAATTCATCAACGACCAGAGACGAAGATCGATATGGAAACAGAGAATCGGACTGTAATTATTTTTCCAATCAAAGGCTTTTTTGTGAAGTCTCGCTCGGCTGCCCGAACCTCCACCCGCACGCCTGCCTGCCTGCCCACCGGTCTCTGTTCGTTCACTCGTTAGCTCGATCCCTTCGCTTTACTCTCTTGCTCTGCCGGCCGCTGTCTGGCTGGCTCGCCTGCTTTCTGACTTTGCCCGGCAGGCGAGCCACTCCTGGGGCTCACTATTTTCAGAGGAAGTCGGGGCAAACGCCAGAAACTGAATGAGACAATCAGTGAAGAGGATCCAGCAAGAGAGGGGAAGCGGCGGAACAAACTCCGAGGTTTCATTACCTCTGCCTCGGGAACCTGCCGCCACCCGCAACCGACTCTCTCGGGCAACGATACACCCATCGCTGCCTGACCCTCGCCGCCTGTGCAGTCGACCAGGGACCATTTTTTGATAGCTCCGATGGTGAGCGGAGTCTGAGGTGGAGTGAACTCTGAAGGCTCTCTCCCTCTCTGAGTTTCAAGTTTTGGACCTCAGGAACGCATGGTTAGGTATTGCAATAAATCCTTCTCCCCATCGATATCTTCAGAGCCAATAGATGGACAATCACTGCGAGGTTCAGCGTCCCCGGCTCGATGACGGAATTCAGTCAGAGAGCTCAGTCAAGGAACTCAGCGTCTGCCGTCAGTGTTCGATTCCGAGTCGGGAAAAATAGGTTTCCGAGTTGGGGGACGACGCTCACTAGAGAAACCGGAGAGACTCGATAACATCGAGAGCAATCCACATCAAGGCGGGACGACTCCGAGAGAACCTCCGGTTTTTACCTACCGTGTCTTTCCAGGGTTTTGATGGAGAAAGGATTTCCGTTTGCAACTTTTACTTTGTGAGAATCGACGAGGATTTTTTTACTCAAGCCTAAATATCTCTCGGGGCCGCGCGGAGCTCTAATAATCGAAATCAGATCTTGGCGAGGTTTTTGAGCCAGTCGGGATACCCGCAGCGACTGATCTACATACGATGGAAGATTGAATGAAGTTCCGGGAAACGGTTTCTGTCGCTAGCGGGCCTAAAGAGACGACACCCATCCAAGTAAATCGGACGGTTCCGAAACCGAGTGAAGTGTGAAGGATAGAATACGTGCGTGCTTCTTTTCGGAGCGTGGCATTGATTGTATTCCAAATACCGAATATTGCTGGACTTGGCTCCGGCGCAGAGTGTTCCGTTTGGATCGAGCTCGTTATCTGTTGCTATCGCTTGCCAAAGCACCGGACAGCGGACCAACTTCAGCAATCGAGCCGACAGTACGCGAAGAAACGCTTGGACGTGAATCGCGTTCCATGAATTTGAATGAGGCGAACAGAAAAGTGTCGTAAAAAGCATGTTGTGAATAATTCCTCGACTCGGTGACTTCCTTAGCGCTATCATCTCTTACGGTAGAGCCGTCAAATCACGGATCCTCTGGAAGATCCCCCCGGGAATAAAACGGTAGAGATTCGGATGAAGTATGGAGAGAATCTTCGGAGCGACGGCTCGTCGGCCGAGAGCCAATCCGTCGGCGGGAACATTCATCCGATTATTCTCGTCCTGAATCCCCGTTGCCGTGATCACTCTCTGCTGGGTGGTCACGGCCCAGGGAAAATCTGGTGAAACAGACAAAATCAAAGTTTCTCCTAATGGAGGTGAAACTTACGGCGAGCGGATAGATTGCCACCGATGTTTTAGAGAGGTGGCCCGCTGGTCGACTCAAATCTGGAGCGTGGGAGTTTCAGTCGGAGGAGTTCGCTTATCTTAGCGAGACTTTGCCACCGCTGCCACAATCCCGATCTGCAGTTTGAGCCCCTCACAGCGTCTGCCAGTCACGGTTTCCGTACGTTTTCCGTCGGCTGTTATCGGCTTTCGGTAATCCCATTTTCCTACGGGTCGTCTCAAAAGAGTTCGAACCTCTCTCTTCAGCGAAGCGACAGCCGGCATGGAAGATTTTACAATCATCATCAGAATATGCCGGTGTGCGGGAAATTCTATCACAGAAGAAAAACAGGAAGGAGGAGAGTCCCCTATTGGTTCGAGAAAGCCAGCAGCTTCGTTCGTACGTGTCCCGCTGAAAATGTGAGCGGACCATAGGCACGAGTTCCACGCTCGAACGATTCAGCGTATCGATGGAACGTTCGGCGGCGAGTGATGAACAATGTCCTTGGATCGGAAACCGAGTGAATGTTTGGAGGACTTTCCGTGTTGGAGCCTTACAAGCTCGAGCAACGAACATCCATTCCATATCCACACAAAACGAATCGAGAGGGGACGGCGAGAGTGTGAGGAACGATGACGTCGACGACGAGGACCTTGAAGACCCCTTCCCTGAAGGATGGCGAAGGCATGTCCGGGCACACCCGGCCAGGTTCCTATCGATCACGAACAACCCGTTCCTTCTTCCGAGACGTTGCCTACGACATCGATGGTATGGCTGCAACATACACACGCAATACACATAGTAACTGGAAACAGCACCGAGGGGATGGGATAACGGAAATGGGCCGATCGAGGTACCTCGACCGGCGACAGAGGCGGGCATCGCGTTGAAAGACGCCGCCATCACCTCTGCATTGTCCCCCATCGGATCGACGTGCCGGCCTGAGGTAGTACATGGCCACCCGCCTCTGTAGCCGGACATCGGGGGCGGAGGGCCCGAAAGAAAAAAACTGATGGGTCAACGCATTTCGTCATTTTTCGTTCATTCGAACATCAGAGTCTCTGAAAATGGTCATCAGCTCGAGGCGTTTAGCTCTGTAATCAGTCGGAGCCGGGAAGACTACGACGCCACGCCGACGGTTGGAAGGAGGATTCGCTGATCTTGCTGATTGGGCATTGTTTTCAGAAGGAATTCACATCATCGTCTGCGAAATACTTGTCGACGTTCCCCTCCCCTTCCCAGTCCGTAATGTCGTTAATCGCTACCCGGTTCGATACGGAGTGACCCCTCTTCGACTCATCTGAGCGATTCACCGAGAGACCGACCGATCAACAAAGCGATTATTCTTCGTGAAGGAAAGCTTCACAATGAAATTGTACGCGAAATGTAAGCGAAAAATAATGATGAGCGTATCTAAATGAAATTTCATAATTTCCAGCTGACCCTTGACGGAGCGCTGCGTTTTGAGGTGAAGTTGACAATCGCTCGCTCACATGCTGACGCTAGTTCGTTCGTTGCAATCAACACGACAACTGTTGCCGCCGTTCAGGCCGAATATGTTGGAAATGAAGATTGCGATGTACACCGCCGTTTGCAGTATTGTGTTGACGTTGACGTGTTTTCGGTCTTAGCCGGAGCGGAGTCGCAGATGTTGGAAGGGGCGTAAGTAAGCGGACGCCGATACATCACAGACGCGTCAAGGTGTTGCAATGCGACATTGGATACGATGCGGCGTGTGGTCGACGTGTCGGGTCGGGAGAAAATGAATTAATCGAACGAATGAATCCGAGACGTAACAAAAGAAGTTACGGTGCAGTGCGTAAGCGTTGCGAATCAATACCGACGAGTACCTTCGGACGAGGAACAGATATTGCCATCGACGGTTCGAGTAATCCTACCTCACAAATGAACATCCGCCAAAGATTGATGATTGTAATTGCGTTGCGTCGGAACAGAATCCACGAACAATTGCTGTACTTGCTCTCAGCACACAATCTTCGACATTGTAGTCGACTATTTCTTCGGGGATTGTCCTCGAACCGCGTTCCCAAGGACCGATCCGGAGGGCTCCGGGATGAAAAGAACTCCGGAGAGTACTTTGTGGGAATATCTTCGAACACCCTTCGCCTGGCAGCGAGGTGACGACGTCGGTGTTCTCCGGAAGCAGCCGATTAATCCGCATTGGTGGATAGAGTCCGCTCCCCCAGTGCTCCCACGCATCGCTGCTGGACATGAGTGTGTCGGCTGATGAATACTCGAGGCAGTCCGACTGCTATTCTGTAACTAGTGCCAAACAAACAATAGCGACGACAGTGGAAATAGTCGTCGCTCTTACTTTCGCAAGCAGTCAGCAGCTCAGGTCGCTAATGTCTGTTCCCCCTTCTTTGTCGTATTATCCTCGATTCGCTCGCTGTGTAAATATTGTTCTCAATTTCTCTCGTGGCTAATTGACTAGCTGCTCTTACGAGACCCTCCTGCTTTCATATTCAAGGCTTGGTTCCGCCACACCTGAGCAACGTGATTCTAGCTCTGAATATTTCACCACAATTTGGTTCCATGAGCAGATCCCGCCGAGAGCTGATGCCGTCGACGGCAGCTGTAGAACACGTGGTGAGCGTCATACGGAGTTCGAACTCGCGTCAATCCCTCTGCGCGATTCATTAGGATCGGAAATTATTGTAATAATTGCGATCGCTCCGAAAGGCGTCAGAAAACAAACGTCGTCGAGGAGTTGTTTCTGATGCTCTTCCCTCATCAATGAAAAGAGGAAGAAGAAAATAATCCTCGTGTGTCTGTTTGTTCTGTTGGATGATGGTTCGACCAAAATACGGACAGAGCAGGCGGGCGGGCGGACGAACGACCGGTCCGTCGGACAAACCGACCTACGGAGCAGCGAACAAATGGACGAACCGATGGCTCTGTTGGCGGAATCAAACGAGATGAATGCTTTGGCCCCGACAAAGTGTGTTACGAGCACAGAGGTCGCGACTCTGTGACTCACAGAACGACCAGAACCCAGAGCCAGGCATTGATGATTGATCAAGCCGCCTCTTGAATCGCCTGCCGCTCATTAATAGCGGATTATTTCTCGTTGCTCTCATCGTCTTCCTCGTGCTTCTCCTCATCACCCCGTAGTCAGACGCTACTTCTGCGGCTTTGCGTCCACGCGAGCTCGGGAATTAGCGTATCCAAACGCAGTCTTCCCGCGTAGATGATTTCTAAACGGATTCCCCGTCGGCACGCCACACTGGACGCGACCCGCGACCATTTTCCAGCCGGACTTCCCGGACCTACCCAGGCAATTTCCATCAAGTCCTGCGAACGCGGAGCTCCGAGGACGACAGTTCGCTGCCTTCCCATCATTGGCATGATTCCGGCGGTCAGATCCGAGCGAGCTCGAGGAACGATCATTTTTCCAAAACGCCCTGGAAATGTTTTCCCGGCTCTCGCATCGAGGTTTACTGCTCTCGATCGGGCAACGGGGAGGACAATCAGCTCTCCCTGTGGGTGAGGTTCTTCCTATTGCGATTCTGCCTCTATTCCTCGGAGTTTGATCGCCGTCCTGTCCGGAGATTTCGCGTGAGGGGACAGGAGCAGTTGCGGCAGTATCCGCGGAGGGAAAAGAGAGGAACGTTTTATGACCGTTGACCTCGTTCAAAGGAGCAAGAGTCGGAGGAATAACCGGCCACAGAGAGGAGGAAACAGCCCGGAACGTTGAAGGAAGGTAGTTTCTTGCCTCGGAAGTGACGGAGCGACGACTACTTGTTGCGAGTAGGTATATAAAACGGGAGAGAAGAGCGAAAGTTCCCTGAGCTCGCAGCGTGGTTACCCCATCGAATGACGGATATCGAATTTACATACTATTGACACATCTCACCCGGTCGCACTTCCCGAGCTCCGGTGAGTGCGAAGAGGGCAGCCGCGCAAGTAGATTCTCCGATTGATAGCACTCACCTGCAACAGAAGGAGGACGAATAGTTAGACTCGAACGGGATAATGTAGGTCCGTCCGTCCGTTAATCAATCGAGTTCGATGGCACCGCTGTCGAGCTCGAGTGTCACAATGATTCAATCCTAATCTCACTCAGTCAGTCAAAGCCAAGACAGATTGTTTCGCCCTCTCAAATTTGTTGAGCCGATAGGTACATGAGAGGGATTCGACTTTTCTTGACAAACATGTCCCCGGTCCGACTCTTTGTATCCGTTGCCCAGCCTGCCTTCCTTATTCGGAGGGAAAAGTTGACAGCAGGAGAATAGAAGCGGAACTTCGGAGGAAGAACAATCCAACTCGAGATCTCAGGAGCAGGACAAAAAGAACACGTCTCGCCGAGAACGATGGGACTGATCTGGTGCGGCTCTAAAAGCCAGTCGCTGGGTTGGTCTCGGCGCTTTTCCACAAATGGCCGCTGCTCGCACGCAGGATTTCGAAGTCGAATAGCGAGCGACGAGAACGACGGCCTCTGAGAGTCGCATCAGCGTGAAGACAGGAAGCGAAGGCAGGACGAAAGGAAAGACGGAGGAAACTTGTAGAGAAGTTTTGCATAGAGGACGGGAGGAGCGGACGGGAAAAGTCTTTCAGTAGCACGTTCTTAGCCGGAAGGGCGAAGAGGGGCCGAGAGGTCGGAACCTGCTCGGACCCTGCCGGAGTTGAGCATTTCGGCGTGGGCAGGGAAGGGGGAACAATCCTTGAGAAGAGCCCGCCGGCTGACACTAAAAGCTCGAGGGGAGACAGAGGTTTCAAGAGTCAACCACTGTAGTCCGCTCTGTATTGTTTTGGAGAGCTTGTGGATGAGAAGAAGCGCAAGAGGCTGCGCTTGAACTGACTTTGACAAACGACAAGTTGGCCAAGCGACCAGCCCACCCGCTCCTCTCACAGGCCTGTGCAGCCGAGCTCGAGAGTCCAAGCGTTTCAGCGCTGTTCCCAGTTAATCTTCGCATCACAAGGTCCTACTGCTCCTCGGAGCATTGTCTCTTGATAGTGTGCCACCCGTTCGTGACAAAAGACTTCGCCGAGGAGCCTAATGGGAGAGTTTGTCAAAAGATCCCCCTGTCCGTCTCGATTCTAATTGGTCGAGACCTCACCGAAGCATCGAGAAGCGGTATCCACGCGGTATCTACCGCGATTTTCTTCATATACCTACGTACGTCTGCGAAAACCGTCGCGATCACCGTGCCTTCTCCTGCTCGTCGACCGCAGAGGGAAGGAACACGAAGAAGACTTGAGAACGGACGGGATCTAGAGGGAGAAAAATAGAAAAAGCGAGTCATAAGTCGACAACCACGGGCCGCAGACGCACGCATCATCACCGACGAGAGCTTTGCTCGGAGAGGAATTCGGCTCGTGAGAACGTCACGGCCGAAAAGGGAAAAAACTCGCGAGAGAAACCTCTGAGGAGACCTTGCGGAAACGCGCGTGGTCTCTTCCGTCTACAGCACACTCGGTCTCGGCCGTCTTCCTCCATTTCACACTTTCAATTCTTCAGAGAATTTTTCCTTTGTCAGGGGTAGACATGCAGTGGCACTCACCAATGTCTACTGCTCTCTCACTCGACCGCCCATTGTTCGCTCCATGGGACCAAGTGTCACTTAGCGCTAACCTGACGTTGGGAGATACCTAGGTCCTCTCAGACGTCCATCACCTCCGGATCCGAGTGAGAGGAGGATCCCACTTAGTCAAGGAGAGGAGGCAGAAGTCAGAAGAAAACCGACAGAAGTGGCGCTGAAGGAGAAACCATGGGCTTGTCTTCCGAGCATGGGGAAACTTCCCTTAGCTCGAGGTGGCGCGAGCTCGCGTTTAATTCCGTATCGAGCTCCTCCGCATGGAAACCGAGTCTCCCGAACTCACACAGACGGCCCCGTCTCTGGTGTCTCAGAGGAGCCTCTTGATCATCGTGGATGTAGACAGAAGGTCTTCAGAGGATTCTAAATACCGACTCATCGTTCAGGTGGAACCTTGAGACTGGATCTGCGGAGAATATAATTGCGAGCTCTTCTCTCCGCAGTCGTTGGTCCGACCGAGACCCTCTGGAATTGGAGAAGGAAGATGGAGGCCCTCGATGTAACTCCTCATCTTACAGCGCTGATTTGATCGCGATTTTCGGATTCGATCGTCCTCTGTACCGCAGTCGGCTGCCGTCGAGGAGCGAACACTCCGGATGCATTCACAGAGCCCTCCCTCTCTCTGACTGAGACGACAGAAATCGTAACTTGCAGGTTCCCGCGGGAGCTGGAACATTTTCCCCGTCGCGGATAGACACCGGAATCAAGGCGGAGCGAACCATCGGAAGCAGCGCAGCATCATATGCTAATCTCAGAATCTGTCTCAGAGAGGAAGATGTGCTCAGTGACAGTCGCCGTGAGCCACCATTGCAAATCACCCGCTGATTCCTCTCTGCGGGAAAAAAGGTTTCCTCCGCCAGTGTTCTCGCCGTTCAGACAGCTGCTGGCTGGCCGCTCGGTCAGTCAGCGGGCTTTTTTCCGAGGAGCCGATTTTTCTGCTGGCGAACCGACCGACACAGACTCAATTAGAAGCTGTCACGAGCAGCAAGTCATGCGCCGCACAAACTACCGCCGAGGATCCATGCCTCCCATTGTTCTTCCGCACTTAAAACAAGCTCAAACACAAGCATATATCAAACTCCTCCAGGGAGAGCCGGCTTCGAGATCGTCAGGTTTTCGAAAGGCTCATCCGACCTCGCGATTCGCATCGTCGCACCGCATATTGGACGCGCGTCATGAGACGCAGCTCGTGGAGTGAATTCACGTACATTTGTATGATGTTCCGTGAGAGCCACTGGAGGACCGGCTGAGCGGGGGATTCCCTCTCAGATTCTCCCGGCTCATCCTCGATTCTTACCAGTGGCGGCGCGGCGCCAGAATGGAGCTAATTAAGCATGAGCTCTATTGAGGTTCCTTGAAGCCTGCTCCAGGGCTTGCCGAGGACTTTCCTTCTTCCCCCATTCCGCGAGACAAGGTCTGCGATGGAATAATACGTTCGTCGACCAATCGTTGGACTTGGTTTCCAACCTTCTCGATTTGGACCCATTGAAGAAAACGGAATTAGAACGAGGCTTTGATGAAACCTCTTGGAGAGAGCCACGACTCCAGACGCACCGCTGATTCATGCTGACGGATCGGAGAGATGAGTTCCAAATGAACACGGAGAGCTTCCCTGGCGAACATCCGGCAGGAATCTCTTGCGGTAGAGTCCAGATCTAAACCGATTGGTTCACGAAAGCCCCGAGAAAATTTAATGAAAATGCGCTCCACGGAGATCTGCGGTAAGGATGAGAGAGTTCCGCCAGAGAGGAATTATTAGTATTTCGACCTCGGGCTTCTCGCTGTCGGGGTTTTAGAGCACCGTCGCGTCTGCGGAGGGATTTCCTACATGCAGATGAATTCTCGGTCACAGCTTGGCAGGCGAGGTGCATCAGGTTGAGCGTTACTCGGATTCTCGAATCGATCGATGCGCTGTGATCGTTTTCTTCCTCGTCTCGTTCTCCACTGGGGAACGATTCCGTAACGGAAATTGATAATTTATTCAAGCAGTGGTAGCAGCAGCGGGAGGGCGAGGCTCTAATTATTCAAATGCGCTCAAAAACCAATGAATGTCATTTGATGCGAAAATGTAGCTCGTCTCGTCGGCCGAAATTTCGCGAGGATTTCGAATGGTCCCATTGAGTCTTGACCGTACAATCTTCCGAGTCAAGTCTTCACTTAGGCTCCGTGAGTCCCACATCGGTATGTTTCCATGATCGTACGTGAAAACCGTACTCCTCAACTTTCCGACATCGATACTACTCGCAAGGATGGCACTCATTGCTCGAGGACTTTTTCCAGTTTGGCCAAAGTCGCTTTTCGAAATGGGCTGCCTGATGACTTTACTCCTTTGTGAGCGTATGTACGGAGCCGTACACAGGTTTCTGGTTACCAGCGGGTCTTGCTGCTTGTCGGGCAACACATGAACGCCGTTCGCGTAACCGCGGTTTTGCGGCGACTGCATCAGCAGAAGTCGCCAGACCTAAGGTTTCGCGTGGCCCTCCGGTTCTCGCACAGCAGATGGCGCCTCCGAGTCCTATTCATACCCTTCATCAGGAGTCTAATGTTGAAGCCAGAGATCGGCGCAGGGCATGAGAAGGCAGGAGTCCTTCGATCGGCCGGGTCCGTCAGCGGGTCTGACCCGGGCGGACGCGCGGTGCCGAAGCCAGGGGCAAGACAACGAAGAAGATCAAAATTGGTAATTGGTTCCATTAGTTATCATTACGGAGTCTCTCCGGCCAGTGGCCAAGGGGACTTGAACGTTATCACATCAGAGGGCTCGCTCGAACGCACGTGCCGTCCTCTGAACCTCCGGAGTGGCTGGATGGGAGGGTGGGCGAGTGAGTGAGTGAGTGAGGGTATCAGCGATAGCGGCGGCCAGTGCTATCTGCAGCGGAACTATGAGGACAACGACACTGGGTGAAGATGGGTAAGAGGAGTAGGGGGGGAGGGGGTGGAGCTCAAATCGGGACAATGAACGACGTACATGAGTGCGACGCAGCCGCTACGGAGCCTCCAAAAGGAAAACGGACTGAGGGCCAGATTCTTCGCACCGTCCCACGGCCGTATGATGTACTATGTACTAAAATCAGCAATACGCCAAAGAACGTTCATGGGAGAAACCGCAGAAACTGATATAAACGGAAACACCGATCGCTCGACCCACCGATGGGGTAGCCGGACTACACACAAGGATAAAACTTCAGGGCGCACTGGATCGCCTTTGACCCAGAGATCAGCGATATGTTTCGTCGACCTGGCGAAGGAGGAAGACCAGAGACGAAAGACTGACAGAACCGACTCCCCAATCACAGGCAGCGAGAGGATGCAGAAACTCCAACTAAGAGGACGCTTGTCTGCTATCTCGTTCTGCTCCATTGTATTCCCGTCAGTTCCTCCCGAGTCGTCTGAATCTCTCTGGCTCTACTCTAGAAGACTCCTTTCCGGCGCGACTCCTTTGACGCTCTCCATACCTCGTTGTTTCATCATTAAATAGTTCCTTTCCAGGTACCCATGTGTCTCGCGACTTGGGTCGGCAGTTTCTTCGTCGTCAAACCGTCTGGCAGCTTCGAGCCGTTGCCGAGGGATGAACAATGAACAGGGTGAACAGCAACGGCAGCAATAGCGCCAGCATCCGCTCCTGAATTCCCCAAACAATCAATGAGACTCGAGTATCAAGGCCGTGTATGCTTCGCTCGGAGGGTCGGAACAAGAAAAAAAAGCCCAAGGCAGCGATTCGACGCATTTCCAATTTCGTCCCTCTATGCGTAGGTTGAAAGTCGGAGCACAATGGTTCAGATCTCGCTGAATTCCTCATCTCGACGACGCTCACAACGAGGAAAAACTCCGAGCGGAGCTTCCGATCGTATTCGAGAATTCAGTGCTCCCTGTCTCTCGAGGTCCGTGCTGAGAAGAGGAATATGGAAGTAATCGAGCAAACCTCGGTCATCTTCCGTTCTACGAGCGGGAGTAACGAAAGATATTCCTTTCAAAGGAAGGATTCCCCGCTTCCTTCGAGAACAGCTCGAGATAGGGAGTATGAGACAGGAACGAGAACTCGGACCGAGAACGCAGCGGCGGGACTTTGTGAGGATCTCGATATGAATCGCAGACTTCCAGTCGCGGAGAGCTCGCTATCGACGGTCAGGTCTTCTGAAGTTAAAGGACATATCCCGGTCGGAATTCATGCTGTTTTCAATCAGAGCCCGCATCGGTACCCCCACGGATCGAGATGGGGCTCCAACGAGAACAGAGACTGTTCGGTAGCGAAGAGCTAAATCACTTAGCGATACTTCGTTGCTGGTCTGCTCCGAGCAACGTCACGTACACGGCGTGGGCCATCCGTGGGAAAGAATTGGCTTCTTATTGGCTTGCGGACGCGTCCGAAGCCTCCGCAGAGCAAAACGAGCATCTTCTCCCGGGGGTCCGGCGAGGACAGAAGCTGCAGACGACGCGATGAGACGGAACACAGCGAAAAATGCATGGCTGCCTAGCTGCTCCACAAGTTCGATCAGCTGTTTTTCGCATGTTCCGCTCAGATAGGGGAATTCAATGTGACGACTTAGGGTTGTACTTGTAGCAAACTTGTGGGTCAATGGAGAAGCGGATGGAAAGTCGCTTTGCGAATATGTGAAGATCCATGAGAAGACTTTTTATGACGGGGCCGGCGGACAAGCGCATACAACAAAGTCAAGTTCTTACTTTTTGACACTCGGCCGGAAGAAGCTAGCAACCGGTCACACAAGACGAATCTTGCATCGGCTATATTAGATGGTCAAAATGCCACGCATATAGTCGACGGAAGGGAGGAGGATCTGTCGAGACGTGGAAGACTACTTGCGGCACCGGGGCCGCATATTCCTCACCGATGTTTGACCAAGGCCCGAGGCAAAGGCTTCCTTTTTCTTTCCCTTCATCGACAGGCAGTGCAAAAATGGAAAATGGAAGCAGGACGATCTAGAGATGAACGGTGACTCTCCTGGACAGCAAAATGCACGTAATACTCTCGTCATCGGAAGAGTTCCTTGCGCGTGACTCCTGCGCGACGTGCGAAACGAGCAAGCGGCAGCTCGTATTGCCACAGACCCCTGCGCAGAATCCGGAAAGCCGCGAACGCTGTGGAAATTCTCACGCAACACCGATAACCAGTGGGCGAAGTGAGCATATGACCCTCGAGCGAAAGAGATTATTGCATCGATGATGATCCCAAAAGCCCATTGCCTGTCCAACCTGTCCGGTGGGCGAATCCATCCAGAATACTAGCGGAGGGAATGGAGGAAGGCCCGTGGGGGGGAGGAGGAGGGATTGAGAGGTCCCCGAGATTCCTATTTCGCAACAGGATTTGGGAAATACTTCGCACTTTCGCACGCCGTTCTTGGTCCTCGGGATGCCCCCGTCGCAAGTGTTCGATACTTTGTTTCTTTCTCTGCCGTCGTCCGACCCCAATCGACCAGCGGTGCGGCGCGGGAGTCAGGCACGGAGCCTCGGTGAGCTATGGACCGGACTTCGTCGAACTCACTTAAGAAACCCTCTGACTCGAACCAGTGCTCATCCATAGGGGAAACCGCCACGAGGGACAACGCGAATCCTCCCGTGACATGCAGCGCTACGATCGCCGAGAATCGCTGCTCTGTGGGATAACGAAGCAATGCGGAGCGAGTCGTGAAGAATCGCGCGCTTGCTCGCATCGGTACGGAGTTTATGATCCCGTCGTTTTGTCGAGAAATCTCGCGATTTACCGCTCCAGCCCTCGTCATCGAGTACGGCCCATTTGCTCCGAGATGTCGGTTGGCAGAGCGCCGCTGTCAGCGGAGGATGAACACAATTTATTCAACGACCGCAATCGAAAGTAGTCTGATAAAGGCAGGCCCAGATACTTCACCCCGCGGGTGGCGGCTACAACGGCAAGGGAGCTCAAAGTTTTCGCGGTTAGCGACGACTCAAGTGGCGGAGAACTCATGGAGCCTTTCGCTAGCAATAGCGGTATGGTCGCATCAAAGCTCAGCAAGACATCCCGATGGGGAAAATTGATCGATGATTTTGGAAAAATTAAAACAAAAACTCATGATTCGATCGACGGTTCTCCCTCAGGGTAAGTGCCTACCTTGAAGATTCTTATCATGAAGCCAGGGAAGCTCATTAGAAGACAAGCGTTCAATGTATGGGTGCCGCTCTATAATCATCGGCAGTAGCGGAATGCGGAGCTTCCACAGCTACCGGAATCAAAAGCGAATCTAGTGACCGTTGAAGCGGCCGACCGACGTGTATACGATCCATCGGGCCATGCGTGGAAGCGGTCGCGGTGTTGGTGGCTCGTAGATCGGTGTGTAGTTTCCGCGTTTTGACGAAGATGGCGGGAATTTGCTTCGGCTTCCGTTCTAATAACGCGAAGACATCTATCTAAGTGTCCGCCAATCCGTTCCGGACCGGATAACATCTCCTTCAATTTTTTCATCACCGAATCGTGTATAATACTCTCCCTACGGTAGGAACATAAAGCATCCGCCTATCAGAATTCGAAAACCAGTTGTGCCCGAATTCGGCGCGGCTCCTTTGGATTCCAGCTGCAATTTATCCGTTATTTTCCCCTCCTCCGAAGGCTCTGCGATCGCTCGCGCAACATCTCCCTCGAGAAATTCCCAATCTCGGATCTCGATCGACCTGGTGCAATACAATCGGATGCCCGAGTCGAGGTGCTGGAATGTACGGAACAAAATCACGGACAGCCGATGAGCATCTCGGAAGCTTCTCTACGGGGGCTCAAACCCGAACGGCGTCTTTCATCGTGCCTGTTGCCGCTCCTATTGGCGACGTCGCTTTCGCGAAAAAGACTTTTGATTTCGAACAAAGTACTTGAAGACAGCTGACAGCAGACGGAGTCGAGCAGTCGAGCTCTCACAATGATGATCAGTGTGACTGGCTTTTCGCCGGGGCGCAATTATGTCGAAGTGGGGCACGGGCAAGAATACCAGAAGATGGCGAATTGAAGAAGACTACACTTTTCAATGCGGCAGCAGACAGACAAGCGAGCCGCCCGCCCGCCCGCCCGCTCGTCCGCCAAATAGTTTGCTACTCGAATGGATCTTTTGTCCATGCGGAACAATCTTCATAATCTGACCAGACGATTGTTTAGAGTTGTTGTTGCTGTGTTCGTGTTTCGACCTGCTGCGGGTATCGCGTACCGAACAGTAACAGAACACACTGATAGGGGCTGGGCCGCAGCGGTCCGAGGTCTGTTCCCGCTTTTATCAGCACATTCGGGAACCCTCCCCCCCTTACCCCCCTCTGGAGTAGGAGCGATCCGAACGGGTCTCGCAGGCGTCCGTACGGGAGTGAGAGAGGCTAGCTCATCATGTGTCATCGGAGGGAGTTCTGCTCGGGAACGTCGGAATATTACTATCTATGCTCGGAATCTTTACGGCTTCTGAGATCGATGGGAAAACTTCGCACTTGCCCATTTTGATCTTCATCGCATGTAGAGACCGTACAAAATTCACGCGCTCATAAATATCGAAGAATGAGATTGCACACCATTTCGGCGATTACGTCGGCTCGATGCTTCGTGACGTGTGAGACTTCCGCCATGGAAATTCGGGACAGCGCAATATAATCGAGCCAGGGGATCGCCCAGAGAGAGAAAGATAAACTCTACCGAGAGGAAGATGACCTGCCCGGGGAATCACGAGCCGTTGTGTGCTAAGCCTCTCGATGTCTGGGTAAATAAAGCACAGGATAACGCGAGATTGGGTCCCGAACCGGAAGGAGTGAAGCGTATCAGGTAGACGACATCGATTCTATTGAAGTCCATAGAGGCTTACACACGCGCGTAGAAAGCACAAAGCGAGCAGACATGCATGACCGAGCAAATCTTGCAGACGGATGATTTTTTTCTTCGTCTTCGCTCTCGCTAACATAAGAGCGGCGGTCTGGTCGAGCGGTCTGATGTTCGCTGGAACTCGTTGCACGTCCGACATGGCCGTTCATGAGACTCTTCTCCGCAGCGTGGACGACGGATATTATTTTCTTCTATTTATCCAGCTGCCAGCTATTCGCTTTGAAGAGGCGATGACAACATGACCACTTTGTCTCGATGAATGTTCCCAGTCTGAATATGTAGTACCCAGCAACGATCATAGCCTCCTGCCCGCTCATTCCACCGCCTGGATCTTGCGAATCAGTTGCCGATTTGACCTTCGCCGTCAGAACAAAGCGACGAAAAATATTTATTGGGAAAGCAATCTGCCCGCCAGCTCATTCGCTTTCCCGCCCGTCGTGCTGGCTCTGACTTCGAGTACGAGCGAGCTCACATTCGGCCCGGGCGCCGCTGGTCCGGAATGACCGCCGGAAATCCACCTTCGCTTCTGCACACATTAATGGAATGACGACACCGCGCACGAATTCGAAACTGACACAAAGCCGAGAGATGACACTCCGAGCCAGAAGACAAAACCCGAGGAGGAAACGACCGCGCGGGCGACCGACCGGCGGGCCGTCGGTCCGTCGGACGGAGAGCTTCGTCGACTTTCTTCTTGTGGATTCGAGTGGATTTTTTTTTCGCTCCGAGACGAAACTGACGTCAATAGCTCACGAGCGCTGCGGCTCCGCAAACGAATCCGGAGACTACCGAGGCATCGGAACTCGGTGAAAAGTAATCCTACTCGGGAAGTCCGGAAAGCTCGCACAGCGCGACGTGATTCTGGGCCGAGCTGATGATTCGCAACGTGATTTTCAAGTTTAATTTTCGGCAGTAGGGCTTACGTCCGCTCGGCCGCCTCGGTCGGTGTCGTGACGGCGGCTGCAGCGGGAATGTTCTGAATTTCAACGTCCGCTTCCAACATTTTAGGCTCGCAGGTGAAGCGAGGGTATAATGCCGGTATGTGTGGAGGGAGATCGGCAGCTGGAAGTGATTCTCGGGAATCACCTCCACATGATTAAGCTTCGGGACTGCCGACAAGTTGGCTGACTGAGACAGGTTGGCTGTCTTCGTCTCCACTTAAGCGGATCTGAGGGCTCAGCAGATACGGCGAACACGTCTCCGTAGATTCTCTTCAGCGTCCCTCTCCGTCGTCGAACGGGGGACGAAGTCGTGCGGAAGGGATGCGGAAAGCTTTGCGTTGTCCTGCTCAAATCGCTTTCGACCCAGAACGATCTTCGTTATACAGCCATGGTTAATCGCATTCGAGAATTAATTCCTGTGCGTCGCGATCTGGTGTTTGACGTGTTCAGATCCGACGAAGACGCTCCGGCCCGTCGTCGTCGTTTCCAAACTACACGTGTTCCTCTTCAATTACCGGTCGAGTGAACACGCGAATTACGACCTGGATCTTGTCCAGCCTAGCGGCGAGTTAGGGGAAACGGAGGTAGCCGTCGAGAGGCGGCCTTTCCAGCCGGTAACTAACAATGTCACGACAATCAACTTGAAGGCACTTCAGTTAACAGCTGTTGGAAGGAAGAGGGCCTCGGTGTCGTTTCAGGCCCTTGAGCTTATTATAGATGTTGTTATAAATTCATAGGATCCTCAACCGAGAACTAACTAGCCGCTGCTGCTGCTGCTGCTGCTGCTTACGCAGCCAGTTAGCCAGGGCCTCCTTTGTTTCAGCTCGTTGAGGCCATCAACGAGCGCTGTAGAGTCTCATCAGACACTCATCAGTTCCTCAGCTGACAACAACGTCTGCAAGGAAGAAGACATCGACGGCGACAACGAGTTGGAGGGCGGCAGCGGCGTCGGAGGCGAGCTCCCAGACGGAGGTCCCGAATCCTCGAGATGACTCCGATCGGATACGAGACCGAAGTTGGTAGCCATCGAACTCAAGGATCGATTGCGGAGGGCTGTTCGTTGTGGGAATAGCTGAATCACATTCGTCGACATACGAGACGAACTCTGACTTGTGGTTGCATATGAACATCAAACGCGGAAAATACACTTTCCCGACGAATGGGTTCGTGCATATGTATCGTCGAGATAAATCCAACGGTCGATTCTCTGAACTTATGCGTTCGGAAGTGCTTCGATTACGAATAGTCCCTATGGCACTTGAGACAAATTATCATTCAGAAGTTCATCCACGGTGACCGATCGAGACCGCTTGGAATCGAGCGTGGTAAGAAGAGTGTTCTACGAACAACGACCCTGTCGGTCGCTCGTTCGCGTTCCCCCCTTCTGGTCTCGATTTCTGTCATCAGGCCCCATATCAGAGTGTCAAACAGGGCGCGTTTGCTGAGCAGTACAAGTAATATGCTCGCGGATAGATATCGATACGGGAACACGACATCACGCGCACACGTTCTGGGAGGATCGGGGGCTCGGTGGGAATTCGGGCGGAGGATAACAGACGAAACGAGACGTGGCCGGAGGCCGAACGAGTGGGCGAGTGGGTCTACGCCACACATGGGATAAGTGTTCGCTAGGCTCGCAACCAGCGATCTGCGTGCCCGTAACTCGCAACGACGTCAACATCTGCTCCGTGCCTAATTTCGAGTCAAGCCAATAAGTTATGTAGCGCCGGAGCACTTTCAGCGAGAGTCTTGTTGCCAACGAAAAATACCATCGGATCGACGACGGCGGCGGCGACAACGACGACTACACCAGATGGTAAGAGACTCGAGTTCTGACATATCATCATCGACACCGTCGCGACCGCGGCCCTTACTGCTCAGGGGAAAGTTCTGATCCGGTGTATGTAGAAAGGATGCGACACCGAAAGTTATTCTTCGTTTCCGTCCTGGTTCCATTAAGAGCGAGGAACTTATTCTCCCAATATTCTGTCGGATCAATTCCTTCTCGCGGGAAGAAACAATGGATCGATTGGGGGATGGGAGAACGAATAAAGAGAAACAAAGAATCGAAGTCAAGCAAAAATTCGACTGGAGCGGCAACAGAACAGAAGTCGCACCGAGAAGATCCACTGCCACCGTGCTGGCGCAACCGCGATCACGAAAAAGGAAGATAACGGTAAAAAAATGAAACTGTTAGAAGCGTGCGGAAGGCTTCTGCGTTTGGTAGCCACAATTTATGAGATTTGAAATTCGTTTCTGTATGATCGTGTGTGACTCGCGGCGTCTTTTCTTTTTCCCTATCTAGGTGGCCTGCCCTCGGCTCCGGTCGTGGCATGGCCATATTCCTCGGTCTCGACCCGTTCCCCAAAAGCCGAGCCTAGTAACTGGTTCTCGTGCGAGTGAGCGACCAGTCGGCTCTTAGAGCCAGCTTCTCTCGAAGCTGGTTTTTGCGATCGTAGGAATTCCGCAAATCTTCCCCTCGGAAATTCCACCACGCCAAGCAAATATGGTTGGCGAAGACTCGTAGGGGATGCGAGTTGTATATGAAAGAATTTCAGAGATTCCACAATCTTCCAAACGCTGCTGCCGCCGCCACCACCACCGTCTGCGTCCCATACAAGGGAGAGGAAAGAAGGGAGCGCGCGAGGAAAAACGCGCAGATAGAGCGAATCAGAGCTCGGAGAGTCAAGCTGGCAGGCGACTTCATCTTTTTCTTCCCTGCAGCTGCTCATTCTTTACGAAACACACTCATTGCACGAGTCTTTCTCTTCTGCTCGACATTTGCCGTCGTATTGCTCTGACTTTCTCCCTCGTCCTTTCCAATATGTTGACTTCTCGCTCTCGTCGAGCATTCTCTTGTCCGCCGCGACCAATCGTACCCACCGGGTGTAAGTATGACCGGGTGTCTCTGTGACCAATCGAGAGCCTAATCAACTGAATTTCATATGTACATTCTCTTGAATTCAGGGATATCGTGATTCGACGTCCCGGCAGATCGCCTAGCTCGAGAAGGAAGCGGAATCGGAGGCTACGGAATAAGTTTTCGTTACTCCGAAATCGCGTATGCCCCGAACATATAGGAATAAAGAGACAGGCTTGCCGCGTATGGGATCTGACGACCATGTCGCTGCCTAACGCGAATTGATCCGGTTGCCTGCTGACATCGATCGAACTCCAAAGAAAGAGGTCTCACACGGAAACGAACGAGCGGCGGACGTTCTTCCCAGTCCCAGAAGTAGAGCCTTCCCGACCGTCCCCAAGTGTGATATCGGGACGGTTCTCGTAAAACCTTGTTCCCTTCAGATGGCTTAAACGTTCGTTCGGCAGTTTGTAGAGTACGCTGGTCCTAGTCCCCTCCTCGTTGTGTCTGCTAAACGCCACATCCATCTCTTTTCATTTGATAATAAGCCTCTCGCGATTCTCCCGATGTTTTGTGCTCCCAGCGTCAATCGAATTCGAGAGACGGATCGCTTCGAGGGGGCTCGAACTCGAGGAAAAGCCACAATGACAAGAGAGCTCTGTCGGGTACAGAGCGAGGTTCGGGAATTTCATCTTCGTCGACATTTCCCCGTCATCTCGTTCCCTTCCGTGAGCGATGATCATGGGAGCGTCCATTCCTCTTACGTTGGTCGCCACATGAATCAGCAGGTTCGTCTCGTAGCTCTCAGCCTCCCATGGTGAGACACACAGCAACATGCGGGATTGCATTCCCCGCTATTTTCAGCTTTGCGGAAGCGTCATCGAAGACAAAAACAGAAGTCGCGATCACGTCCCTGATGGGAGCTACTAAACAAACATTCAAGTTCTTTGGCATGGAGTCGACGACAGCGACGAGCTGAGGGCTTTTCCAAATAATCGTGAATGGTCGTCCGTAGCTTGACTGACCAAAGTTTGCCACTATATATCACACTTTGAAGTGCGCACGGAGCGTCGGCGATAGTTTTGAGAAAGTCGAAGCTGAGTGTCAACACTTCCGCACCAGAGCTCAACGAAGCTTACGTGACCGACGGCGTCGAGCGACGTTGGAAAAGATGAAAAAAGATGTTGAACAACAAAAAGGAGATTGGCGCGTAGTCTTACCTGAAACAATGAGAGGAATCGTAATTAGCGACGCAATAGAACTCACTTACAGCCACCCACTCACATTGCTCATTCGGCCGATGCCCACCACCGGTAGCAGAGGCTGAATTCCATTCTTGACTTGTGCCACTGCCGAACAATTGAATCATCACCATCAGCATCTCCACAGTCACCGCAGGCGGTTACAAAATCAACCCGACTTATCTCTGCGCTCGTTTATTGTGTGGGCGTCGATGTCGCTTGAGATCAAACACCCCGTCAGATGAACGACCATCGGCCTCCACTCAATTCACTTCAACTGATCTCGGACAGTATCCCGATTGGATAAACCCTTCTCTTTCTGATTACAAGGTTTGCCCCATATTCCACTCTCACCACGGAATCCGGGTCGACCACGATTGACTCAGCGCGGAATAACGGGAGCCATGTACAGCTCCTATGTTCTATCGTGAAAAGTGTGGAGCCGCGTAGCAGAGATTTTCTCGGAACAAGATTTTTCTCCTATCAAAAAAAAACGTTTCGGTCGTGGTTCAGGGAGCGAGAAAAAAAACATTCGCCTTTCGTCACGAGAATCCAGTTACCAGGTGGGAAAATTTTGTTTTGCCATTTTCGACAGGAACATCAGAGGGGAGGGGGAATTATTCCAATCGATGCAACCCGAAGCTGGCCCTCTGCGGAAGAACGTCGAGATTCATGTTTGCCCGGGCGCTTGCCGCTAGCTCATAAATATTTCTGAATCTCGATTCCTGAGCTACGTTCGAATTGAGCAAGTGAGACTCTTAACCTCTCACAGGGGGGAAAGGAGATAGCGCAGGAGGAGGAAGACAGTTGATAATCGAGCCTCGCCTGGAAACGGTCCCGCGCGAAAAAATCGAATCCCGAGCCTATAGCCGAAGATGGAGGCAAGCTACTCTGAATAATAACGACCGGTGAAAATGACTTTTTTTTTCACTCGTCCCCAACACAGCTGCCGTTTCACTCACAGAAGCTCATGTGCTGTGTTTATGAAACACACGAAATGGCCGACACGAAATATTCGTCATCTTCAAGTTTAGGTATGGAAAAAGAACACGATCGACAACAGCAAAATATTGCCCTATGATGATGCACCTAGAGGAAAAGACGACGACGACGACACCAACAACATCGGCAAAAAAATAACTACGCCATGCCCCTCGACGGTGGCAGCGCCAGTGTGGGTTCGGGTCGCACTGGAAACGATGCTCCCGCCGCGCCGTTCGTTTTGCCCCAGGCGATCCACAAATGCTCATTGAACAAGCAGGCAACGAAAGCAAATGCACAATTCGGCTCGACTTGTTCGCTCGCTCCCCGGACGGCCGAGCGAGCGTCCGTCACTCCGGCGGAATTGTCGTTTGTTCGTCCGGATTGCCGAGTCCTTTGGTTCGTTTTCTTCTCCTTGTTTTCGTTGGCCCCAGGCAGCTACTGGACGTAGGGTAACGGTTAGACTGAGAATGACGGACGGCTTGGATTCCTATACTACTCGAGTGACCGGCGATCGCACAGCACCTGAATGGTTCGCTGAATGACGGACGGAGTGAAATTACGTGGATGCCACTGATCACCATCGACCATCATTTCATACATGTAATCGATGCGTAATGTCGCGGAAACACGCATCCAGTTCCGCCGGCAGCCGAGCACTTCCACAAAAGCGAAAGTTATTGAATAGGTAAATGATGTACGAGCCCCGCTGGATTCGGTAGTGCTGTGGGAGAATTGGAATGACACGAGCTAACGAGAAAAGACCGCGCGCGAAATTTCGGTTCGCCCTCGGCACGGCTTCGATTCCCTGGGAAGTTGTGATCGCTTCTCGACGCGCACGTAATCAACCGGGAGCGTAGAGAGGGCGGAAGATGGTGAACGGTTGGTTGGTTGGTCGGTCGGCCGGTGGCTTGGTTAGTTGGCTCGTACGGGTGGGATGTTTCTGAGAGGTTCTCACAAGCCCAGTGGACAAAGTGAGGCATTCTTGAAATTCTCGAGAGCCACAGGCATTATATTGGCAGCGAGAAATGCACTGCGTTAAAGCCGAGACGTGTGCACGCGCGCACGCCACAGCACGTAGGAGCGGGAGAGGTTCGCGTGCTCTCGAACTCCTCCAACTTCCGCCCGTGTCTGACTTTTCCCGGCAGCGAGCATGTCTGCATGAATGATGGACTCTCGAATTATGCCTCACGTGCCTCGCATCACGATACTCGCGCGATTGGAAGACGAACTCGCGCGAATACTTATTCCGAAAAATAATTCTCGGGCGAGCTCCCCTATGTCCAAGCTACCGGTTCGCAGAATCGCTCCATTGTTGGAATATTCTCATAGTAGACGAACGTAATCCAAACTAAAATAAGGAGTCGTATCCTATCCCAGACCCGCAATCACATAAATGGCGACGTCTGTTGACGTTACAGGAAACGTTCCGCAGCGGGAAAACTCGACTCGAGATCTTGATGTACCGCCTCTGAATCACCGGTTACATCCCTTCCGTTACTTCCAACGGCAATATCTGGGATCTCTTCCTTGAGATCCTGGCGTCTCATCCTGGCATCGGGATCCCCAATAATTTACTCGTTATTACTTTCGTTATATACGCTGTCGTTGGAGCGAGACCATGCTGAAAACTTGAAACAAAATCGAAGACGGAACGACTGGGTCAAATCCAGAAGTGCGCTCAGCTGTCGATACTGATTGATGTGAAGGACCATCTCTCCGACGTCTTGCCGACCGACCGACCGACAAAGGGACGGATGGACGGACCCATCGTACGATCAGCGGACGGATGAACCAGAGGAGCGGCCGGCCGGCCATCCGACCGACCAGCCGACTGATTGATGGATTCGCTGCGATTGTGACAAAATAAGCAACCGGCTCGTCGAGGAGCATGTCGGCTGGCGCACTTCGGTTCCGTAAAGTAGGTAACAGAAGCTGCGAAAGTGAAGCGATACATTTCGAGAACAAGCTGACAGCCGTACGACGGATGAATTAGCTTGCTGGCGAGCTAGCTGGTCGGTTTGCTGGCCGAGTTCGGAGGAAGAGGAGCTGAAGTGATTGAACGGAAAGCCAGTCGATGAAAGTGACAACGTCTTCCGCAGTCAAGTTTTCTGTTCTTCGCTGAGACATATTTTTCTTCCCGTCTTAGCGCCATGAGGGAAAAAATATATCTGGCGAGAAATTGCTGTGGTCGAACGCCGCACACGCTTGCACCGTCCACGGTCCTCACTTCGTCTGCCTTCTGTAGCAGACGAGTCCGACTCCCCATCGGTCCAGAGGCGAAGATCGAGGCATTGCTCATCCGCGGAAACGCAAAAGGAAGGAGGAAACAGAAGGCTCGAACAGTATTCGACAAGAAAGCTCACACACGTGCATGGTCGGGAGTTGCTCCGACGCTGAGGCTCCGAATAGCCTTCCAGAAGGTGCAGTCACGCCAGACAGAACAGAGGACAATGCAGCGGCGCAAGCCCGAAGGGACAGGAGCGTAGGACCCAGATCCTTTCCCGAATATAAAATCGCTCACAGAATCGCCAGTGTCGCCTGGGATCGAGGACAGCCTCCTCGTCTTTCTTCTCGCTCACTCGGCTTCCTCGAAGGCTCAGGCCTAGTCTGGGACCTTGGCTGACTGGCGGACGAACAGACTCCGTCATCTACATACTGTCCACCATGCAATATGAGGACTTATGTTCATGAGCCCCCGTATCAGCCACAAGGAGAAAAGACGACGATGATGGCGGCGAACTCGCTGTATTTGATCAGCTCCCCGCTTTCTCCTTATCAAGCTATCCGAAGCATTGGATGCGCGACTGCGCCGACTACGGCGTTTTTCTCGTTCAGAATTTCCGACCGTCGTAAGCGTCCCCTGCCGAATCGGGACGACACTGCACTACCCCGTTTGCGGTGATGATTTGTCAAATCGACGAGCCGCTAAATTTTCTGCTTGTGTTTTTGATGAAGCTCGACTTCTGGTTTGCTTCCCCTTTTGTGATAATTCCCAAGGGGAAGGTCCGAGGAGACACAGAAGCATTGGGCTTGATTGGAGGCAACACTGAAAATAGCCGAGCGAAATGGCCCCGCGACCGCTCGAAGGGAGCCGCGTGTGTTGGCCTGTTGGCTTTCAATCCAGCACACTCGAAGAGTAGAGTCTTGATCGACCACTATAACTATCGAACTAGTTCTGCTCTGGAGCCACTTGCTCAAACAGACAATCGGTTCCTAAAGATAATCTTCTGCGACAGCCGGTCAGCTATCCGGCCGAGGCGGCAGAATCTTCGAGCCAACGCAACGGGGCAATTGTGTGTCCTACCGACAACAAGTTGAACACAAAGACTATTCGTCCCTAGTTGGTCGTCTGGTTGCCTGGTAGGTTGCTCGGCGTTGATTTATGGGGTTACAATTGAGCAATGTGAATTCTCATGGTGATGTTCTAGCGGCAGCCAGCCAGCTCGCCGACCAGCGAGACAGACAGACGGCAGGAGCCAGCGAATAGACGTTGCGTAGGGCCGTCCGAACAATGCCAGCTCTAGGGTACTATATACCACGAGGAGCTATAGCGAGCCATCCGAGAGATGTTGGTTGTTGAGATCCATGACATGGAAGCATCCCATACAAAAAATTTCGTCAGACCACGCTCGACCAGAAGCTTCAGAGTGCTCCTCGAAGTTTTGCTCACAGTTCCCCCATTGCTGATCGAGGGCAGTTGCAGGCAGCAGCAGATGTGTGGAACAGTACGAGGGTCAGAGCCGTGAACGGAACCGAAACGTGAGCGAAACGCAAAATTTCCGAATTGCCTCGCAGACGTGATGCATATCTATTGAAGGAACGGGTCGAAGGCAATAGGAGGGCGAGAATCGCGACTCCTGAAGCTTACTTCAACAGCGAGTGCGTAAGTTTGTATCACTGTAAACAGTCGTTTACAACCTTACTCGTGTTTACACATCGTTAACAAAACAGACGGAGCAACGAACCATCGTACAATCTGCACACGTGCAGAGCTTGCGCTAGAGATCCTCACAAACAGCACGCGGAACCCTTCACCATCGCAAGGTATCGGACGCGCATAAATTAGACTGGGATTCAGTCCCATCTACCACCTGTTCGACAGGGGAGGGGGCTCCTTGGGCTCTCGGGAATTCGCAATGACAGCTCAAGTTGGTCGCGCTCCGCGTCGTAGTCCTCCGCTGATTCCAGGACCCTTCGACTCTGAGAGATTCGGTACAACTTGTCAGAGTTCAACGAGGGGTAAGATGGATCGTAGAGCTCGCTACGCCGAGAGGACGAGCTACTTCCAGGCGAGCATCCATATTTCCTCTATTGATTTTGCAATTTCGAAACAGCGCCTGCGGGGGGCGGGAGGCTGGCGGGCTTGCGCTCCAGATAGATGCTCCAGACGAAAGGTTCGAGCAAGGGCCGTTATCCGTTCCGTCGGCTGTGTTCCCATATCGCTCCGATCTCTGCTTTAGCCCCGAAACATCTCAATTCCGCTGCCTTTCTAGGCACGTTTCTTCATCCGTCTATTGCATCGGGAGGAACGATGGGAGAATTTTGCCATGTTCGTTCCCGTTGAGAGAGGAGGTTTTCAGGAATTAATGTTTCGTTTTTCACTACGGATACGTAGCCCCTCGTTCTCTTTTCGCGTAATCCTGGCTCCACCGCGAGAGAGCTGAACGTCCGGAGGTGTCGGTATTTAGTTGCTGCTAAATACCGAGCTCCGGTCGTTCAAGTCCCATGGACTACCTACACATAGTTTGCCATTCGCCCGTCTCGAATGGGGTCCAAGAGGGACTCTATCCTGGGTCCTTGGGGATACTTCGTGACTATCCTGAAATTTTCGCGATTTTCTTCCACGGGCTCCCTCTAGGAACCGGCCAGGCGACGCGGGGGGGTCTGGCCAGCGACCAGCCGCATGGTGGAACGTCAGTGCGATCGAAGCAAACGTGAATGTGATAAGCAAACTGCTCCAAGCACTCGGCTAGCCATCGGTAACATGTCTGATCGAATCGCTCAGAGGACCTCGAGCGGGAATCCCCAGGGAATCCTTTCTGGGAACTTCGAGGGATCATGGGAGCTGTGATATAGAATCATGCTTATAGCCGTAGATATTATGCAGAAAAAAAAGCGATACAAGAGACACGATTGGACGTACCTAATCCGCGTGCGGTCGGTCGTGGTTTACTTATCCGCAACAGTGCCGGCGTGTTCAGCCAGCCTGCTGAGCCGGTGATTAGGAAAGAGTAAGCGAAGAGCTGATATATGCACTTGAATAGATGGAGGGATAGATAGATGGACGAATGGACTGGAAGTGAGCGGATGGACGAGCATAAGTCCGCTCGTCCGTCTGTCCCTCCTTCCGATCTTCCTTAAGCGAGGTCTTTGTTGTCTTCCAGGGTGGTGTCCTTCTCACAACCTTGCTTCAATCCTCCATCAAAGCTTCCAGCTGAGCCACTACTACACCGGCGAGTCCTTCTCATTTCTGCTTCCACGGGCTGTCGACGCAGCTTGTGTCTTCGGCTCGCGCAGCATGAGCTGAGTGAGAGCACGGAACTACTTTTTTTTTCCAGTCGCCAGCTTCTGAGTCGGAGGCAGCCGCCAGGTTTAGGAGTTTCTCTTCTAGAGTCCTCGTTCCGACCTCCATGATCCGGCCCCGCCGTCGAACGCTCTGACCGCCCAGAGCGGCAAAACGGCCGGCAAGACGACGTGGCTCCCCTGATGAGCCTTTAGCCCTCAGCGAGCGGGACTCGAGGGGCGAGAGGAGCTGCTCGGTCTGGAATGACTTGACGTTGACTCTAATCAATCTCTATTTCTCTCCAAGCTTTTTCCTCGTCGTGCCTTAGCTCCTCGACTGCAATCGCCCTGTTCTCGGGCTCCACCTGCCCACCGAGTGCCCGACTGCAGAGTCGCGCTCGACTGGCAGGAGGCTCGCCCCAGGGTAACAAAACTCGAGCAATCTTTGAAGTGAGCCCGTGATAAGCTGCATGAAGGTGAAGCTGAGTTCAGCCATCGCTTCCAGTGAGTACGCGCTGTCCACTCGGAGCAAATCGAATATAGTGGGAGGCTATCGCCGTCATTTTTGTTCGCATGTTATCGACGGCACACTTTTGTATGAGGTCCGGCCAGAGCGGCATAAAAACTCGAAGTGAGAGGTTGCATCGGAAAGTGGGCCGAGAGCCTCTAGCTCCTCGGTAGTAGGTCGTCGAGGAGCCGCCCGTCGGAGTCGACTCTCGCTCGGGAGAGCGGAGAGCATGCCAGCCTGCCACTTGCTGGATTACGACAAGCTCTCACAACGACCAGTAACGACGGTCTTATCAGGCCACTGGAGCCCAAAATTGCCTTGAGAAAGAATTGTTCTTCCCCGCAAGCCTCTATGACTTTCTCTCGCAGTTTTATCTCCGCCGTTCTCGCTCTCTTTTTGTCTCATTCTCTCTCTAGTGGAGGAAAACGTTTTGTAGGTTTTTAGGTTTGACTCCGTGGCTCCCTAGCTCATAGACGGAGGTTTCTGGGCAACGTCCTGGATACTCCGCGGCTCCGGGGAGAGCTGTTGTCGGGGAGCAAAACAAAGACATCGCCCGTGAGCTCAAGATTCGTCCTTGGCAGGAATCGCAAAAGAATCATCTCTGCAAATCTTAGATTTGCGGAAATTCCACTCGCGCGAAAACGTCGGAGGTCCCTTCTCTAATCCTTTGGAGCAGATTCGGAAATCCTTCACTCTGGAAGAACGCCGGAGCGCTGGCGACTTCGCTCCGACAAAGTATTTGCCCGGGGGAAATGAGACCAAGGAATCTGACGCCAATGTGAATCAGCTGTCAAAGGATGAATAGACGAACGGCGGACGAATTGCAGCGAAAGTTGCAAAACTTGTTCTAGAATATTGTCGGCGTCCCTTGTTGGTGAAAATCGCGTCTTGCTCATTCAGAGCTATTGCCCGTGTGAACTGCCACCATCGTCGCCGCTGCAACTGCTGTCGAATAGACGAATTTCGTCCAATCGCTCATCAAGATTACGCGGAGGAGTTCGCCTGTGCGCGTGCGTGCGAGTGTTTGCCGAAGCGACCACGAAAGGTCTCAAGTTCCGATAGGTGGTCGTTCGGTCGGCAGATCAGCAATCCGACACTTTGGTGCAGAGTGTCGCCAATAATTCTTCGATTGCGTGAGCGAAATCACAGTAGCCCATATAGAATATGTTTGCGCGAAGGTGACCGCCGCCGCAGCCGACGTTGTGTGAGGGCTTTCCTGCGACCCGTCAGTCAGTCAGTGTCAGTCGGTCAGTCCGTGTCTGTGTTCTGCCCGGGTTTGTGGGCAAAAGGTGGTGGACACTTGCTCCCATAGCGAATGCGCACTGCACTCTGGGCGAATGGGTGTCGGGGTATTGTCTTTGACACGGCGCCCATTACGAACGCCGGCTTCCGATCGGAAGAAAAGATTCTTACGCGAGCCGATGGATGGCTCCATGTATGGACACACGAAGTGAGCGACCAGCCTTCCGAGTGGGGGACCACACAAACGTCTCCGGAATTTCTCATGACAATCAGAGGCGTCTTTCGGCTCGAGAGAGAGGAACGAAAAAAATACCGGGAGAACGACACCGCGCCGTGGGACTTCCCTAGCGTCGAAGCCATTACAGCGATAGGCCACCAACAACACAGCCGATTTCGTCGCTGACCAGTGCTTTTCATGAAATAAAATCACATCCTTCCGTACGTCTTCCAAGAGTCAATAGTTTCCGGGTGTATAAGCGGCAGTAAGACGAAGATCATTCCGATCCTGACACAGGGCTGCGCTATCACTTTCGTCCAATAATGAGCTTTCGCCGGAATAACTCGCTTCCATTTTTTTCGATGTAGGTATTTAGCTGGGGAATTGTCTCTATATCGGTCGAGTCCGATAAGGTACCTACACCCCCATTTATGATGGAACCCGATGCCGTCTCGAAGGTGGGGGTACCGGTTGTGATTTTCGGATTTGGGACTCTCGTTTCGAACCCGATTCTCTGTTGCCTTTGAACTCCAAGAGTCGATAACCGTTTTCCTCTTCCGAAACTCTCTTCCACCGTTCGGGGCGGTGGCGAGACTTCCCGACTTCACGGTTCACCTTCTCCGTACGCTCTTGCTGCTGACGCCGGATCGACCCGGAGCAATTCAGTGGGTCAAACATTCACCGACGGTTAGCGGGAGGGGAAGAGGAGGATGAGCCGGTCGGAGCGAAGTACGAAGCCAACTTGCTAATGCATTGAATTTTAAAGCACTCATTTACCATCGAGAAGACGAAAGAAGAGAAAAGTTATGATCGTCGTCGTTCCGTGCCAGCCAATCCTCTCGCCGATTCCAATCAGACACCGACGGCCAGGGCAAGCAGACTGGAATTATTTATGAACAGTATGCCAGAGAACCACTCAATTAAGATTCGTCTCAAGAATATAATTACCTACCTAATTCTATCAGACTGCGACGACCGACGACGGCTGCAGGTGGATACTTTCGGGTTTCCATGCGGAAAATGTCGTACCTGCATCTGGCAGTCGGCGTTCGAAGCGGTGTAAACAGCAGCGCGATGTCCACAGAAATTCCAGAAACCCTTTCTTGCGGCGCGGCGGACGGCCTCATTTTTCAATAATTTTGCCCAAACCGGTCGCAACGGTGCAATTTGGCGATTTGTGCCAGCACAGCGACACCATGACCTACAGTCTGTATATCCCTTGTTTGTGTGTGAGTGTATGTGTGTGTGTGTGTGTGTCATTCGACGTCCTTCGATATACGCAGACGCATGCCAGAATAATCTCCCTAGAAGTTTGGAATAGTGGAATTCTTTCAACGGGGTAGCCATCAGCCGAATAAACCAGACTTCAGGCCGCTGATGAGCTCATAATTCCGTTTTCTCCACCGATAGGAGCTCGATCCAGACTTCTGGGAACTCGCATCTGGTGGAATACTATCTTCACTATTCGCTGGAAATCGCGGTATGCGATCCAAACTAACCGGGATTCTGACATGATTGACCCACGAGGGTTCATACCAGAAGCGAAGATGATTTTCGCTGATTCGCGCGGAAGAGGTAACGGACGGTTCACGAAAATTGATCCCGCGCCAAAGCGATCCGAGTTCAATGTGTCATGCGGGCGGCGCGGCATGAGTCGCCTAGTCTGACAAATATATATCGATACGAGCGGGAAATCGACTGATCCCCTAGAAAGAAGGCCAAGAATTTCCAGGTTTGGAATGAATGAGAAAACGAACTGAGATGGTGTCTATCGTTTTCTTGGATTGCGTCAGTGATTCCTTGTTTTGTGACTTGGAATTAAACGGTGATTCTGGCCAAACACGCTGGTCGACCGTGAAATCGACGCATAAGTGCGAAAGCCGCACAGCAGACACCGCGCGAAGTTCTCCCGTCGTCGAGAGGTTCCCACCGGAGCCGCACTCTGATTCAGTACGGTGGAGGGGAAACGGGCGAACGTCATGCGCACTGTGAGTAGCCCATAGAAATATTTCCGTCCGCATTTACAGCTCCGGATGAGAATGAATGCCTCGAGAAGATGATTCTCAGCGAGTTCGGAGAGCGCTCGAAATGAAAATGGAGCGTTGTTCGATTTACGCACGTTTTCGCCTCGGAAAATACAAGCCCAACCGGAGACGAAGCTTATTGGATTTGCATTCCGCGCAAATTATCGTATTTCCATTAGGAAGATCTCAATGATAAAGCCGACGACGCAGGCGGTGGGGATGATGAAAATAGGACATAATAGCTCAAGATTGAATATCATGAGAACAATCGCGAGTCCGGGAATTCGAAGCCCCATCGGTCGGCATCAGATCACACGATAAACGTGTAGGCATGGCGCAATAAATTAATATGGGACCATCTTTGGCGCTGGGAATCGAGCACCGTATACCCTCAACGTCCAAGAATTTCTTCGCAGCCGTCGCTCACCATGGGTGCAACCGCGACCAAGGGAAAGGTGAGCGCGCGTTCGCTTCTCCGCTTGTGAGTTCCCACTGTACGTACTGGCAGCGTCTTTCCGTGCCGCTGTTGACGTCGATGCTATGACGCACAGCCGCTGAGAGAAACCGCTAGCCGGCGGGATGACAGGTAGGCAAACCGTTAGACCGAACGGTATTCCCTCGGGCGCTACCGGGAGAGAGTTAATAACCGCAGCTGTTATAGATGCAGAAGAGTCGCCGAAAGCGAAAGTTCAACTTCATACCTTCCGCTATGGACGCTTCAATGGACACCATCGACGGGATTCCTGCGGGATCCGGGAGCAATAAGCCCTGATACTTTTATCCTTACTGATGTCGCTGCTTTTTGACGGACTCGGCTTCAAATGATCATTTCAGCAACAGCTCGACATCTCGAGACAATTATTCGGCGTTCGCGCCCGAGTCCTTTCACGTAAAAAACGAACTATCACTGAAGCCGTCGCCGGCGTTCCATAATGTGTAAGACACTGATACGAAGCCCGTATCGCGGACATCCAGCGTCAGTTGGCGAGAGAACCGTCATGAGAAACGTATCACCTTCAGAACATTTCGTTTCAAAGAGTTTAATCATTAAAAAAAATTATGTGATGTAATTACGGAGACCGATAAATTATCGTTCCATATCTAGTTCTACGTGTTGTTATGTACTGTTTCGAAAGCCTTGAGTTCGCAGCGGGTACAACGTGTGAAGCCCGCCGGTACAACGGCATCAATACGCTCTGTCTTGAGCGTGGGCGAATGCCACCAATGCAGCGACATACTCGCACGGGACCGCCGTTCCCTCGTCTCGTTCTACCGTTATACAAGACGCGTATGAGCCCGTACCTTCTGCCGCACCATCGCCGACTTGGTTCCGTGTCGTCAGGACGATAAAAAACGTCGTTGCGTCGTTTTTCATTCAGGGATAACCGATATCGACTCCGGGCAAAATGTTTTAGTCCCATGCTCGCCTTGTACGTATCTCGCGCGCTAGTTCGCTCGCGAGTTCTTTCGGTCAGCTCCGGCTGACGTAAACGCCGAGTATTTTCTTCTCGCAGAAGTCGTATTTTCTGCCGTCTTCTGCGATCATAGAATCCCCCGGATATTTGGCACTGCATTCAACACGATGTTCACAGCGGACGTCAGAATGGAGAAAAAAGAAGTGACAAGCCTTACGGCAGGTGCAAGCAATTGCCACTCCTCGCAAAAGCCTGTTCTGTCATCACCGTGTTCTACAAAGTTTCGCAGTGCGTCCTTGCGCCGGGACAGCAAGCAGGCAAAGTGGCAGGCTGGCAAGCCGGCCGGTTGCTCGCTCGCTCGGACTACCGGCCAGCCAGCCGTCGTCGGTCTTGGAACACTTTTTTTGCCGTAGAACGCTTATCTAACCTTTTGGCAGGGTCGTTTGTTTACTCTCAAACACGTGGAAGGTGATGCTGGTTACATCTACCTCTTTACGTCTACTAAGTGAGTAAATGAACGTAGACGGCAGCACGGCGGAGGCGGATGATTACAGTGCTCACCTTTCAAGAATCCTATTCCCGAGGAAAACTTTGAATCACTTGTTGAATCTGTCAGTCGAAAGTATCCACGACAGTGAAGTACCGAGCGACACGGGCAGCTTATTCCTTCACGCTATAGTGACTTTCGGTGGGGCTCGGAAAATCCGTTTTTCCCAGAATTGAGCTCCTGATGTCGCTCTGCTCTCCTTTTACTTTGGCACTGAGCACTCGACGGCAAATCCAAGGCGGAAAATTTGCTCCCAAGCAAAAATTGTCTGAGTAACAGTCAGGAGGGAGCTGCTGAGACAGCACTTCAATAATCAAAATCACTAATCACGCTCGGCTTCTTTTTGTTGTTGAGCACGGATGCACGTTAACTTTGTTTCAACAGATCGACTGAGCGGTCTCCTCTGTGACAGTCGACGCGACACTGAAGCCGCACGAGGTGAACCGTTACACGGCCCGAATTCCTCAGCCACTGGGGAGAGGATGAGGAGCCGGCAAACACTTCAGCGCCACCGGTGGAAAGCTTTCCAACTAGGGCTACCGAAGACGGAGGAACTTTGCAAGGGGACGACTTCAGCCTCCCAGAAGATGTTCCTCAGCGACATGCTTTTCCCTTCGTGGTAATTTCATCTCGATGAAACTCTAAGAACCGATCGGTTGATCTAGACTCTGAGGGAGATTGTCTCCAGAATCGACTCTGAGGAAAGTAAAACAGGGACTCCATTTGTCTTCGAAGAATGATCGAGATCTATTGAGCGCTCTCTTTTGGTCAATTGATGTTGAGGAACTTAAAAACTCGCCGTCTGCTCGACCGTCTTCAATTTAGGCTCTCTATCGCTGTAGACACTCACTCACTCGCTCACTCGCCCCCCCCCCCGCGAGGAAGTTGATCACTCCGCGTTAGCATTGAAGAGAAAGAAAACAGGGTTCGAACCACGTAGGAGCGTCCGAAGATGGAAATATATCTCGTCACGGAATGAAAATTTCCCGTCTAACCTCTTGTCGAATTCGTGCCCTGCGTCAGCTTCAAGCTGACGTTTGGGAAACGTTCGGAACATCATTTCGGAGACCGGATCGGAAAGTCGACACAGGAGGGGGAAAGATCGTATAAACAAAATACGTTCGGTCTGCCGCCGTCGACAATTCTGGCGGTCTGTTTACACATGGGACGACACTTTTCATTTTTCCAAAAAGAGGAAGAAAAGGAATGATGCAGTTAGAATAGGTTTCCGGCTTCGCGGAGGAACGCGCGACTTCGATAGGGAGCCGTGGAGTTGTTTGGTGTTGTCAAAATTGTCCTTGATTCACGGTGGGTCGAGAACGGTGAGAAAAATATTCGACCTGGAAAGTTTTGTCTGCGCCGCTTAGTGGAAGGAGTTCCACTCCAGCTATTTTGGAAGACGCCTCTCGAGAAGGAAAATTGTTTTGCTGTCGACATTCCGCAAAAAATTCTGAGCTAAGCGCAGAAAGCGGAGAATTCACTGAGATAGCTACGCAAAAAATGCAAACGACACTGAACTTCGAATCAATGCACAATCGGTTCCGAACTTGACGTGCAGTGACGGTGCGTGGGAATCAAAGTGATGCGTGTTCGCAAGTTGTCAGCCGTGTTTCCTCCTGTCCGCTCGCTCGCCCCTGTCTCATGTCATCCTAACTACGTTGTCGTACAACTTGATGGAATGTTGATTGGCCTCGGCCCCGTCTGCCGTACCACACTATTGTACGATGGAGGAATGAGAGAACGGAAAAGACGACTAGCGGCCAGGACATCTGAACCAATCGGAGCATAGAGTTACGACGCCGGCGTCGTCGGACGCGGCCCAATCTGTCCGGCTCGCTAGGTACGAGTGACTTGGGGGCTTTGTGAGCGCGCCTGTCCGTGTGTGTAACTTCGGCTGTTGTTCTCAGTCAGACAAGAGACAATGAGACATCAACTCGTACAGTGGACAGAAATGTGCGAATGGAAGCTTAATCGATTTTTCCGTTTAGTGAAAGGTCGTTGAGAATTCCGTGGTTTCCTGCAAAACAACAGCGAGGGGAAATCTCTTCGCCGTAACGCCATTCATCGTTAGCCAGCTCCAGATTGACAAGGTCGCATTTGTCTACTTGAAGTGTGGCTTTGTTGATTTTGATGAGACATCCTGTTGGAAGTCAAGTGACGTGCAAGTCCGCGGGAACTTTCTCGGAGGTCGAATGAGCGAACAAGCATTAAGAGACGGTGATCAGACACGAATTACGTATGATCGTTCGCCGGGACAATCTCTTCCGGCGTCAGAGGGCGAGGATAGGAGCCGTTTTGGGGCATTTTATTTTCACTATTTTCATCGACAAGTGATTGGGCTAATCGATGTTGAGAGCGATTTCCGCCGAGACGTCGTAAACAATTCCTTTGTGATTGTGATTTGTCGCTTAGCTGACATTAATGAAGCTTTTCCGAGAAGGGAATCCGTCCGATTCGTCAGGCGACAGAATCGCTTCTTGGCGTTCGCCCTCCCGAGCAGCGACAACCGCCACGACTACACATCATGTGACTCCGAACGGCTCCGCTCCGAGTTTCCACTTCCACGGGATTTAGCAATCACTAGTACGCGTGGGAAGAACTCCCGTGTGCCAGCGTGCAGTACGGTGTTCTGTGCCGATCTCGCGTCTGGGATCAGTATTGAATCTTTTGAGTAATTGCGCGCATGCTAAAGACGCCGGAGATTGAATCGTTCGGTCGACGATAGCTCGGCACGAATTCCGAAGCAGAAAATCTGACAGCGTTCAACGACGACACAGAAAGGCGCGCATCGTGGAAGCGCGGACCGAGCTCGCGGCCGGCCAGGCGGGCGGTCGGCTTGCGAGCGTACAAAACCTTTGCGGTATCCGGCGAGCACGTTGTTGCTACAAGACGGAGAAGAAGACGGACACGAACCGAGAAAGCATCCAGTCAGTCAGTCAGTCGATTGCTAGCCAAGCAAACCAAGCCAGAGGAAAACAAGACAGAACCAAATTGTGCAGCGCCTCAAAAGATCCCGCTCGTCGACAAGCTGTATGTTCGTCGGGCCATCCCTCCGCTTCGGTTAAACCCCGTTCTTCGGCTTGGCTGGCAAAGGTCACAGAGGTCATCCTGGCAACATCAACAACATTAGCGGGAGGAACGGCAACAGCAGCAGCAACAACAACAATGATGACAGCTAGAGCAGCATCCGCGGCACCTCCACGGCGGCCCAGCCAGATATTGAATAGTTTGGAACAACTCACAAGGTAAATAGGCTCTTATCGGCTACCAGCAAAGACCCTCTTATCAACGAATCGATCCGACGCTTCGAACCGCCGAGCCTACGAGCTCATTCGGCTCGGAAAATAGCGAATGAAATGGTCGTAGACAGTTTCCGATCCCCGGGAAAAGATGATATCGTACACCGCCGGAAATCTGTCGTCTGAACAAGCGAGATCCTTGTCACGTGACTCGCGTGAAAAACGTCTAGCCTGCTTTTCTTCAAGAACCTAACGGAGTGAGCGGATGCGAAAGCCCCTCCCGGACGACAAACAAAGGAAGATCGGATCCGAAAGTTTGATTTTTTTTCGTTTTCATTGAAAATCGAAGAGAAAAGAGTGCTTTCGCCTGAACCACCCCGAGCGAGCGCGTTTGCCTGGAGACTCCTTGTCCGTGGAAGCGGGCTCTCGTCCGTCTCCGTATTCCACTTCGTCTTACCGAGGCTCTCCGGGGGAAGGAGGTCAAGCCTGAGTCCACTCGAAAAATCTCAAAAGGATCAATCTTCGCGTTGTTCTCGCTTGTTTCTTTTCTTTGCTCGTGTGCCTTTCCGATTCCGCGAGACGCTTGACCCGCGCCGAAAGCGAGCAAAGTCGACCGCGGAGAAATTGGCGAAGAAAATAATTGGGAGCGATAACACAACGAAGTTCAGCGAGGATCCGTGCTCCTTCCAGAACGGGAGAACACCGAATTTGACGGGCTGTCTCGGATCATAGTTTACGTCGAGGCCATCAGTTTGGTTTTACGGCGGACAACAAATGAGACATGCCGATTCCTTTCGACTCCGTTGCACCAGAAATACCCGGGATAAGATGTCTAAATGATGTTCCCAAATCGTATAGTGGAATCTCCCGGCTGCACCGACGCGGAGCCTTCGCACAGATCCGTTTCGGATAGAACAAGACATATGCGCTATTTATGGTTCAAATATCATTGGGGAAATTTTTTCTGACACTTTCTGCCGATCCTAAACTGTAATAGTTTTCGACTGAACGATTCTGCGCTTCGTGGGTGAGCTGGTTCTTTCAAAACGGAGTGGCATTTCTCCACATCGCTTTTCTAGTACGTACGAACTTCAGATGACTTCGGTGTTCGTTATCGCGGCGGGCGAAACCGAAACGAGCCTCGCTTCGCACACCCTTCGGAATACAAATCAAGTTTGTGTCTTTCGCAAGTTGTTACCCACCACGCTCATGAGCCCTAGGCATCGTGGACACCCTTCGAGAACGGTTTCGGCTGTTCTCCAGGTCTCGGACACATCTGCCTCCGGATACTACGCTGAAAATCTGTCTAGCGTATGCAGCTTCCTTTCCAACTCGCCTTTCAAGTTAATTCAGACGTCTGAAAAATCTACCGGGTGTCATCAACCCAATACTTTAGCCTTTCTTCTTTGTGCTGATAACGTAGTCGTTGCTCGAACCGATTTTCAAGTTTTTTCCCCACCGATTTCCTCGGAAATGTATTGGATCCAACGTACGATTTATTCTGCGGTTCGCGAGCCTGCGCTCCAGGGTCAAGTCCGGGTCAGCGCAACGCATCCCGTATGAAAGAGGCGCTCCTCGTTTGGTGTTTTCCCCGGAACATGGATCGGCCAGAAACAGGCGAACTGCTGCGAATGAGAATTCCTAGCCGTGTAGAATGCTTCTGGCCCCCAGTCTCGAGCCAGGCGTCGCGCTCAGGTACTGCCGATCCGCGGCTGCGACTGCGTTCGGGATTCATCTCTCGAACCAGAAATCGCGTTCGAGCGAAGAATCTTTTCGCTTTTCGGCCTCAGTACCCCCGCCCCCTCTTCTGAGATAGCGTCCGTTTTGCTCAGATACCGCTGTATAGCTCTCGTGGATGACTGTATGCTTCAAGAGATCGGACACTGTGGCGATAGCGGCAGCGGCTGCAACGGGAAAATCCGACGTCAAGATTCTGGGGCTCAGTTCGCCGCCAACTCGTCAACGCCGATCACTCAGTCGCCCGTCGGCCGGTCATAAAGAAGCGGTGCTTGTAAATTAGGTTTTCATTACCGATTCGAGCCTCACCGAGCCTTCGGGAGAAGTGACAGCGAAAAATCAAACGACCGGTTTCCCTCGTTCTGTAAATCGAATGGAACCGACGCGTCGGAGGATTCTCGACCAACGATCCCGTCGGAATCCCGCGCTGACGATTGACCCCTTTAATGGAAACCTCGCGATGATTGAATATTCGATATTGCTCACGAGCTCATCTAGGGAAATGGTAGGGAGCGCAGGATACGCTTCTCTGGTCGTTACGCCCGCCGGGAGACGTCCTTTTAATCTAGCACTCCACCATACGCACGATTTCCACGGGAGCCGGATCGATAGCTGTCGGTCTTCGGCCAACGGTTAAACTAGTTTCTCATAGTGGAAACTGCCGTTGTTCCGGCAGCCACCGATTCTGATGCAGAGGGAGCCATAGACGCCGACGTGACGGCAGGACAGCCTTACAAACGATGAGAAGAAATTCCGTAGAGCCCCTGATCGCTACAAGAGCCCGAATCATCGTGGAATTCCGTGGCCGGCGGAGCCCCGACTCGCGAACTCGCGAGTCTGTCTTTCGGTCTGCGAGTCAGTCGATTTCTCGGTCGGTATTTCCGTCTGTCCGTTTACCTCAAGTGGATCTGGTATGCGCGTCTGGTCGCCTCACCAACTCGCCAATCACATGTCAATAGAGTCTCAATTGCTGTCGATCCGCATCGAGGCGGAGTATTTGCTCGATTCCGGTCAGAACTGCCATCGCAAACATTGTTCGCCTATTCTAAATCTAGTCATTCGGAGTCATCAGTGAGTGAATCCGCGAGGCAGATGGATACCACACCTAAATTGAGCGCGTTCCACATTCTGCTCGCGGCGAACAAGATCTGCAATCCGCAATTTATTTCTCCCTTTATTTTATCCAGCTAGGTTCGTCATCTCCGATCAGCTGTCAGGAGCTCATTCGGAGTTCTGGGCTTTTTTATCGGCTCCCACCAGGGAACATGACTTGGTCGGCGGCGGATGCAGGAGGAACCGGCGAGGAAACTAGCTAGCAAGCGACACTAGGCTCTTCCGTACCCAGGCTCTGATGCATCGACGTACCGATACGGAGGATATCAGTGCTAGTCAGCCCCGGAGCTCGTGCAGTGACGCTGGCTGGTTATGATTATCAATCATCCAGATTAGATAGAGCTCCATCAAAACAGCACGCATCAAGACGTGGCATCGTCGCGTATCACTTGTGACCATTTTCGAAGCAGGGCTGAGTGAGACTGGCGACTCGGGGCCGTTGGTGAAATTTGACGAAGGTGAAGAAGGTGTCAGCGTAAAAATCATACCGGTTCTTGAGAATCAGACTCTCGCTGGGGTTTGAACTACCGATACTCTTTTCAAATCGGCTAACGTTCAGACTTTTGACTACCTAAATGTATCGTCAATCTCTCTACTCCTACTCCAACGAGATAGGAGACTTGCAGACCTTCCTGTGCGACTTCCCTAATAGTTCAAATCCAAAGTAGACGCGCGAAATTGACCGGCAAGGTCCCGACCCCACGCGGATTCTGAGCCCACGGTCCACATTTCACGCTGAAGTATATGGAATGACTCCTGATTCGGCGGCTCGACTCCACGAATCGGCAACCGACCGAGTGAATGACTGACTGACAGCGTTTTCGCGCAGCTCACGCTCGAGTCACCGGTATCGAAGTGTTTGTTTGCGCGTGTACAATGATCAGCATCTACTGGTCAGCTGATCTCGCATCGGCCGGAGCCAATCGACTGATCTACTTTTCTTCCCGCAAGGGTCTCTTTTTGGTTTACGGATAGAAAGTAAAACGATCTAGCGGTTGCCGCCGACGCTGCGCACCGCCACAGCACGCTCGCACATCTGGGGTAATCTTCGCAAATATGGCTGATCTTCAGACACTCACACACACAAACTCACTTCCCGGCTCGTGCGATCGCCGAATTGAGAGAGCTAAGAACACAGGAGCTAGAATCAGATCAGAATTCGCACCTCGAATTGTTTCTTCTGCCTGTGCGTCGGTGGTCAACTGATTACGAGGCTGCCTCTGCTGCCGTAGTTCGCCATATCGATGCCCGCAACACGAAACACTTTTCCCCTCGAACGAGACCCTACGAGATTATCGACGCTCTTCCGGGTTCTGGATTCCTGTGTTCACAGGATAATCGAATTTACAAGAAAATAGGTTCCGGACAGCTCCACTCGAAGGGTCGACCCCAGGCTTGTGGAGTCTGCCTATTGTAAACTGCGTTTGGTTGCCGGTAGTGATCCTCACCGGAGCAATTTCTGTTTCGCTCATCTACATGCGGCTCGCTTCCGGAATTTCCCTGCGGATGGGGAGAATCGAGGGAGAAGATACACGGTTCGAGACTTGTTCCTCCTTTCGTAAGTCGAGCCGTCAGTTGTTCGAGGCTTTACTTCTGGGTCAAGACGTCATGGTAGGTGGCGCGAAAAGTGCTCGTGACTCAAGCTTTGGAGTAAACGCTAACTACACACTCCCTTTCGACGAAGGCCGTTATTTTCGGGATATTTATAATAGTTAATATCTCACGATTATATCACGATGATATGAACTGTTTGCTTCGATGGTCTGGCCAGGTCGTTGTTTGACGCTTGTTGCATGTTGAAGCAATGTCGAATTTCGGAGTCGGAATTGACAGGGCACTTGATGAATGGGATCCGTGGAGCAAAGATCCCATTGATGAGCAGACGAATGAGTGAACGATCGAATGAAATGCGGCTTTTTGCAAAGGAAGTGAATTTTGAAAGGATTTCGAAAGCTCTGTCGTTCCGTCGTTGCTTGATGAGACAAGGAACTGGAATGAAGACTCGGTCGGATCCGATTCGTAAGAGAAGCAAACTCCTCGGCGGGCCACGTCTCCAGCATAGGGGATGCATATCGAGAATCATTCATTTTCCCCTCTGATTTACCGAGCGATGGCATCTGGAATCGAAGGAGGAGCACGAAGTCGGGAGTGAGAGGTGAATCAAGAGCTTTAATGAGGCATTCCCGCACCGTAGGGGAAAGTTCACTCAGGAGACCAGCGTCCCGCCGAAACAAAATATGAAAAGCTGGGAAATTGGAGAAGGGATCCGCTGGAGGTAAGAAGCTATAGAGAAAGGAAAAGGTTTCAGCGGCGAAGAATGCGTTCAGATTCAAAATTATGAATTTGTGTGGAAGCGTACGCTTTCGCTGCAAGTGGACCCGCAAAAATGCCGTTCATATAGATGTGAGCGGGCTTACAAGGGGAAACGAAGATGGAGATGGAGCAAGGAAGCAAAGGAATGAAGGAACGATCGAGCAAGCGAGAAAGTCCGCTCGGACCGGCAAAGAGTGTCCGATTCCGTTGCGGCTTCGCTTTTGGCCCAGAAATCAACCTTCGAATCAAAGCCGCATCGCTTGCTTTCGGGCCGTTAGCTTCGCCACCACCGTCGCTAAAGCCGACGCTAAAACCGATTCTGTGATGGCGGCGACGACGGTGACGACGTCATCTGTTCGGTTTTCTTTCAGAAAGTCGTGCATTGAAGCCCAAGAAACCGACTGAATACATAGTCTTTGAGCTGGCAGAGAAAACACGCAGAATTTCTGTTTTCCCCTTTTCAATTGTGACGTTATGTTCCGTCGGTGTTGTCGTGCTTGTCTGTGGACTACATCCGGACAAGAGATGCCGGGAATGCGACCCTCACGATGACACATGTTTGAACTGTTTAGAGCATGATCACGAGCTGCTTCAGTGAATAAACAAAGCTCTGTTGTGAGTGGCGCATACAGCGAAAAACGTCCCCCTCAGTTTCGCAGATCGGGTCAGAACTAAGGGAAGCCTTCCCTGTGGATTCTCAGGCTTCTCGAGATCCCCTGCTTGCTTCCCGTGAACCAAGACTTTCTTCCGTAAGAAGGACGACCGGCCGGAGGTTCGCTCAGTCGACCCAGACCCAGAACTTGGCATCTTTTTGCTTGAGGTTGAACTTCTAAATTCGAGTTTTTATTCTGTGCTTGCTCTTAAATGGTTATCGTGAGAACGATGGGAATGTCAGTCGCTGAAATGTATGGATAATATACATGATGCAGGCTGGTGATAATATCCATCCACGGTGCTTAGTGTGAGAAAGCCTCGACGGAACACTCTATTTTCCGAGTCATACTTCGATGGCTCAAAAGGGACTAGGAGCGAAATTTCCGAAATTTTTGAGCAAGAACCGAAGGCCATGAATGCATAAGCCATTGCGAGTATTTCACTTGAATATTCATGGGGGGCTCTAAGCCAATATCGGGAGAGAAATTCCTAGTTCCGAAAGCATGGCTCATGGCCGGCTTGGGTCGACCCATCTTGCGACTGAATGAACGTCGAATATAGCCAAAACAGCACCAACAAACAAGCCGGAGCCGGACGGGAAGCTTCAAGTGCCTGATCTATGGTGAGCAGTTCGTAACCTCACTTAAGGTCGTCGCTCGATCGTCGGTGTCCGCGCGCACTTGAGCCATGGGAGTCATTTCTTGAGCTCGAATAGCACGCGGCTCCGTGAACCAAGGGAACCGATTCCATTCAGCAGTGATTCAATCGGCCGGCGAACGGAAGCGACTTCCGGGTCTGAGCGGCGCGGCGGTCTCGGGTCTCGCTTTCCGGGGCATCGCAACGATCGGCTGTTCAGACCGCCGGCCGGGCAGTCGGTTCTGATGGGAGCTGTCCTCACACCCAGGAAAGCGTCGCGTCTTCGGGGGCCGATTTCTGACCAGCGGGAGTATTAATGGGGGAGAAGTATTCTTTTTTTTCCTTTCCTTGTCACCGAAACGGTGCGGCGTCCACTGCTTTCACTGCTGACTAGGGAGCGAGCGAATCGAATTCTAACTTGTCGCGAATGGATACGAGTTCCGCCGCGCCGTTCGGACAAATCATCTTCTTCCCTACGAAATGATCGAATTTCCGGATCGATGAAATGAAGCTCCTCCGCAACTTTAATAGAAACGTGATGGTTCCCTGTGAAACCGGTATTACTGCGTCTCTTCAGAAATAACGTTCAAGGCTCGGACGCATTCACTCTACAAAAACCAATTTCTTCGCTTCCCATGAAAGATCCTGTACCCTACCTGGAGCGGAGCTCGAGCTCGCCGCTTTCTGAATTCGCGAAAGTCATCGGATGATATTTTTTAAACTCGATTACTTCCGAGATACGTTTCGCCCTTTTTTTCTCGTCTACCACGCGTATCTTTCGTAATTGATTCGTATCGGCTTGTGATGTTTGCTCATTCTTATCTCCTTATTTTCTATTTACCGGGAAAATTTATATTCCTGAAACCCCGTATGGAATATATATGATGCCCGTTATTGCAACTTCCTTCGCTGGGTTCGCCCCTTGAGAGGGATACGGAATACCTAATCCATCCGTCGTGCAGCTGTCCAGCCCAATGGGTTGAACAGGCGGTACTAGTCATGCTATTAATAGCCTCACGCTATTTATCGCTGTCAAACCCTCGAAATTTCGAAGATCTAATCACGCGAAATGCCATCGAGTGAGAGTTCTCGCTTCTGAGAGAAGCCCCCTTCGGAGACCCTCATACACGAACTCTCCGGGTGAAGCTTCTGGTTCCGAGAACCCTTGCTAGACGAGGATTGGAGGAGTATCCGGTGGTCACCTCCAGCCGTGTGTCAACAACAAGAGCGCTCAAATCCTCGGATGACCCTTTCCTGGAAGACCTTTATTTGTTTAGCCGCACATGCGGTCGGGCAAAGGTCAGTAGTTTCGTTCTGTTGAACAGGAGGCGCTCACTAAGAGGACCCGAACATCGAAGCAAGCGCCTCCGGACTGAAAGTCCGCAAGCGATGGACAATGACGCGGGACCCTGAACCCAACACCATCGTCATGATAGGTGGTACACCACAATGAGTGGCGATTTGTTCAGGCTGCACACGGATGTCGCTCCAAATGAAAGCGCTCTTCGATCAAAGGAGTCAGGTAGGAAACGAAGACTCGTGCGGACCCATGTCCGTTTTCCTGGGAGGGTTCAGGAAATTCCTCGCTCGGCAGGACATGACCCGGGCGAGAATAGTCTGATAGGTGGTCGGTGAATGAAGTTTGAATGAATGATAGTAATGAATTCTCCCCCAACTCAGCTGTCTCGAGGCGCGGATTCTCCCCCCAGACTCGCTAGAATTCTAGAAATCACTCGCTTTGCATCAAAATCGGGAATTGGCATCAGGGCGAGTCACTTCGGAGCAGTGGTTGTCGCTTTCGGATTGGATCATATGAGACGGAGGGGGAGAATCCGCTTTCGCCCATCAATTTCGGTCGGCTTCCGCTGTGGAACGACTGAGCGTTCACGTTTGGTGAGTCGCGGTTTCTGAACGAACGCACGGCCTGAGTGGCCACCTTCTGATGCGCCGAAATATGGTCGTTCTTACATTTTCCTACGATAGAAAGTACAAAAAAGCGACTAGCAGAACGAACGACATGACTCTGAAAGGTTGGTATGGGATTCGAGTAGCTGTTGCGGAGAGTTCCGGAAAGTGCGTTAGCAGGAGCGATACGCGATGCGGTGGCTCGATTGCTTTTTTTTCGGCAGCGAAACTCGCCGCAATCTGAGCGAGGGAACCTCTCAAAAGAGTGTCGTACGGGACGGCAGGCAAAATTTTGAACACAATGAGATTTGCTCTATGTATGACTTTCTGCTTGTTTGTCAACGTGCTTGAGATGTCAGTGACTACATTAAATGAGAGTGGGACCACCCCGTGTTGACAAAGCAGCAGATTCGGCGGCGGCGTCAGTGACGTAACAGATGTCTTCTTCCTAGAAGAAGAGCTCCTTCGTTGCCGAACAACGCTTCCGAACACCCCGGAGGTATACTACAAGACAAGAAAATTGCGTACAAGAAAATTGAGGGACGGAAGGAATTTCTCTCGTTTGTTTGACGTTCGAGCCGATGGATAGCGTGGGAATATTCGTCTTGTTTCGACACCAGTGGGCGCGTCATCAGTCAGGAAGGGATCCCCGAGCATCCTACGAACTTCCATCGCAGAGGAGAGCTGTTCGGCTAGGTGATTCTCAACGGAGAGAAACGAGTCGCGGAGAGTTATGCCTCGTCCCAGCTAACTCGACTCATCTGCCTTGTTCGTAAGATCGCTCTAGCGGTCGGTCGTACGCCTCGTCGTCCGAAGCGGGGCTTTGTTACACGAAGGAGCACGGGATCAAGATGAGCCGGCCGATACGATACACCGTATCAAGAATTCATAGTTTTTATCATCGGCGAAGAAATAGCGTCTAGTGAGCGTCGGTGTTTCTACCTAGAAAACAGATGAGCCCGAGGCTCGAGCCATAAACGTTTCCGAGCGAGCTAAAACGACGGCCCGGCGGGAAGTTCTCGGCTTGATATTTTCGTCTACTCCCTCTCAAAGGGAGTTGTGATGCCTCCCTGAGGGTGCCATTTTATTCGGGGGCGAGCGCATGGAATTTTTCACTGTTAAGACTCCAACAAGATATCTCCAAACCATGATTCCGCTTTGTTTGCCTGGTCACGGCAGACTCCCAGGGAATCGCGAGAGAAGTCACTCGCTGCCCTATACAAGTAATTAATTCAGTCCGTAATGAATATTCGTTCCTCGACGGATGTGACGTGCGGTCCGCCAGTGAAGAAAGAAGGTACATAATATACAGAGATTCCGAGCTGTCGCGGCCTGAAATTCTGGGAATCCGGGGGTTCCGGTGTCCTTACGCGGAAAATCAAAAGGTGACTCCGAAATATCTGCTAGCGAATGGTGGATTCTAGAGACACTTATCGCAAGCGGAGACTCATGGGCAAGCGGTCTGCTCCGCCTGGGGCATTTCGGACCGACCACTTAGACCGGAGAAGCCTTGATCAAAAATGCTATGATACTAAGTGGGGTCCTGAGGATATTCTCCGCTCCGAGGCGTCCAGTCAAGCCAACCTCGAACCTTCCGCGAGCATTCGTACCGAAAACCTCGGGATGGCCGAGGGAAACAAGAGGTAGGGGACAGACCGTCTGCTCGACCAAGGACCACCGAGTAGCGAGCCGAGAGAGCGAGAAGAACAGGTCGGGCGGTTTCCGTGCTCAACTAGCTTCAGGTGAAACAAGTGGATTCGGCGTCGCAGTTTAAGGTGAGCGCACACTTTGGGAACGTCTGCCGTACGGGAAAGGAAGCTCGAGGGGAAGAGCAGGCCGCGGTACGGTCGCTCGGTGTGTCGGGTTGTCTTGATGCGAAAACTCAATTTCCTTTTGTTCGACCACGGGGCATCGTCAGTGACAATAAAGCAGCTCTCGATCGACTCGAGGAACTGGTTCCTCAGCGAGGACACTCCACGTCCGTTAGAGAGAACGACACCGCTGCTCCTTCCGAACAACAATGTTCCAATGTAGGAGGCATTCACACTTTCGCCGTTCTCGCCACGCCCTGTGAGGAGTTCAAGGAACCTTGCAGAAAATCGAATGATCGCCAACTATGATACCTTTGAAGGAGACGAGTCCGTGAAGTAGCGCCCGGCAACGTCGTTGTCGGCTTTCTGCTAGTCTCCCCTCGGCGACTCAGGATTGGTTCAATGTTAGTTGCTCGTTCATTCATAGAAGCCGCGATCCCCAGACGACGAAACCCCACGCACTTCGGATGAAAGAGAGGAGAAATGGAGCACGCAACACTCACAGCCTCGAAAAATTATACTTATTCATCACGGCCCGGAAACTTCTCCCGACCCATACTCGGATTTCTCCGCCAAAATCGTTTCGCTTGCAAAGGCACTGAAGTACTTCAGAGATCCAGATAAGGTCCGGACGTTTCCTCCGGCGGTGGAAAAAAAATGACTCGTTGTTTTGAGCCATGTGTGCGCTTCTGAAACATCAATCGGGCAACTCCCTGATAATCCGGGCTAGAACTGATCTCGGATCGGCGAATTCCGCCGAATTATATACGGGCTTACAGCGCATCCAAGGAACGAACAAATATCTAAGTCCGTTGGGATAGATGCCTGATAAGAGAATGATTGTTGTAATTGTTCTGCTGAACTCATTTCATAGCTAGCGTCGCAGCCTCTGGCGAAGATTGAAAACGAATTAGGAATTCCGATGGGGGTTCTGAACGAGGACGGTGAACGACCCCAAGAGGGACGTAGAATCTTGAAAACGAGTAATGCTTCAATCATTGAACGCCGACAGAGTCTTTCACGTACCCTCTTCGAAATTTAATCAGGAAACCGAACCACCGGCAGGAAGGTCATGATCAACTCTGTATTCGAACTCAGCGTGAAGGTCAACTGAAAAGGGTCGATGCTTGCCCGGACATCGATCCTGGCAGCGGGGATATCAATCGAAGAAGTTCCGGGCAGGTAGGCCCTGATATGAATCAAATTAGGGAAGTTCTCATCGAATCTGCGGAATTCATGAGATTCGCTTTCAATGGTTGTGACATCGAATTCCTGACCCACTTCCGAAACATGTTCAGATTTTTGATCGAAAACTCATCCCCCTTCGAAAGCATAGCCTCATAGAACACTCTTAGTGACCTGATTTCTGTCTCGAAGAGTAGCTGCGTCCGGAAGCGCAAAAAGCGACAAAAAAGTTTCCCTTTCTAATTACATCCGAAGTAAGACTACGAAGCGTTCTAGCATAACGCTCCACTCGCAGTGAGATAAGAGAGGCTACCAAAGCGATCCGCAATCTTCAGAATGCAGTAGATTATTATTTTCCTATAGATAGGGGAATTATTTTTTACCCAGTCTTAACGGTCGTGCGCTAACCGCCCCCCTATTCGGTTCTCTGAATTTCATCAGGGAAATGTTGTTTTGATGGAGATTACCATCAGTCTGGAAAATGACATGAAATCTAGGGAACTAAATGTTTCAGGAAGATCCGAGCCACTGCGAAACGATACTCGGGTGGGTACCTCATTAATAGTCGCAAAAAAGCGCAAAGATCAGTTTATTGATGAGCGGAAGGAATGTGCATGCACCAATTCAACTTCCTCGAGACACGATTGATTGGAGCGGTTGAATTCCATTTCTGCTCCGGTTGGCATCGTACCGCATGTCTCCGACCCGGCGATTTATCATTCCCACGTCCGCATTTTTAGGGACATTTTTTGACTGGGAGTGTTAAGAAATTATTCAAACGAGATGAGCGACGAATAACCGTCACCACTCGAGTTGTCGGCGACGAACTGCGCCGTCCACGGCGGGAGCCGGCACCAATGGGACAGCACAGTTCACTTTAACCCAAATGCAATCCCAATGTTTTCCTCATACCTTCAGCGACGCTGATAGCTCCTGGGTGATTCACGTTTTGGTGAGAAGAGTTGGGATTAGATTTCGTCGCAGTGCCTCTTCCAACCTGTCACTTTCCCTCAGTTCTTCCAGAGCTGTGATGGAATTCCGGGATTCCGCGCGCGAGACCGGTCTTTCGAGCCCCTCTTCTTTGGCTACGTTCCCGCGTTCTCCGAAAACGGGAATCCGCGTCCAGAGAATCTCGCTTGATCTCGATTTTAGATATCGTCGTTAGAAATACTATCGGAAGACTTGGAGCTCGCTAGGCATAGTGCGACCACCAGCAATTCGAACGCCGGGAGCGGCAACCCCCAAGAGGCGCTCATGCTTCAGCCCTCTGCATCCTTTCCGCAGCGTCTCCGTTTGCCTCCTTTGTATTAGAACACCCACATTGTTGCCCACATTCCGCTCCCCCAGCATTCCGCGCGTTGAAAAAACGACGAATCAGGTGACAAATGCCGCGTAACACAGGGACATGGAATTCTTTGACGCTCGCTCCAGTGACGCTGATTCAAAGCCGCTGCATATTTTCTTATACAACCCCAGCTAGCGGACTGGTTGGGAGTAGGCCAGTCGGTGCGGCATGCGGAACCCATCTAAAACGAAAATTGAAGATACCTGTCCGTCTATTACACAACTCCAGTGGTCCTCGTTGTTGGTAATGTACCGTTTTCATAAGGCGACGGCTCGGTTGTGATTGTTTGTTCGGAGCCGTCGACGAGGACGCCAACCAAGCGTCCTTGCGCTCGTGCAGCCCGTTAACAATGCTCCGTAGGCGAGAGGGTGTTATGTTCGGCAAAACTATTCGATGACCGACGGAAAACGCATCCATGGATGTTTGCGGACCCTTGTTCGCCCGCGCGCGTTCCCCACGCATTCGCAGCTCGCGTGCGTCCTGAAACCGGTACTGTTCTGGGACTATGATGGGCTCGAGACCGCTCGAAACCGAATGGAATCTCACGAGAGGCTCGCTGTTCGCTACGCGAAACTCGCCCGAAAAATGGAAGCCAGAGAGCTAATCCGCGCACTGAAGCTCAGACTGCGATTCGGCTGATTACTGAGCCTCACGATGGTCCCTAGCCGGCACTTGATGCTGAATCTGTGTCGGCCATGTCCAATGGACCATTAATGAGAGAAATTCTCTGGCCCCTCACGAACTTAATCATCTGATTGGTAGAAGAAAAAAGAGAGAGCGCAAGTCCAGCTCCGAACACAGGATGCTGCAAATCTGCTCGAAGCAACAAGAAGGATATCCGGGCTCATCGAATGGCTTCGGAGATTCGTTAAGTAATTCATGGAGCTCGGCATGACAATGAAAATATCTGCGGAAAAGCCCTTAATTCAATGGCAAGGATAGACACGTCGTCTATCGGAACCAGCTGATTGTTGAAAGTTGTTCTGTCTTTGTCTTGGCTCACCGGAGCTTGCTGGCTACTTCACTAGGAGCCTCACCAAAGTTCGGCTTCAGAAGCATTGTTCCTGCGGGCTCGTTGAAGCGCGAAGCTCATCCCCATGCAAGCACTTCGGCTTCACTTAAACACTTGAGACGAACAGAAAAATGCCTATGGACCAGAAGTCGGTCACGCCGTTTGCAGTGCACCCGATGTAGGGAATGTTCCTTTCAGCGGATAGACGGCTGAATAGCTTACAGCTTTCAACCGCGGGGCAGACCTGAAGACTTTTTCCAGAAGAAGATCTTGAACATGTCTTCTAAAGACAGCTGGAGAGATAAATGAAAAAATAGTATCAAAGACGAGTAAGCTCCCCGTCTCGCTTGGCATGCAGCTATTTGTTCGAGTTCCAACCCGTGCATCTCGAAGGGGATTATTAGAAACGGAACTCAAGCTTCAGAGAAATTAGAACGATCAAGATTCATATTCAGAGTTTCAATTCTTATCTTCGTTTTGTTTTTGTTTTGGCGGGGAGGTAACGCCCTGGGAATACGATCCGAACGAGAAAGGGAACGGGAAATGGCTACGACGGTAATATTCATGTTTGAAACGAACCGCTCGAAGCGGAACGAAACTCCGCGACCGGAACTGAGAACGGTCTCTCGACAGGCGGAAGCGCCGGCGGATCCCGCTGCGTACTCCAATCAGAGTTCAATTTGTTTTTGGTGACAAAGCGATCGATAGAATACTTTTCGGAGTCCGAGCGTGAAAGTCTCATCCGTTTCTCCCATTCTTCCTAGTATTGCATTAGCGAGCGCCCCTCACGGTCCTGTCGGGAGCAAGACCAAGGGGAGGCGCCTCTCCGTCCTTCTTTCAGGAGCTCGTGTTATTTTGCCCGCTCCGTTTCAGCAACCGGACAATTCAGGAGGTGAGAAAAATTTCAAGATAAGATTTTTCCATTGCGGGGCTTTCGATCAAAGCTAATATATCGGCCTCATGTCGGAACAGGAGATTCGAGCGTCGAGTCCGCTTTCGAAAAATGGGCATGCCGAGATCGCTTTGAAGAGCTCATTCTAAATAGCTCACAATCGATCTTGTTTTCATTCGTGTCTGAAAGCTCGAACGAGCGGCGAGATCGCTGCTCTGGAGCTTCTTTCCGATGGCCGCTTTCGAGTGCGCGCGTGCATGCGTCAGCTCTCGGCGGCAACTCCAAACCGACGGCGAGAAACTCGACGTGCTGCGGGACTCCGCGCCGCCTGCAACAAGTATCTGATTTGCAAGGCAGATTTAATCTGAGGTGTCACGATGAGAATCCGCAAGGTTTGATCTCAGCGGGCGGGAGAGTCAGGGTGGTTCCGACGGTGGAATCGAATGCCAGCGTGCATCCCACTCGACTCGGATCGGATTTGGCACGAGGTTCTTGACTTCTGTTGATTCGCTTCGGGAGACTCTAGAGAGAAATCCCGGATATTACGTTGGAGAAAAGACGCTCAAATCTCGATGTGACGAATTCCAGATCAAGAGCCACGGAGATTCGATTACGCTCCACATTCGGATTCGCCTATATTAGGCGAATGGGCATGCCGAGATCGCTTTGAAGAGCTCATTCTAAATAGCTCACAATCGATCTTGTTTTCATTGGTGTCTGAAAGCTCGAACGAGCGGCGATTCGCCTATACTAGGCGAATCCGACTCCCAATTTGAACGGGAGCACAATGAGATTTGATATCTATCAGAGTATGGTTGGATAAGCGGTTAGCTCGGTCTATCGGCTCTTATGGGAGAGCTGTGGCAGTGGGTGCCGTCATGGCTTCGGAGAAAGTTAAACGCGGAGATCCTTTTTACCCCTGACTTCGTTTTCTAGCACGTCAGCTCCGCTCCTCGTCAGCCTGCTCGAGCTCTTCAGTCGACAGTGGTTGTACGGGGCAGAAGTGAAGAGAATGCCTACACTTCAGCTAGCTCACTTCTAAGCGTCCGACTGAGGGAAAAACGAGACCCGTAGGAACAGCTAGGAAAGAAGATCCTACGCGTCCTCACTGGAAACAATCCATCAGAGGAAGTAACCCAGAAACCCACTGCTTTATCAAGTCTGAATAGTATTCCGTCGTGGAGCGGGCGAGAAGCCGTGTTTCGAACCAGCGCATCGGAGTCCGGCAGAAATATTCGGGCCCGTTTAAACGTAACCCATGACAATCTGACAAGTACCTGAGGCAATCTCTGCGATTCGACCCTGCGACTCAGGCGTTTCCCCTATGGTTCGTGCAGATTTATTGACCTCCCCCTGCTCGAAGCGGTAATTGAGAATTAGGGTCGATTGGGAAACATTGCTGCCGATTTTTCTTTTCGATGATGAGTCTTCTCGCAGACGGCTACCCCTAGATCAGCCAGCTCATACTGAGGGATCTCTTCAAGACACGAGCCAAGCGTCGTCCTTCTGGTCTCATCCGTCCATTCAATCACACAGTGATAAAACTCTTGAGTTTGCCAAGAATTCACGTTCTCACGATCTTATGATCATTCGTCCCGTTATGATGTCACCGGAGCTGCGGAGTAGCAGATAACAGACGATGAACGACTTCCGGTAAAACTGCATCGAGCATTTACTGACCTTGAAATCAAATCCTATTGTTTCTGTACATCGTTCCGTGATGAATTCTACCCTGCCGACAGAAGTTCGATTGTGAGGCGGCGGCTCCGCCGCGTAACAGTTGGCGCGGTCTCGCCGCATTGCGTAGCCTATAAACCAGCGGCGGCGCTGCATTTGTTCATTGTAGTAATCGAATGAATCGACTGAGACGCTTGTTGATTTCGAAATACAAACGACATCAGTGGAACGGTCTTATAGTGCGTCGTCGACGAGCTCTCAGGTCGTTACGGTGGAGTGTCACAAGCAGAAGTTCGCTCCACTCAGTATCGACTTGCGGCGAGATTCTTCGTACCTACCCAGAGAAGCGATCCTTTGCAAATCGTCACACTGATGAGAATTGCGAGGCACAATTTTCTGATCTTCTAGATGTCATCGAACAGTGATTCTGCAAAATATCCTCATGTCCGGAGCGAATGACGAAATCCGCAAACTCCTCCCGGAGCTCTTGAGGGCCCTGAAGTATTGTGGCAGAGACAGATCATTCCATTACCTGCACCCTGAACATTTGTCATCACATGCTGGGGATCCTCGCAGACGTTAAATGAATATTGAGAATAGACATCCCATAAACTTGGGAGCCAAGGTCGTTCCGTAGGATCCAGGCAATACTGGGGCTTCTGGTGCCAAGACGAGCGTCAAGCTCATGCAGCTACGAATATTAGGAAGGGCGATATTGACGATCTTTTTATTGGCTTCAGCGTAAAGTTTACTCCTTGTCATATTGGAGTCCCGGCACTGACAAGAAGACGTCCCCGGCTACGGCTCTTATTCTCAGTATACGAGCTTAGATCTATCTGCATGAGCTATTCACTCGCTTCCTCAGCTAACACTTTCACAAATACATCAATCGTGTTTTTGCCACGTCCGACCCCCTCGCTGTATACTATGCACAAATTTTATGACGCGGTATTACGACCGACAGTCTACTCACTAATCATTTCCCACGCTCCCTTGAACGCTCACCAAATTCCTGATGTTCGCGTGAAATGACCCATGAGTGGACGAAGCTGCTCAGGTCTCCATCTTCTCCGCACACAGGTCTCGGCGCATTCGAGATTATCTCGAGCTCGGGACTCGATTGAATGATGAAAAAGAAATTCGATGAATCCGGGCTCGCAAAATCCCTTCATTGCCTCCTGACGCTTTCCCAGCGCCTCCCGAAAGGGGGGAATAGATGGAAAAAAATCGAGTCTTCGCTCTTGCCTCGTTCTGAAGCTCCTTCCTGGCCCCGGCGCAGCAACTGCCGACAGCACTCATAGTCCCTGAATTTCCCTGCTCCTGCTTGTCTTCGCACCGATCCCAAAGCTCCCAAACATTTTCCTCTTGAGTTGCTTCCCTTCAGGCATTCATAAGTTTTTCGCCACTGAGAGGCTAAATGCCGAGGGAGCGCAATTCTTCCGGCACAGCATGGAAATTCCTTGATAACATCATGAGGAAGAGACTTATGCCAGAGTCCACGGCTTTCAGCGAAAATGAGTCAACTTCGGAAATGGATAAACAATATCCGCACCGATGGTTTAATGCAGGATGATTATTTCGCTATCCTCCGGAAATTCTGAAGAAGTTTGGCAACTCCGAAGATTCGGTCCGGAGGAGGGGATTCCGAGGACGCGATGAGCCAGAACCTCTGCGTGGTGGGAAAAGATGAATAGGACGGCCGATGAACGCAGAGCGGAAGTCGAGGAACGGCGAGTGCAAAAATGGATCGAAGAACACAAATTCGCTTCAGTTGCAAGTGAAGTGAACAATGGAGCGACGAAGTGGCGCCTCCTGGGAGGGCAATCGGTTTAGGCGGTGCCTTCGATCCTCAGAGAGACTCCCTGACGGACTGAGAAGAAGAAGATGGAGTGAGTGCGTGAGGAACGGTCTAACACGCTCACTCATCGAATAAAATATTCGTCCCCCCATCTTCCTCGCTGCTCATTGGAGTGTCAATGAAAGTCGAGACATCGGAGAATGCGTGCCTTATCTCATGTGCCAACGAGGTCTTGAGCGAGACTCGAGAGGAGGCCAAGAATGGAAGAAAACTCGAGCTTGTCCGAGACAAAAATCTTCGGAGCGAACAAGACGTGCGGATCGAGCGTCTAACCGTCATCGTCGCGAGGTGACGTCGACGACTTCAGAGAAGCGCGTCTCAAACGCGTTGCGAGACACGAAATGGATGAAGATCGTGCAGCATGGTTTCCTCCCACGAATTCGCGAGTTTCCTCCCTCGCTCGTCGGCTCTTCCCTCCTTTTTTTCCCCACCAAGCACCCCGAGCCGAGCCACCTCACTCCACCCCAACCCACCTCCCCAGGCCAAGCGAAGACCTCAGCAGCAAGCGTCCAGAGCGACAGCAGACACTACATTCGGCTATAAAAGTGCAATCCCATTTGTGTGAGCCTACGCAGAATCCTCGGAGTGGGAGTCGGTGGTTGAATGGATCCTACGCGAGTTGGTGGCGTTGCAGGAAGGACGGTTGGAGGAACGGACAGATGCCGGGGGTACGGATAGACATGCGGGAGAGCAGCCCGCGAGAGAAGAAACTACAGCATCGTATGTCATAGACGGGGCGTTGAGCATCTGCAGCATCAACCGGCGAAATTACCTCTCCCCGTTGTGGGGCCGAGCGTGCTCGCCACAAGTCAGAGATGCGATCTTGGATTAGTGAAAAATTCCTCCGGCGAAGGCGGGAAATTCCTCTCGCGAAGCACTTTTCTGAGATGGAACAGCGACGTTTTATTCCACTATCGCATCTGATAGAATACTCTCGGAGTTGAGAACCCAGACGCTGAGAGTTTGAACCTGAGTTCAAACAAACTCCTGACTGCAAGACGGGGCATCGTAGCTACTGCTTCGGAGCGAATAAATACTTCACGCAGTCAGCGTTTCGAGAGACTTCGTTAATTCAAGCTAATCTCAAGCGAGATTCGAGAGTCAGCTAAACTCCTAGGGGCTGTCCTTTCTGCCGTAAGCGAAGAGACTTCGCGGACTGTTTTTGAACTCGCGCCATGTATTTAAAAAGTCTGCCCAAACGGCTGGCGGCAGTCCTCTCGAGAGACGACGGCCTTCCCGCTAAAAACTCAATTGCTAATCACGTTGCAATTCCTCAGAGAGGTCGCCGAGCAATCCTACTTCCTTGGACTAAACTCGCCATTTGGGAAATAGACCGACCGTTGGGCGAGTCTGACTCGGTCAGCGTTTTTGTTCGTCGGTCGACCGGGGGGCTACGTCATAGACAAAAGCTCCATCAAGAGTCTCCCTCAAAAACCTTCTGTTTCGAGGTGGTTGAGGACGAATGCAGCGTCTGTGTGGTCTCTGTGGAGCTGGTCTCGAATCGCCATCACCCCCGACGACGCGACACCGGCGAAGACGGAGCGACCCGTCTGCTCTCGACTACGCTCTTTGTGGCAGAGATAAAGTCCGGGAAGCCGTGAATTAAGTTCAGCGCTCGAGTTCGGAGGCCCTGGTCTCTTGCGCAGACGGAACCGAAGCCTGGCAGATTCTGCACAAAATTCGTACATCCAGATAGTCTCCAGGAAGAACTCCGGGGCGATAGTCTCAGCTGGAATTCATGCTGGAGCTCTGGCCCCGGACGGCATGAGGCAGTTCTCGTTCCCAAGTAGTTCCTGCGAGCCGAGACGTCGAGTTGGAGATGCGGGGCTGAAATGTCGCCGAAAATTCAACGCTCCAAGTTGACGCCGAAACTGCGACGCTCTGACCCCACAACCTAATGATGCGTTCAGCCTGTTGTGGCGTCACAGATATTTTCTACCGTACATTCGCCACGCTGGTTAAACAAGGCATGGGTATTGGTCGCCGGCGACGGGCGAGAGAGGGTATTCTGAACAGCGTAGAAACAAGAAAGATGGAGGCAGACGCTCAAGATCTGATGCAGAGGAATTAGAGCCACGATATACGACGATGACGCTAGACCACTCAGCCGATCACGAAAGTGCGCGTGGCTAGCGTGGCGAAACGCTATAGGCATACCTCATGCTTCAGTCGTCGACTACCTCAACAGGGTTTACTCGCCCTTATCCTTCTCGGCGCGCCTCTCCCTTCTCTCCGCTCGATTCCGCCGGACGGTTATCGTTTGACACGGAGGATGACACGAACGATGTCACCGGCTTTCGTGTACGACCGCTGTTGCGTGACGGTCACGCAGCGGTTTTCTCTTCCTTTCGGCCAATATCTTCATTCAGAAAACGTAATATAACACTCGATTTCGAGCTCAACGTCCGGTCGGCTGGATTCGGATCGGGAAAATATCCCTTCTCGCCACGATCTAGAGTCTAAATCATCACCTCCTCGAGGCTCCGACGACGAACAGAAAAAAGTGATACTCATAATTTTCACTCAGGGGGAATGATGTGCGCGACTGGGGTTGCATTCATTGTTCCTCGATACATTTCTCCCCGTACAGACAGGATCCCTCCCTTATATAAATGAAGAATGGAAACCGATCCACTCAAGGCTCCCATGGCAGCGCGCATCGTTTTCAGGGAACAAGCGGAAGCGGGGCCTCATCAATTAGAAATCAGCATCGAGTTTGTTTCGAAATTTCACGAACAAACAGCTTGTACGCGCGGAAAGAATCGATTAGTCCGACCATCCTGGAAATCTCGATGTTCACGTTATTGTTGACGCTGCTCACGTCGGCTGCTCGCGCGGTGAACGTGAGCCTCATGGAGGCGGTGTTCGATAAAACCCGGCAACCCAGCGTTTCAGGCATCAAAGCGCAATCAGCTTCGGGCGTTCGTCGTCTATTATTCTCAACGTGAAACAAATGAAGTTCGACGCCAGAGCAAGGCATCGAAACAAGATGTTCTTTCCTCATCAAGAGCTGCCCGCATTAATCGCTGTTTACAAATTGACTTGAGCATCCCCCCATTCTTGGAATCCGATCGTTGAATAGGGCTTCACGAGAAGATTTTCAGGATCGACAAGGAATCGCAGCGGGCGTGGGATCGAAGCACAGGTCGCTCTCCGCCAGCCCATGCTTATGGCGGGCACAGCTGCTGTGGAATCGGGGGCAGCTTTAGTACATTTTATATTGCGGAGTCAAAAGTCGGCAAATAAATACGGCTCCGAGTCGATACCTCTCCTGGCGTCACGTTCCCCGTCATTCTTTATCTGGGTTCTTGTTCTTCCCCGCGAAAAATCGGCGACACCGGACAAAGAGGATGAAAAATGTATCTCGTGTGTCTCGACTGGGTTCCTCCGTGGAATTATTGTTCCCGAACAAATCGCGTCACCTTAGCGATGGAGGGCCGTCTTTGACACGCTCACGTTCGGAGACACGCCAAAATCCGCGGACGATCAACGAAACATAAGGGTTCGAATACCTTCCTCGAAACAGAGCATAGGTGGAGCAGACGATCGAGCGAGACCATGATCGGACAGCAGAAGCTTCGTCATGCACACATACATACAGGGGAGCGGATCTCGAGAGGAGCCACGAGGGCGCGATGGGACCACAGAGGAGTCTGTCAGTCAGTCGGTCGGTCGGTCAGTGGACCCGTAGTTCCCTACTGTTAGATTCAGTGTGTGTCCTCCCATCTTCGGTCCGAGAGGCTGCTGCGCGACTCAGCAGAACGTGATCGTGCATAGTCTAACCAATCAGAGGGACAGCTCCGCTGGCGGAACCCGAATGCTATCGACCTTTTCTTGAGAGCCGCCGTTAACGGTGCGCACCTCGACGGTTGCTAGACAGACAGGCAGGCTGTTTGATCTACATGGAATTAATATACGCTGCCACGGTGAGCTCGGCAGAATAGGTCTGAGCCACCGTCTCCGTCGAGCAAGGGCTCACCCGCTCGGAACGGCAGCGGTCGTAATATGAAGATTCTATCGGGAGCGCTGGTGCTACCTATATAAGAGGGGAACTAATAAGCTGCGCGATCGCTCGTACGGTGACATCCCGGTCCGAATTTTCGAGACCGAGCATAGGAATCATCATAACTCAGAGCGACGCGAAGAGTCCATTGCACCTCTCGGATCGAGGAGCCCCAATACTGGGGGCAGGCAGGCCGGGCATTCAGCATGATCTCCCCGACTTACACGTATCCCAGTGGAGTGTCATCTTGAGCTACAAGCTCAATTCAGACCATCCGAAAGCTGAGACCGGTTGAGAATAGACAGGAGCGAGGATTCCAGGAAAGAGATTATAGAGTGCGCTGGGCTCCTCGCATCGAGTGGATATATAATTCAACGGATACTCTTCGAATAAACGGTCTCCTCGGCTCTCGCTACCGGGAGAATAAACTGGAGATCGACGAAATAAGTCTTTGCTTCGATAAGGCTAAGCGCTCGGTCTCCTCGAGCTTCGGGTGAGGATTTCGGGATGAATAACCCACATCGAGGAGCGAGATCCGCGCCTATGCCTCGTCGGTTACCGTCGATGGAAATCGCCGCGCGACGTCGAGTTCCGCCGGAAACCCAAGGTAAGCGTCTGCTATATCGCGACAAAAACTGAAACTTTTTCGTCCTTGCAGTAGCCACCGAAATTAAATTATTTTGTTCCACTTCACAATCGGCGTAGCAGGAGGACGAACGCGGTCGTATCCGGTCGTTCATGTGGACGCGCAGGGCTAGCAGCCCGAATCGTTGCGCAACAGGGCCGAGTTTGCGCGGTCTGCCTTCCCTCCGTTGTGAGCTTTTGCTGCGAGAACAGTCTTTGCCTCCGGCAGGCAGCAGTCAGGCAAGACCAGCCTCCATTGAAACTACTCCCTCGAGAACTCGCACAGCTTTTGCGTATTTGTCTTCATTCCACGGATATTTCCCTTCCTGCTCCATTCTATTCTCTACCGTGAGGCCGTTTGAACTCTCAGTAGGGGATGCCTTGTTGCGACGGCCAGCCGGCCCGTCGATCGGTCGGCCGCTCGACGGCTGCTGCACGCTCTCGGCCGGATCCCCAACCCCACCAGGCCCACGTCACTCCACGCTCGAGCCCGCGACATCGAGAGTCAGCATCCGCTTCACACGCCGTCTTTGCCTTGGGAATCACTCCTTGACCGCATGGATTGGCCCAAAACACGTTGGCCAGAGCGCAGTCAAGCACTATGACTTGTCGGAATCAGAGCATCTTTGAGAATACGTCTCTGAATTCCTCTCCCTCTCTGACACGAGACGCGAGCCAAAGGGTCGCTGCCTTGCTTGCGAGGTCGAAATTCCGGGCACGGCTCGGCTCCAATCATGATGTATCTCCCGAATTCCGGGAAGGGACTCCGTGTCGCATCGGGCAGGAACAGGCGGCACTTTTGGCGAATGCATTCGTGTTCGTCAATGTCGAATTCAATCAGAGTTGCCGACGGAGCGCGATACTTTCCTCTGACAAAAGCCTCGACGAGCATGCGAGGCCCCACATCGTCAAGCTCTTGCATAGAGCTAGAAACGCCTCGGAAATGTACGAGGATCTCACGTTCCGTGGGAGGTTTGCGAAAACTCGCTTGGAAGCTGAACGCGGTATGCATCCCCACAAAAGAAAGTTCCGAGCGTTCTGCGAGCTAAGCCTACGCACGGCTCGGGAGAGATCCGGGAAAACTTATTAATCATTTAGAACGAAGGTCAGGGTGGGTGGAAAGCCAGTCTGTCGGCCTGGTGTCACTCGCCATGCCGTGAAACTACATTGACTGCCAGAAACGATGGGAGTGACGAGTCTGACAACAGGCCGCCAGCCACGACGGATGAATTAGTTACTGCGTATTGTTTCCGGGTATAGATCTCCAAGTTTTGGGGCGAAGTTTTGGAACTGGAATGCTTTTCGGAGCGATGAGTCAACTCTGGAGATCGACGCATTATCAGATGCGTAACTCCACTGCGACCACTCGATTTCTCACCGTGGAACTTGCTCGTCGCTAGGGTAGTAGCGATTGATAGAGCTATCGATTGATTCACAGCGCGGCAGCGGAAAGCATTAGGGAGGCAACTCCGAATCGGAGACTGTTTCGGGTGGGGATAGAATGGTACAGAGTAGCCCCATCAGGAATGCGAATAGATTAGCCCTTCACGTCTGAATTTGCATAATCTCGGAGCGGAATTCCGAACTTCAGGACCTCGCTCGTCGACGACGCGACGGTCCCTTCCAACTCGGAGTTCGGCAGCGAAATGAGAGCGATTCGCGACGAGAGTTCTAAACAGCGTTTCTGGAAGGGGGCCGTCTGACCGGGGTGCCACAGCATAGAGGAATCGCCAAAAAGACGATACGCACTTGCAGAAGAATCCGGCCGACTCACTACGCTGAAGTTTTCACGGATTTGCTCGATTTTATCATGACGGTGTGAACACCTTCACCCGTAAACAAAAAAAAAGCGACAAAACCCTGGCTCGGCGAAAAGGGTTGAGTGCTGAAGTGCTGCATTCTGAGAAGCGGTCCCGCGAACGACGAGGGCCTTTCGCATCGACTCCGAACTGATAAGGCGGGGAGACTCCTCCGGGAGTTAACTTGAAAATTCTTTTTAGAGTCTGGCCACGGAGCGTCGTAACAGCATGCTCCGACGGCGAGAAGTTCCTCCTTCTCCGTCGCTCCTTACTATTATTGTTATTATTGTGAAAGAAGCAACGAGGAGAGCGAAAAGCGAGAGCGCGAAGGAAAAAGGCCATTTGAGGCCAAAATGAGTTTCAATATTAGCCCAATCTTGGCTGGATCGCTGGCTCACCGTCTTGAGGGCGCCTCAGCAGTCTCAGGACGAGGGAATCTAATTTTACTCCCTGCTGTTGAAATAATGGCAGGGAGCAGGCAGGCAGCAGCAGCTTATCCGAGCCCTTCAGCTCCGGCGTATTGGTTCCGCTTTCGGTCGCTGTTTCCCTCCAATGGAATTCTCTCCCTCCTCCTGCGTCGCCTTCTCTTTGAATAAGATGTGATCGTTTTCTTCCGGCGGGTTTCTCGAATTGTACTTGGAGGAAGGGCTCTGACGTACATTTCTCACCCCTTTGAGAACTTCCGTGGAGAATCTCAACCGAATTCTTGAATTCGACCAGGTATGCTGACTATTCATTAGCGACCACACGTTAGTCGTTCGTCCTAATTCAATTCGGCCGCAGGCTGGCCGCTGAAAAGAGGGGGTTGGCAGACTCGTCGCGGTCAGGGCATTCCGCGAATATTCTTGCTTCACCAGTTGACCGCCGGTCCGTGATTTGATGGGTCGGAATCCGAATTCAGTTGTCATGACAACTCAGATTATCGCATCCAGACAGTACCGCTGGGGGAATCCAAGACGCCCCGAGAATCGTATCATTTTCGGGCATTCCTGGATGACTTCCAGCCTGGTATGCGTTATCTTGTCTGAGTTCGGGAAACCCTTCAGGAACTCGACAGTCCCATGGCATTGAGCCGAGAAAATGCGGGACCGAGTCTAGGGATCTAGGAGCACCGATGGTTGCTCGCCCTTTGGTGCCGAAGCTTCCGCCTTGGAAACCGTCGGGTTTGCCGGCATATGAATTCATGTCTCGACGACAGTCTCCGAGCCTTAATCAGTAGAACTGGGACAACACGAGGCAGGAATTTTGGATTGAGGAGGTGAATCTTCAGGAGGTGAACTCGTGATATGCCCCGATTGCCATGATAGTCTAGGATCAGTCTTTAGGGAGAAGAACTTCAAGATTCTCGAAGACGTTGCTGCTACCGACGACGAAAGCTGCAGGATTTTCACAAAACTCGAAAGAGGTGGAAGGTCGCAGAAACGATCACGCTCGTCCTTCTGGAGAAGCCGCAGGAGGCTAAGGACAGCACATCATCAACACAAGTAGTATGATAATCGCAACTTTGGTGGCTATCGAATATCCATATTCGAGTTCGGCCTCTGGTCAGCGGCGAAGACTCGACGGCGTAGGATCTAACGAGCTACCTTGTCTCTCCATTGGTGTGAATTTCCCGTCTCATGACAAGATCATTCAGAGTCCCCAAGAGATGTGGTGGCCACGGGTGGCCTAATATTGATTCCCTCATTTCGTAAGACTCTGCGGGCGATCGATCGAGCATACGGGGAAGCTGCCCCAACTCCTGGAACTTCAATTTTAGGTGTCGTCATCCTCTAGATCAGTGTTTCCCAAGAGTTTTCCCCAATGACCCACATCTGGACTCGACAAAGACCCCATGGCCCACGACAAAACCCAGCACCTTTGAAAAAGAGCATGTGTTCGGAAACACTCTTTAATGGCGACGAATATTAAGGAGTGAAATATATTTTCCTGACTAGCGAGGAGACTTCGTCAACCTCCTCACCCACAATTTTTATTAGAATGATCAGGAGCTAATTTAATGGGAGAAGTGCGCTACTTGCTCCGCGCAGAGTTTCTTTATATCCGGTTCGATATTGGTCAATTTTATCCTCAGATCTCCTCTTCTGGTTATTTCAAGTCGATTTCTCTTTGCGTCCACTAAGTCATTCACCGCACTAAACCCGCACTCAACCAAATAGGACGACGGAAAGTGGATTAATATATCTCTGGCAAGAGAACTACATTTTGGATATTTCTCCCTGATTCCATGACAAAGCCATGTCCGTGGTCCCGTATTTCTAAAAACACCCTCCATCGGCAGGTTAGATTGCAACTCCGCCAATTCTTGCTGGAATTCTAGCTCGGCCTCATTGAGGTCTACCAAGAAAGGCTGGCTCACCCAAAGTGGGAACTTCATTTCTATGAGATCAGAGAACCTTTCATTGAAATTTTCAATGAGCGTCGACATGTGCTCAACTATGATCATCAGGGCACCCTCGGACAGCTTACACTTCTTCAACCAAAGAAACTGATCGAGTTTCCTAGCTCTGACGTTGTTCGCAGCAACTCGCAAGAACTTTATGAAACCCTGAATGCTCTCCTGCGCCTCGATTAGAGAGACCTTCTTGCCTTGTAGCTTCAAATTCAAGCCATTCAGAAAGTCGAAGATATCGGCGAGGTAGCTTACGAGAATTTTCCCCTCAAACGATGTGAGGAGAGCCACCTCTTCCTTGTCTTTCAAGAATTCGACGACAGCGTCGAATAGTTCCATGAACCTTCGTAGGCAGTTTCCCTTGGAGAGCCAGCGTATTTCAGTGTGAATCAAGAGCCGCACGTGTGCTTCTTGCTGACCGTGACAAAACTGTTCGAATAAGCGCTCGAACTTGGGCTTTGCTTTTATCTCATTCACACATTTGATCACAGCTTGCATGACTTTGTGAAGACTCGGTGAGAGGGTTCTAGCCACCAGGTTTTCCCTGTGGATCACGCAGTGTATGGTGAGCATCCCGGGGTTGTCATCTTTCAACATCTTGAGACAACCTTTTTTTCTCCCCATCATGGCCGGTGCGCCGTCTGCCACGCATGAAACCATGTTTTCATAGGGATTTTATGCTCTGACAAGTACTCCCGGACTTGCTTGTAAATGTCGGTTGCGGTCGTTGTCGTTTCCAGCGATCTACAGAACAGCATCTCCTCCTTCAGATCTTCCTGGTCTATATATCTCACATAACTCATCAGGAGGGCTTCGCTCTGTCTTATTGTGGACTCATCCATCTGTAGAGAAAAGCTACGGCTCCGCAATTTCTCGACCAGCTTCTGCTCGATATCTTCAGCCATACGATCGATTCTCCGGCAAACCGTATTGTTGCTCAGCGGCAATGCCGCAACTTCCTTGTCATCAGTCTGACCGACCGTTTTGAGGAATGTCGCTATCGCTGGCTTGATAAGCTGCTCTCCGACCGAATGGTTATTCCCAGTTTTCGCGATCAAGAGAGAGATTTCATAGCTTGCTTGCTGAACTCGAATCGCCGCGGACCTGGAGTTGGCGAACAAAGAGCCTACCCTTGGTCTATTCTCGAAGCTTTCCTTCAACGACTCGAAGTACTCCAGTGGCGAGGCGGCCTTCTGAGGATGCTTCGACTTCAAGTGATGTTGAAGTCGACAGGATCTCATGGACTCATTGGACAAGACCTGGAGACAAATGAGACAGAGAGGCGCTGTCTCTTTCCTGTTGGTCTCGACCGCAATGAAGCCAAACTTCAGAAACTGCTCGGAATATCGCCGCTTTGGTCTTGTCTTCGGATTGCTCATTGCGGAGGGCTTGAGAGACGGCTCGCAATCTTGATTACCTGCACGAGAGTGATTTCGGACATGTTGAGTAAGCATACACAGAGCCGATTGCGCATATAATCACGGAAATATCTCGGCGCAATACTCACTCGAGAGCCACAACAATCATTTCTCTCATTTGTCACCACCCACCGCATCGACTACCGAAAGCATTCGAAGGATTCAAAGTGGGAGCGCTGCGAAACATCAATCTTGAGCGAGAGTAGAACGCGCATCTCGAATCTCGAACGTCCGCGCTCCACACTCATGTCAACACTAATCGTATGGACGAGAAAGAAGCATAAAAGCATCCTCTTATCCACGGATTCTCGGACGGAGAAGTCCCCGCCCGAATTCAGCTCCCGGTGCATCTCGCGATGAGTCTTGAATCGATAGTATGAAAGAGTCCGGAAGTCCCGTGACCCACTTGGGAAATCGCCGTGACCCACTTGTGGGTCACTTGCCCATACTTGGGAAACACTGCTCTAGATCGAGGACGAAAAAGACGAGCCGCATCTTCAGCGAACTCCGTGCTTGGTTCTTCCGATCAGCATATCCGACCTGCCGTCGGATTATACTCCTGCATTGAGGGCAATGAAAACGAATTCGAATTCTACAGGGAAGAACCGAGAGATGCAGAATGTTCCCGCGACTCTCCGTACAGAGATCTCTCGATTTCCATTTGGAATGTACTGTCTTATCGGTGTAACGCAGCGGCGAATACATTGATTATGTAGGTGGGCCAAGAATTTCCAGGTGCGCACCGGAAATTCCACGGAAAGCCAGTTCGAGATTTAATCTCATCGAATATAGTAGGCTGAGGGATGGAGGGGGGAGGAAGGAGGAGTGTGCGCAAACAACGACACCCCCGATATTTCAATACTTCCCGTGCAGGAAAGACTCTCTATCGCATGCGAGACGTCTGCGCCCAGTTATGATAATTCATTGCCCTGATTCTCATCATCGTCGATCTAGGTTGAAAAAACCTCCATTTCGAACCGCATCGTGGGCGGTACGGAACTCGCGCGCTGGTGCCGAACTACAGTCGTTCGGGATGACGGAGCGAGCGGCTCTTCTCGCCTTTCTCTCAGGGAGTCTTTCGGGGATTCTTGACTATTGCATTCGTCGTAGCCTTCCATTTGCTCCAGGAGGTCGAGAATTCCTAAGTTCCGTCTCCTGGGAAGACGCCGAATCTCGGACCTATGGTGGTTCGTGAGTCCGACAGAGGAATCGTCACCGGGGATCGCCGAGACTCGGGTTTCCGAAGTATGCTCGACCATCGCTCCCTCTCCAAGGAGGTCCTGAGCGAAATCCTCATGTAGAGCGACGCACAATACCAGCTGAGCGGGAATTCCGGACCTAGGAGCAAGACCAGGAGTTGTGATGTTGAGCTGTCATCTCCATTTTCGAAATGTACATGAGTATGTCTATCCGGAGCAATGCTCAGAGCGATGTTGTCAGAATCAAACATAGCTTCCGTCCCTCATTCTCTCCCCAAGGTCGAGATTTCGGTAATCGAGACTCATAACGTAGAAAGTCGTGACTCCGCCCTGGCTCTTCGGTCGGAACACCACGACGCAAGACGAGCATCTTTCTCGGAAAGAAAAATCGGAAGAAGAGCTCCGTGACGTTTGTCGCATGAGGTAGCTCGGCTCGCCTTCGCTGGCGCAGGGATGTGCTCGAGTTCCCCTCGTTCTAGTTCTAGGCACCGCGCCGTAGATTGGAATTGACTCAAGCCGTGAGTCCAGAACGAGGACCAAACGACCGATTGGCACTGCTTTTTCGAAAAGCACTAGTCGACAGGGAAGCACGCAGCGACGTTTGTGTCTGTCGAGAGCATGAGCAGGTACACGTTCATCGACTGACCCGAGGAATTCGTCGGTATGGATACAACGGGATCCTTTCTCCCTCAGAAACTATGATCGGCGTCTAGCTCACAATCAGCTGGCTCGCACATCCGAGCGGAAATAGTCATTCCATGCATTAACATTCACGAATGGGGCCACCATACGGACACCCATCCATTCATCCGTGTTCCCATCCAAGGGGGAGGAAGGATGACTCCGCTGACCATCGTATGCTCGCGTACCATGGAGAGCAAACGACACCCGATCCGCGAAGTTCAGCCTAAGATACGTTATCAATTGATCATTCCGTCCAGAGCTTAGTCAGAATAGTTCTAAACTATAAAAATTCCATTTTCGGTACATCGAGGTGAGCAATGGCCCGTCGCTCCCGTCGGTCATGACAGCTGGACGATTTCCCACGAGAATTTTCCAAACAAACTAGTTTTCACCCCATTATTGCCCCATTATTGACGTCTGACCTCCGCCGGCTCTGGACAGAATGGCAGACGTGGCAGAAGCGTTCTCTTTAGCTCTCCCCCGGAAAGCAACTCCGTCCGAGCAAACGTCTGAAAACTTGAAACGGCCCTGCGAACGCTGACACTCGGAGGAAGCGGCGATGGCGACCGCAAGTCTTTGTTTTCTCCGCCGATCGATGGCTAGGAACGTCGCATGAAAGAACGGATCACGTTCCGACGGCACGGCGACTCTTGTCAACAAATCCAATCGACCGATTGGAGACAATCATTGCTAACGTCGACGTCTCTTTCCCAAGAAGTCGGAACAGGTTGCAAAAGCATCTGGAACGTTTTCACTCGACGGTAATCCCGAGGAATCCCAACGCAGTTCTTTCTCAATTTCATTTCCACATTCCGTCATCTTCTGTTTTCCATCGAATATTTCGTTTGCCCCCGCCGCCCGACGCGCATACATCGAGCCTCGGTAAACACATGATCCGAACTCTATGTTTGAGCGTGACGCCCAAAGAGAAGACGCTGCAGAGATCGATACTGCTTGTCATTGCCCAATTCCCATCATACCGTGGAGCCCCATTCGTGAATAGATTTTTTGATTGATTAAGCGCTCACGTCTCCGAGCCTGTGAATTCAACACACTTTCCGGAAAAACGTTGTTGGAAGTCCGTGAAATCTATTTGCCAGCGAAAATGATTGAAAACCATCCGGCCGAAACCTCTGGTGGATGGTCGTTGCTCGGTCAGCTGGCGAAGACCTGGGACAGCGGAATACAGGCGGGCTCCTGCACCGGTCTGATCGGGACCCTCGGGATTGCAGAATCTGTTAACGGGGAGATCCATCGTTATCGAGTCAAATATCGATTAGCAATCGGATAGCTGTTATTCTAATGGATTCATTCCTGGAATCGGGCACCGAGTTCGCAATGGCAGGCGGTCCGGCACCTGACTGACTGAGAGTGAGCCAATAACTATCACTAATGCGCTGCGTAGTGAGGCCGAATTCCCGGAAGGGTGTTGAAGTTAATCTTATTAAGCGAGCCAAAAACCCAAGAACTGCTAGCCGTCATTGCGAGCGAGAGAATGCGATGTCTCACGAGATGAAGCTCCATCCCACCCGACGCACCGGCGGCGGCGACGTCCTCAAGAGCGGGAGCTCGCAAGGGAGCGCTGGTGAGAGAGGAAAGTAATGGAGGAGGAACGGTCGCTCGGTCTCGGAGGGGGAGCCAGTGAGGCAGGCTTTGCGGGGAGGATCTTGCAACCAGACTTCTGCCCAAATATCCTAGCGAGTACGCCGTCTGACAGGGACCTTGCGCAAAGATCCACGCGCAGAGAATTTCGCGCCAAGGAAGAACTGCTGGCGAGGACGCTCGACAGCTGCCCCCGTTGTCGGAGCTTGCTAAGCACATAGAACTGCACCGTGGAGGGGCCGAGAACAAACGGGTAACCGGATTTCTTCGTTTAGAGCTGTAATCACATCTCCCTGTCCGTGCCGAGACGCCGCCTCTGGGACCTTCCTTCCTCCTGGCAGAAATCCTTTCGCCGTCCCTTCTCGGGTACGTTGTCTCTTGCGGGACATTAATTAGGTTTATTCGGTAACGGAATCATTTCTCGCCTCTTCCGCACGATTCTGCCGAAGCCAGTGGAAGTTGTGACGAGCGTGACAGTCGATGTGTCAGAGGCATCCTTCGCGCCTTCGCTGGTGACGTTATAGTGAAGAAGGTATCGGCACTGTCGAAAGCATGATTCGCATCCACACAAACGGCCTTTCGCTTACGATAGATGAAGTTCTCAGCACGAGGGCAACTTTCGTCGGTCGTGCACAATGTTTATGTGGGAATTATTTTGCGTCCGCGGCTGGATCCGTCGACCCTGATTCCCAATGTCCAAAATTTGCGTGAGATCAGCCTCACGGTGAAACAATAGCGAACGTGGAATTTCGGGAACCCAACGGGAGCCGATACTTTCCTCTGAGAGTATAATTTTCCCCGTTCCCTCCACGTCTATGTTCCTAAGGCCAAGGCCGACCCAGCTTCAGCACCCGATCCGGAATCACAGGCTGGCGCAGTCCCTCAAGCTGGGGTCGGCGAGAGGCAAGAAGGAAAAAATACCACGCATCAGATCCGGACGTTGACAGTACGTCGTCTTCCTTTTTTCCCGGGTCGAAGCGACCCTGGAACGCTTCGGATGCGCTGTGGGTCGCCGTCGATAAGCTCACCCCTGAAAAAAATGTTCCGCACTCAGTCTCGCTCAGTGAATCATCACCGATACGATTATATAATATTTGCGGAGCGATAAATAGTCAAATTGATGGAAGGATAATTTTCAAGTTACGATGCCGCCGGAACGTCTTTCCACTTATCTCACTCGCTCACGGGTTCGCCGCAAGATGATGTTTACGGGGTCCAACCTAGACAGCACTTGTTCGGCGGGATTCTCGCCGCAGTGCGTTGCTGACCCACCACGACGTCGTCGTCGCAGCAGCAAGAGCAACGGTGAAGAGAAAGCTAAAGCCCAGCAAAAGCGAACCTACGTCAGAACGGTGCCGGTATGGCCCGTCTCAAAAACTATCCGAGCCTGACTGCTAGTGTCTTCCGAGTCGGTCTCCGCTCATGGGCAGTTGCTCAGCTTGTGTTAATTGTTGCCGCGACGCTACCTCCGAGACTCCACGCTCAACAAATGGGATTACGACCGGATCTATCTCTGTTAGCTGGGTAAGTGATCCTCTCTCTAGAAATCAATCGTTATTGCCATCATTAGAAGCCATCCCCCTCCGGGTTCAGTTCCGAGTCGTGCGGAGGGTTCCGTGAAAACATGGCATCGGATGCATCATAGGTTTTCGGAACAGTCGAGTTATATCAGATGGGAGTGGCTCTCATTTATGTGGCTTTCAAGCTCAACGACGCGAGAATGATTCTTAAGAGTCAGGGAACTCTGCGGTGCGTGAGCACTGTCGCCTACAAGACCAAGAAGTGAAAACGTGGGAACATGCGTTCGCGCACCGCGTTTTCGGTACACGGGGTCGACGTGAGGATTCCCGCTTGACATCGCTTACGTAAGCTACTCGCGAAGGAAAATGTGCGATTGAGAGATTTTTGGGGGAAATTATCTCTTGTTCGCAATACCCGCATCGAAATAAGTGACAACTCAACAAATACCCAAAAGCGAAACCGGAAGACGGCGTATGACGACCGCTGTGACATCTTAGCGAAATTCCTCCCGGTCAAAGGCCCTGCACGCCACCCGCTTCCGGCTACGGCGATACGCCGATGAATCGTTAACTGACTATTTGACTGAGTGACTGTCTGTCCGGATCGACGACGGAGGGTCGACCGACCGATCGGTCGGTCCGTCGGTCAGCTGTGCGACGGACCGGTCCGATTATTAGGTGGACGTTGGGGCGCCATGTAGAAACCGCGAGCCAAGAGTGGGCCGGCCGGGAACGATCGCTGGATTTCCCGAAATTCGCTGCATGAAATCTGTACGTGTCGGAAAAGTGTTGAAGCAAGGCACTTGACTGCATAAGGAGCCCAGACTATACTCGCATCGACAAGAGATGCAGCTGCAACAACAGCGAGGCTCACATCAGGATGCGAGAAATCGTCTGTCTGATGAATGAACAAGAATAGACTTCGTTGGGCCGTTGGCACCGCGATGGACCAAACGAACCAGCTGATACCGAATAGTAGTAGTCGAAGACGACGACGAAGAAGAAGGAACCGGAGTCAGGGTTACGCCATCACGTGTAAGTGTTCGCGCGAAAAGAAGACTCCGCGCCGACTGCTCGCAGCGAGAAAAAAATGTGGGAGCGCTGCCGGAGCAGCTACATCACAGTTTGTCAGCTCTCTACAGCTTAGATTTGGATCGGTCTTTATTTGTTTGTCTTCGTTTCGTTGGCTAGTGCCTAGTGAGCTCCGGCCGCGACAGGGGTCCCCAACTTCGGACAAGAAGCGACCGGAGTAATAGTGATCATGATGAAAAGTATGTCGCTAATAAGAACTTTGAACGAATTGATAAAAAGTGTCGCCGTTCTCTTAATTTCCGCTTCAGGGGCATCCAACATCACAACCCGATGGATCCGTTCAATGTTTACGGCCCCAACAACGATCCCAGTCGATTGTTTGTCCAAATGGGCCCTACGGTGAATTTTGACAACCACGGCGTACCGGCCCACATGGTTGGGGCTTTCGAAAAATCAGCGCGGCCTGAAGTGGGTACAGAGCTTCGATTTATTTCGTTTCTAATCGCGTGTTTCCGGTTCGGAAGTGGTTTATCCCGAAAGCTCCGATGTTCCAATCCATCAGTCCGGGAAACGAAAAAGAAAATTAAAGGAAATGTTTTGAAACTTTCAGGTAATCAATCTGGCCCCCGTGCAACTTGGTGACGTCTCGCTAGCGGGGAACCCTTTGCGTTTAAATCAGAACATGGGAAATCACTTCCAGAAAGCCGCGTTCGGCGGTAGTAGTCCACCGGACATCCCCGCGGAATACAGGGGCAAGGCCCAGGGTATCGACCCAGAGTTGCAGAACCCCGAAGTCCGATCGGCGATGCAACACGCGGGCGAGGGCGATCATGAGGACGCCGTGCCTCTCAAAGACAGACCATACAATAATCTGCAGACGTCGAGAGAGCAAGAACACCCTGCCTTCGAATTTTCGGGCGGGCTCTCCGGTGACGCCATGCTGCAGAAAGCGATGAACCAGAAAGCCACACACGTTAGGAAAGTTCCCTCTGACGTAAACGACATCACTGAAACAGCGTACCGATCGCGCTCCACCAGCCTACCCAGGAAACGAACCAAAGCGAAAAAAACGAATTACCACGATGATGAAGAAGCCGAGAGCCACCCACCTGCGAGGAGCGTGAAGAGGAAGAAGAAATACTCCCGAACTAAGGCCGAGGAGCCGGAGGATTCCGAAGAGCAAGACCAAGGTCAAGGTCGGAGACTCTTCAACATTCAATTCGGTGGCGGTGGCGGAAGCAGCATCAGCGCCGGCTCGGGGGGTAGGAAGACGAGTAAATCATCGGGCAGACGGAAGCCTCCACCTGCCTCCCACGAAGACGAGGAAGAAGAACCCGCCCAAGAGAGTCGACGTTCGTTATTCAGAGTTCCTTTCCGAGTGTTCCGAGGTGTCACCCTGAATAGAGGAGACGACGGAGCACTCGCTTTCAACATAAATTTGGGATAAATGCCACAGAAAAAACGCCGCTCCCGAACCCGGAGGAAATCTGCGCGATCCGTACCCACCTAACAATGCAGCCATCAGCACGAGGAACATCATAATCCAAACCAGTGAGAACGAGGATCTAGGTACTCGTGTTTTTTCGGGAAGTCAGTGTAAATATAGTCAAGCATATTGTCCAACTCATCGAAACAATTGTATATATGGGCGTAGATCTTACTGATAAACTTTATATATATATCGATGTCAAACTCCATCCCGCGACCGAGTATTAAATCTCCTCCCCCGCTTGGAGCCGTGGATGTATACATAAACATTCAGCTAGATCCACTATCAGTCAATTCTCCACGATCGACGGCGAAGGATCGGCGACAGATGAAAGGCCGGTCATTCACTTGGATCCGTGGCGCTTCCTTGTCGCACACTGTACTAGCATCACTTCTACGGACCCCGAACAGCCATATGAGGTGGAAATGAATTTCCCGCTCGATCTGCTCCGTGAGCTTATGAGCAGGCAGCGCAATTCACTTAAGAGGAGCCGTCATCCGAACAGCTGGAAAACCTATAGTTCTGCTCGAGCGATCAGATTTTTCAGTCTTCGCGAGCCATGCGAGCGCTTCTCGACGTCCGTGTCGATATCGGTTTTCTCTTCGTGAGTTTTATTTGACAGGACTGTGAGGGTTTCCCAACGAAGATCCCCCGGGAGCTCCAGTTTTATCGAATCACAAAATCGCGAACTTGTTCTCCGTCGGATGAGACAATTCTTCGCCTCCGGAGAAGGTTCGTCGGGGTGGGCCGCCGTCCTCATCATCATCTCATTGCCCCTTCCTTTGATGCGGATGCACCCCTTGCCGAAAGAAACAGCCGGAATGCCCGTTCTGCCGGACCGCTCCTTCCTAAATATCCCCGAGATCGCTGTCTCGGAGGTTTTCTTTCCATTTCAGCCGGGACCAGCTTGCTCGAGAAAATCACCGAGCGGGCCATTGATCTGAGTGGGCTAATTCTGCATGATCATCCGTGGTACTCAGCCTAGCAGGAAATCGCTCATGAAACACGTTTCACGCATTTATTCGACTGGTGCGTGATCCGACTGGCGCTAGCACTCCACATGTACATACATATGTATATGTACCTGAGCATCGCGGGTCGGCCTTGAACCTGAACGATGGAAAGGGGGGACAAGCAGCTACGGCAGATGAATGATTTGTTCGTCCAGTTCCCCTTATGATGTCCGTCCGAGCCTCGGGCTGAGGGATATTTTTCCACTTCGGGGAACCCCGACAGCGAATCACCGTCGAATGCGTCAGATACATATACCCGAGCGATGCATACCTTCCGGTGGTCGAATATTAGTTCGGCGAATTTTTATTTTGTAACTTCGGTTTTCGCTCGATATCCGGGTAATTGCTCCGGATTGTTCCTCCTCTCCTGCAATTCTCCCCTTGCGCAATTTAGTAGCAAGGGGAGACAGCGGGTTTGTTAGCCGCTGGCTGGCAAGCAGGCTGGCTCAAGCGTTGCTTCTACTGACTCATTATGTGTTCAGCGCGCGAACAAAACAACGCCGGTGCAGTTTGACGGAGAAGTAGCGAAGTGAACCGACGTGAGCGGTTTCGGCCCGCATTCCTCGATCGATACGCAAAGAGTTGATGCGTCGACGATGATTGCAAACGTCCTCACGCTCCTCATCTGGACGCTGTGCGGTACGAGTCGAGCGAGAGCTCAGTACGACCCAGGCCCATACAGAGTCGGAGTCCCGGTCAAATTGGGACCTATTGGGTGAGTATTCGGATCACACGCGATTCCGTTCACTCGGTCGCGCGTATTAGAGTACAGTCAGAGGAAGTGTTTTCCGCTTGCCGATCTGGATTTGGTTCCTCGCTACCTGATCTACATAGATAACAGCGGAGAAACTCGATCGCGTGAGATGCGGCTAACCGATGATGACCTTCGAAATTTCAAAGTCAACCATCGATTGATTCAAAGAATCGCGGAAAGTCTTGACGGCTCGGAGCACGCTGGGATACCCGGGATTTGTAAAAAATTTTTGCGATCACGAAATCATCTATTCTGCAATCCTCCGCCATCGTCGGCTACCCCGAATTGGCCGGACGATGGACGAATATGGCAGCCCATACACTCCCGAGTTTTAATTCTTCGTATCCAAATGTTCGACCATGGCGTTGCCAAACGGGAGGTACCGCTTCGGTTTCAAAACTGAGACCGTCACGCGACAACATCCCATGCTTGATGAAAACGTGCTCGCGCAACCGTCGCCGGGACGGAAGACGTACGAGCGAGCAGAAAGACCTCATGGCTGGGTGTTTCAGTCCGATAAGACTCCGTTCCTGAGCTGGCAAAATACCGAACCATCTGCTAATTCTATTCTGACGACACGGCGCTACCTGTCAATGAGAGAAAAACAAAACGTGGTTTCGCAAAAGTAATCCAGTGGCGTAATGTGTGGTCAAGACCAGACAAATGATTCTCGGTGCGTTTTCATCGGCGCCAAATCGACGGGAGTGTTTCTTCGACGGTTACGGAAGGGGGGGAAACAGTTTCCAATTCGTCAATATCCAATTCGAAAGTATTTATTCGCTCAGACTTATTCCTCTTGTGTGATTCAATCGTATCTCGAGGCTTGACGATCGAATTCTTACAGGAACTTCGCGACCGCGATCAACTTCGAGGAATACCTCTCGTCGGCTCCGCCCAAGAGATATGTTGCGACGGTTTTGTCGGATAATGAGGCGATCTCGATTTCCCCGCCGACGCAAAGCTTGCCACAAGATTCTTATCAGCAAAGCCACGTTCTACTACCGGGGAAGCATCGCGTGAATTACGGAGCAGTTCTTAACAAGCAACCCCAGCTGCAAGAATTCGTCCAGCCCATACCCGGCTATCCCGCCGGTATTCCCCAGACACTCCCCCATCAGCATGGATCCGGTCGTTCAAGCATTTCGCAGAATCCTCAGTCGCCCGGGAGTGCAAGCCCCGCTATTCAAACGCATTCAAATCCGATTCCGAACGACGCGAGCATCCAGATGCCTAAGGAGCGAGTTTCCGTGTCTTCGTTTCCGAGCATGCGAGCGGCCAAAGCGACATTCGGCGAGCAAATCAAGATGGACCCAGGAAGGTTCCGGAAAGAACTCGACAATGTCGAATGGCGTGAAGAAATTGTTTTCCCACGGCCAGGACCCCCGATAATAAAATGGAACCCAAAAACGTACACCGAGGATGAACGCATCGTCAAGGCCCGCAACAACAGGTATGTTTACGCAGAGTTCCGTGATGGAGGCGGGGTCGACGGAGAAGACAACAACGACGGCGGCGAGGACCTCCTGGAGCCGACGGGTCGCAAAATTTCTGCGAAAGCAAAGCTGAAGGTTCCGCATGCGGGCTCTCTCCACGATCCTAACCGGACGACTCGTCGGCTGAAGGCGCACGTCTTGCCAGCACAAGACAACCGACCCCAAGGAAAAGTGCTTTACGAACAACAAGATTTCCGAGTCAAGGAAGAACAGCAACTTCGTTCTCAATTCGGATACACATCGAGCAGATCCCAACCAGTGTCGCAGGATCACGAAGTTCGATACTATCCTCAGAAGCACGGTGTCAGAGAAGAGCCGCCGAGCGAAGTGGATTACGAACGAGCTTTTCGACAAGAGCCTCAGCCAAAGTCTCATGGAAGCTCTGGATTCCAACACTCGTCCAACTCACCGCAAATCCTCGACGAGGCCGAGCGCGACCCGGGAACTCGATACGCGGCGGTTGGCTACGACGACGGTCGGACGAAGAGCGAAACTTCCACGCATCAAAGCGGGGACGGAGAACCCGCTGGAATCCACCAAGTGACTCATCACGATGCGATAGATCTGTCGCGGGACGCTCATGTTTCTCGACGGGGTCGTCAAAACAGGCAACACCGTCATCAAGAAGATGAACCCGAGCACGACGACAGCGACGACGACCATTTAGTCCATAGACGCAAAGTGCCAAAATATGTGTCGCAAGATACTGTTGATGGGAAGACGACGCCGGGAGACCTTGAAGAATATCCCCGACGAGGCGAGCCACGACACAAGAGGAAAAGCCAGCGCGCTCTTGAATATCGCCCCGAATCCGAGCCCGACGAGGACCCTGTCGGACACGCTCAGCCGTACGTGGCTAAGAGCGAAGCGTCTCGACGCGGCAGAGCACCGAAATACGTCGGATACAACAAACATTCGAGCGCCGACGCTCCGAAAAAATACACCTCGGTGGTGCGGAATAAACGGAAAAAGAAACCCGTTCACTACGACGATGACGAAGCTGACGGAAGAGAAGAGCCACGGCGATTCAATATACGATTCGAGAACAATCCCGGCCAGCCGTTCAGTTTTCGGAAAGACGACCGAGACGGCGATTCGATTGAGGAGGTCGATGAGCCCGATGACGACGACGGCGACTACATCTATCAATCGAGACCCTATTCGCAATCTTTGCTCGGGAACATGCGCGCTCGATCAGAAATCGGCGAAGGTGGGGTGAACCTCAGTTTCAAACTCGCCTAGTCACACATCCTAAAGCGCCAATCCATGCCAAGCGTCGACGATTGAAGCAAGAACAGAGTCTAATCCTGGGAGAGCGCAACTATATAGTCGTGATCGCCTTTCTTGTTCCTGTGATTTCGTGACAACGTGAAAACTCCGCCGAGACTGAGCGCCGGACGAGACTTCTTAAAGCGATAACAAGTGAAGACTAGTCGAACGCTGTACATTTGGATATGCTCAATATAGCTCAATCTATTTTATTCGATGCCAGCTTCGCATGATTGTTGTCTAACACTTTCAAACTCCCAGACCGATGCGGAGGGAATCTCCGTCGAGATCTTCGCGAACGACACGATGAGACCCCTTTTTCAACCACGAGAACAACCAATGCGGCACACGTGCCCCATAGAGAACTGAGAGCGCCTACTATGTGCCTAATGGCTAAATTTTCTGGCCTCCACTGATCCACGCTGCGTCGAGGATTATAAGTTGCGTTGGCCAACCAGTACTCCACGAGGCCGTAATCCCAGAGCTGGATGATTCTGTAAACAATATGAGCTGCATCAGGAAGATCGTCAATAGATTCAGGGTTTTCAGCCAATCCCGTCAAATAATTGGGATGGGAAACCACCCCATCCCTCACCCGTCATTCCCTTTCTGGATATCTTACACTAGATTGAGCTCCTCCGTAATATCAAGCTGTTGTCTCATCGCTACGCCATATAAAATCAACTGAAATGAGTCGTCAGCGAAGGTTACGGTCCCTGTATCTTCAACATCAGCGGCAATGCCGATATACTCTCCGATATACGCAAATCGGCCGCTCTTGCATCGCTCAAGACCCGCAACGTCACTGTCTACGTAGTTTTCACCGGACTTCAGTGAGTCGAGTATGGCCCTCTCGAAAGGTTTCGGCGACCTATCTTGCTGCAACGAAAAAGGGAACCGTTGCAGAAGCGAAGAGCGGAATTAGGAGGCGTATCGGATAAAAACTTTCAGATGTCGGGTAGAATGATCCCCGGGATATGAGCGGTCGATTTGAAACAAGATGAGCTCGTATTGGAATCTGGAAGATATCGTCGATGACCAATCAGGCGGCTCTGTGGGGAGAGGGAGATATCTCGACCTGAACGTGACGGGGGCGTGCGTGAGCATGGGTCGTTCAGCGGCTGATTGCTGGCATTCGTAGGCGTTCGAGTTCAGGGTCATGGTAGAATGTTTACCACGCGATTCTCAAAGACAGGAAAAGCCTCCCCTTGCCCCGGGAGCGGGAAAGGTCTGTCCTCTCATGACGAGTTCCTGAAGATTCGTGAGTTCCAGCAGAGCTCACCTCCGGCAGGTATAGATTCGCGAGATCATGATCATAATTATCCGTCGAACCCGGTGAGCTCAATAAATCTCCGGCCAAGGAAATGCAAGCTAGAGTCGTGCGCAAGATTCTGGAGCCGTGTGCAGGTGCTCCCGCTGTAGGTTTGACTCCCCCCATTCTCAGGGGGCTTCAATGTCGAGCATGCGAAAGAACCCCCGGGAAACCCCCGAAAAAAGAATACTGTACCTGCAAAGACTTCTCTAAATGGGTATTCTTGAGCGTTCCGCAATCCATTCGCTTGTCCATCAAAGCTTTCGTTAGCTCGGGTATAGTGTTGACGACCTCTTCCAGCCCGGGACGAGTCATCGATGAGAACAGAACCCCGGAATAACACGTCGACAGAACCAACGAAATGACTAGCCATGAACAAACAACCATACCTTGAGATAGAAGCTCGGGAACATGGATTTGCCCTTTAAGGAGTGGAGAAACGAATTTGTCGGTATATATACATGGATTGCTACCCAAGTTTCCGGAGCCCTCAGCACTCTCACGAGAGACAGAGCGAATACCTTTTCCCAAGAGTATGCTGAAAATGTCGAGCACGTCGAGGAAATCGTGGAATACTGACGGCATCAAACGGGCGAGTTGACGTATAATGATAGAAATCACAATGACAAAGATCAAATACTCCCAAACCTGGGGGGAATCGTATTTTACACATACTCGCTACTAAGCGACAGATTTCGTCTGTCGAATTCTCTTCAATAGGAACAAACCTCTGCCTCAAACGGTTTTATGATGGCATCGGATGGATTCACGACGCGCGGAGCTCGAACAACGAAGGTCAACCTATCCAGGAGATAAGGGAAGCTGAAATCGACGTACCGCCGACGATCATAGGATATTGACATGCCCGACATGGCAAGGTCGAAGACCTGCGGAACATTATGCATATAAGAAATCCACTGAGAACAATGAAAGCTCGCGGAGGATGCTGCAGATTCGATTCTGAACGTCACTTTTCTTTGTAGCATGCCGATCATCCCAGTACAGTTGCCGGTCGTACATGAGCCCCAGCTCCGTTCCGGGGAAGCACGTATCGAGAAGCTAGAGCATTGACGAGTTTGCTTAAGCGTATAGTCGATAATAACTCGCGAAACTGGACTCTCCTTGAATCATTGGATCCATAGATAGTCATCGGAACGAACATTCGAATATTGTTTGATTTACGTACTTTTTCCGCAAAGCTTGATTCAGTGCTGATACTATGAGAACATCAACGCCCTCATATGCGCCAGCGGTTTCTTTCATGAAGTAGAATGGCGTGCTCCTCGCCATGACCACAGTCAGAGAATCATTCATCGTGGCCGCCCATGGGCGCTTGGTTCAGCGGAATGTCAGCCGTCCTCCCTTAGAATATGGAAATCTTCAGATCAGAAGCGATTACGCTCACTCGCTCGCGCATTACAGGAGCTCTGACAGAGAGAGTGAACCTCGCTCGCCACCGATTCGAGTCTCGATGACTGCTCTAAATGACAGCTGAGGAACTCGATCGCGTGATAAGAAGTCAGACATGACAGCCTTCAAAATGCGAATGTTCATTCTATCGATGCGAATGTTCACCACTATCGATGAATTCAATGAATCACGGGAAGTCCAGCGAGCTCGAAGCACGCCAGATCCCCGGACTCACTTAAAATCGCGATCACGGAATCACATGTATGTATGTGTGTATATTCTTATAGCTCACGCCAGAGTCGGCGTCGGCTCCCCCCGAATGAAGTCAGACGATCGACGAACTTGACAATCCTGAGGGTCCCAAGTTTCAATGCTACAAGTCTCAAAATTCAACCTCAGCTTCACCGGGAGGGAGATGCCGGTTCGGTTTCAAAACTGGGAGACAGACACTTGAGCGCATCTAATGCTTGAGGAAAACGTGCTCGCGCAACCGTCGCTGGGACGGAAGATGCATGAGTCGGAGGAAGTCCCCACGCTCAGAAGTTTCAACCTGATAAGAATTTGCTGCCTAAGTGAATAAAGATACCGAACCGGGAATTCCAATGTCGCAGCGCTTCCGATCAATGAGAGGGAAGAAAAACTCGCTCTCGGATTTCGCGAGAGTAATGATTCTTGGCACCTTGGCGGCATCAGATCGATTGAAAAGCTCTTCCGATGGTAGCTAAGGTGACGTGAGAGAGATTCAGCTCTTAATGCGACGGTCCCCATCCCGGAAATATTCATCCGTTCAAAATTACTCCATTTGTATGTCTCAATCGTATGTCGAGGCTTGATGAGCCCCTTGACCGAGTCACCAAGTTCTCGCACGAGAAGCGCAGACGCGGAGCCTGCCGCGAGATTCTCGTCAGCGGAGCTAAGATCTAAAACCTTTCCCGATGCATCCCCGCATCGCGTGAATAGAGCTGCAAGAAATCGTCCTGCCCATCCCCGGCTGTCCCGCCAGTATTCCCTGGACGCTCCCCAATCGGCATGGATCCGGTCGGTCGTACATGGCGAAGACTGCTCAGTTGCTTAAGAATGCAGTACCCCTCATTCAAACGCGTTCAGGTTCAGAAAGACGCAAGCATCCACATGCCCGAAGAGCGAGTTTCCGTGTTTTTGTTCACGATCATGCGAGCGGCTAGAGAGACATTCAGCAGCTATACGGGGCTAGGAACGGAGCGCTCCAAGTGTCAACCCGGCAAAACGGCGGATTAAGTCGGACACATCAAGCATCAGAGCAACGAAGTTGCTGCGAGATACACAATCGTCCCGAGATCAATCCTGGCCGACCGTCCAGTTCTCGAAGGGACGACAGAGACTGCGATTCGATTTAGGAGTACGATGAGACAGACGACGACTCCCGCGATCGATTACAACACTATTCGCGATATCACCTCAGGAATGAGCGTGCACGATCAGGAAACGGTGAGGGTGGGGGAACCTCAGTTTCAAACTCGCTCAGTCGCTTAGTTTCGGCCGCTTCATCTCAAGTTTCGATTATTGAAGCAAGGATAGAATATATCCCTGGAACGACAGGATTGTGTCGTCGTAATCGCCTTCCCTGTTCCTGTGATTCCGAGATACCATGAATACTGCGCTGAGACTAAGCGCTCGACGAGACTTGTATCAGCAATAACGAGGGAAGACTAGTCGAACGCTGTGCACTCGGACGTGCTTAGTTAATATATGTAGCTCAATCTGTTTTATTGAACACGAGTTTCGCATGATTGTTTTCGAACATTTCCAATCCTGGAGATTCGTGCGGAGAGAGTCTCTGTCGAGATCTCAGCGAAACACACCTTGAGTAACCTCTTTCCGCGATGAGAACCACCAATGCAGCGCATACGGCCCATAGGGAGCTGAGAGCGCCTCTTATGTGTCGAATTGCTAAATTTTCCGGGCTCCGCTGATCGACGCTGCGTCGAGGATTATAAGTTGCGTTGGCCAACCAGTACTCCACGAGACCGTGATCCCAAAGCTGGATGATTCTGTAAACAATATGAGTTTCATCGGCGGAGGCCGCAATGAGGTTAATCTTTTCGGGAAATCCCCTCTCTGACGATAGCCGAATCTCTTACACTAGATTCAGCTCCTCCGCAATATTCAGCTGTTGTCTCATCGCTACGCCATAAAGAACCAGTTGAAAGGAGTCGTCGGCGAAGGTTACTGTTCCTGTATCTTCGACATCGGCGGAAATACCAATATATTCCCCGATGTATGCGAATCGGCCGCTCTTGCATCGCTCAAGACCCGCGACGTCACTGTTCACGTAATTTTCGCCAGACTTCAGAGACTCGAGTATGGCCCTCTCGAAAGGCTTCGGAGACCCGTCTTGCTGCAAAGAAGAAGAGAATCGTTTCTGAAACGATGAGCGGAATGCGTATCGAGCGAATGGTCGAGATGAGGTGTCGATCAGCATGAAGAAGGAGCTTGTGAAGAATGGTGCGGTAAGCGCGCGACGACAACACATCTTTCCATTCTCTCTCAAGTATGGAACTCAGAATCGGACTTCTATTCAAGTGTCGATCCTTCAAGATCCTTGCCGCTTTAAAATCGAAGATTGCCGCTGAATGAGCCATCCGAGTATCATCGTATCGGATTCTTGAGGATAGGGTCGATTGCCTCCTACATTATCTGTACGGTGGAAGAGAATATATGCATCAAGCCCAAACGTGACTTAATATCGCGCGGGCATCGGTCCTTCAGCCGCTAACTGCAGACGTTTAGAAATCTGGGTCAAGGTACGAAATTCTCCAGAGCGTTGGATAAAAAAATATACATGAATGTAAAAGAGTTGCGATTCTACCATCCCCGATGCTCCCGACTCCCTGGAACTGGGGGAAGTCGCGTTCGCCAACGACGCGTAGCTGGGGACTGGGGATCCTTGGCTACGAGCGGAGCTCAACCCAGCAGGAACCAGCGTGCGAAATCATTGTCGAAAAGATCAAGATCGATCGGATCCTGAGCGTTCAATGGATCTCCTGCCGCGAGACAGTGACCGAGAAGCGGGTATAGATAAGAGCGGATTCCCTCTCCGCATCCTGCAGCCTCATGGAGTCCATTCGGATGCGAGAATCGTCCGCAAATATTGTGATGTCGAAGTCGGGTTGAGGTGCTCCCGGCGTAGGTATGACTCCACGGGCCCGCGAGAGTCCCCCGTATCGTGAAGCCGCATGCGACAGGACCTCCGGCACGGCGGTCCTCGGCCCTCCCGCTCGAGAAGGAAATCTTCCTCTATCTTCATCATTGAACGCAGGATACCAAGATTCCTACGCTACGCTTCTCGACGGTGGATCAGTTCAGTGGCGGAGTCATCTAAGATTCCTGAGCCTTTCAATTACTAGACCGGCAAATAGCTACGATACCTGCAAAGACTTCTCCAAGTGAGTGTTCCTCAGCGTCCCGCAGGCTATTCGCTTGTTCACCAAGGCCTCCGTCAGCTCGGGTATGGTGTTGACGACGTCTTCTAGCCCGGGACGAGTCATCGATGAGAACAGAACTCCAGAATAACACGTCGACAGAACCAACGAAATGATTAGCCACGAACAAAGGACCATACCTTGAGATAGAAGCTCGGGCACATGGATTTGCCCTTGGAACAGAGGAGAATTTTTAAATTTTGCAAGCTATTTAGATCGCTCTTTAAGTCGCTGAAGCCGTTAGGAATCTCACAAGAAAGAGCGTTTACCTTTTCCCAAGAGTATGCTGAAGATGTCGAGCAAGTCCAGGAAATCGTGGAATACTGACGGCATTAAACGGGCGAGTTGACGTATAACGATGGAAATGACAACGACAAGGATCAGATACTCCCAAACCTGGAGAAGCCCTCTGTTACAAATTGTCCCTATTCGACAGTACTTTTTTCCGTCGAAAGTTCTGCGAGGGGAACGCACCTCGGCTTCGAACGGTTTTATGATGGCACTGGATGGATCCAAGACGCGCGGGGCTCGTACAACGAAGGTTAACCTATCTTGGAGATAGGGGAAGCTGAAATCGACGTACCGTCGACGATCATAGGATATTGACATGCCCGACATGGCAAGGTCGAAGACCTGTGGAACATTATACATATAAGAAATCCATTGGGAACGATGAGAGCTCGCGGGGGATGCTGCAGATTCGATTCTGAACGTCACTTTTCTTTGTAGCATGCCGATCATCCCAGTACAGTTGCCGGTCGTACATGAGCCCCAACTTCGTTCCGGGGAAGTGCGTATAGAGAAGCTAGAGCATAGACGTAGTTTCCATTAGCTCGTATACGAAACTAGACAAGGTTACTCCTTCACGGAGTCTAGGTAACGTACTTTTTTCGCAATGCTTGATTCAATGCCGATACTATGAGAACATCAACGCCCTCATAAGCGCATTCGGTCTCTTTCACGTAGTAAAATGGCGTGCTCCTCGCCATGACCACAGTCAGAGAATCACGCATCGCGGCCGCCCATGGGCTTCTGATTCTGCGGAACGTCGGCGCTCGTCCTACGAAGGAGGCAAGAAGCTAGAGATATTTTAAAAACTCCCCTCTTGCGAATGCTCGAGCATCTGGCAATCGACTGATTTCTCGTCCTGAATATCATGAGCATAAACTTGGATCATCAAGGAAGGTTATCCGCCCTATTGTGATTGCAGCGATAACTGGAAGAAAGTTGCGGAGCCGTGGAACCTTTCCGCCGTCACTCGCAAGCATTCGAAGATCTATGGCCTGGTGAACGCAGATTATTATCTATTTGTCAGCCCGAAGTTTTGTCCTTATCGGAGCCTCCGGGACGATTCGTTATCCGATAAACTTCACATGCACATGTGTGACGCTCTTCCGGCGTAGAACTCCTCAGAGCTACATATATTCATAAACCTCCGAGTTTCGATCCGATTCCTTCCATTCGAAAGGGAGCACAAGTCATGACTTACCACGTTCCTCAGAGATACATGAGAATATCCGCCACTACCGGATCATAAATTCGTCCGTGTTCCGTGTGAGAGCGCGACTCGATTCATAGCCGAGTGAGAGCAGTAGGCTTCCGCCGAAGTTGACGGTTTCGAGGATCATTTCGACTAATCTGAAGCTTGATCGTAGGATTCAGAATATCTCTCCCCTCTAGATCGAAGATCAATTCTGCAGAATCCCCCCCACAAATTTAACCTCCCCACGGGGATGCTCGCTTGACCGGGCCTATCCCGTTGACCCGCCGAGAGCCGGGCTGGTAGGCGCCGTATTTCACAAGCAGAGCTATACATTTGAGATCGCTCAGGGCTCGGCATCATGAGTGTGAAATTGCTACATTCATTGAATGGTCACACTGTAGAAAGCGAATGTTTGCAGAAAATTATCAGGCTCTTTGCTTCTCACTCTCAGTGAGGCTTTGTCGATACGTGTAAAGCATGTCGTTTTGGCAGCGTCCACAGCCCCGCATAAATGCCGCCTTTTGAAACTGAACCATGATAGCAGTGGAACACGCGCGGCGCAGATGATAAGCTCGATACAACCCGTTGACGCACTGGTGATCAGAATCGAGGAATGCAAAGCACGGAAAGTAGAGCACAAAATTTAGAAACAAGAGTTTTGGGAGATCTCAAGGAAGATACATCGAGGCCTCGTGATAACAGTGGTCACGCTCATTGTACAGAACCAACAATGCCAAACCTGGGAAACCTCGCAATTTCGATATCCCTCGGCAGATTATTGAGAGACTGCTTGAGATCCTTCGGCCGAAACGTGAGGTCACCTCACAAGACTCATTTGTTCGTCCATAATGTTTCTCGAGCGTCAAACCTTCGATGGCGTCGATCATTCGATTGTCCGCAACCTGATGCCTTCGATTGGAGAGTCAGATCTCAGTCGGTCTGCCGTCTCGCCTTTGTTCAGGGATCAGACATTCCCGGAGTCCGAAAACCGATCTGGGGATCATCTTTCTGAGGACTTGAATCCTATCGAGCTTAGACGAATATCCTTCCTTGACAGCAGGAATCCCGGCGTGAATAAGTTACTGCATGAATTACACGTGGAAGGAGCGTACCTGTTATAGTGTTCGATCAATAACGTCCGGATCAGGTGCAGAATATCTCGTGTGGGATTGAGACGGATACATGTGTCCGACCTCGCTTACATAAATTCCGTGTGCCTCGGGTCAGAGCAATGTTGTCACAGTCTGAAAACATTGATGATCCGCCGGAAACAATGCCCGTGGGCTTGTCCAATTTTTGACAGCCTGGTGCGAATAAGCTGCCGTCAGGAATAACCCCTCTCCGCGGACTTCGTGGGTTGTGGACCAAATGACTGAGAGCAAAATGATATTAAGGAACGACAGTGGTGATCCTCAATAAACCATCCGCAGAGCCCTGGAATGAATTCCCGACGTTGGGGAAGGGGGGGTGCGGGAGAAAAAGACATGATAGCGAACATCGTGGTGACAAGCTCTGTACGTCTAAATCGGACGACAGACAGCGCTAGATTGCCAGATAGCGCTCCGAAACTCGTGAGCGACCGATTCGAAGCCAAATCAGGAAGTTTGAAGCTTGAATCGAGTATTCGAGCTACGTCCGCTAAGTTTCAGGACCGCATCGAAAAATCTGCTTTGAAAAAGCAATAGAGAAAGGGGTCAGGTCAACAAATCCACCATAACCCCACCGAGCATTGTAGCTCATCTCGATTAAATTGATTGAGCTGCTCCTGATCGAGAATAAGGAGACAGGGAAAACTGACCCGGAGGCAGCGCATGGGAATTTTTACGTAATGGCTGACCTTCGATGAGCTATCGTCACGGCAAGGCTTCTCATAACGAGCACGTGTTTCACGGGGCATGATCCGCGGACGAAGGCTATTCGCAGGGGCAAGGAGCTAAATGTCCCTCTCCGGGCAACTCAGTCTCTCATAAGCTCCTTCGGAAGAGTCGGCTCTGGGAACATTGGTACTTAGGTATTCCCTCAGCTATCCAAGCAAAGAGGAGCGATACCGTCGACGATCGATGTAGCTTCGGTGATCCGGGAAATACGGTCAAGTCGAGGTGATACCCGCAGTGTCGATCAAAGTCCGCAACAGTACTGTTCTCCGGAGTTGTCCACCATGGAAGCAACGACAGAAGCCGCGTTGGATTATGTATCAACAGAGGATTTGGTGTCCCGCTTCGGAGGCTGGGATTACGTGGTATTCGCAGGAATGCTCTCAGTTTCTGCTGCCATCGGATTATACTACGCTTGTTCAGGAGAGAAACAGAGCACCACGAGTGAATTGCTCTTAGGGAACCGGTCCGTGCGATACTTTACAACTCTCGTTTACGAGTCTTCGTATACTAATAGACCTCCATGCCGCTATCCATTCAGCCATGGACGAATCGAGGAGCTCTCGTATGCGTAATCTTCTTAGCGATCACGGTCATGTTTTTTTTTCGCTTTCAGTTCTTTGAGCGTATTCCCCGTGTCGCTGTCTATTCTGGCTTCTTTCATGTCAGCCATCACGATCCTGGGTATTGCTACGGAAATGTATCGATTCGGAACACAATATATGCTCATCATGCTGAGCTACTTCATTGTCATCCCTACTGCGGCTTATCTCTACATGCCGGTTTTCTACCGTCTAGAAGTGACCAGTGCTTATGAGGTGACTCCCACCGTGCTCCCGAGTCCGTAGCCGGATGAGCATCATTTCTAATCGATGACTATAATGTACACCGTCCCTTCGAGAAACTCAGCACTGTTGCACGGTCTATTCCAGTACCTGGAGCGACGCTTCAACAAAACATGTCGAACCCTTGCCACCCTGATTTTCATGATCCAGATGGTGAGCTGACCTGTATGGCCGAGTCGATATTCAGCATTTGAATCGAAGGTTGCTGCAGCTTCCGTGATGACTCGCGGGGAACTTTCAGATTGTCTACATGGCGATTGTGCTGTACGCTCCATCTCTGGCTCTCTCGCAAGTAACTGGTATAGGAGTTTGGTTCTCGGTTCTATCGACCGGGATCGTTTGCACGTTTTACACGGCTGTGGTAAGCGATTTCCGCCCTCGAGAACGAACCCTGAGACGCTGTTGCTGCTTCAAGATAAGATGCCGCATCTAATGGCGAGTATTGCACTTCGGCGTCAGGGAGGGATCAAAGCTGTTATCTGGACCGATGTCTTCCAAATCGGCATGATGTACGCTGCCATCATCGCCGTGGTACTCAAGGGCTCCTCAGATCTGGGCGGTATGGATCGAGTGCTGAAGATCGCCGCAGCTCATGATCGGGTCACATTTTTTAAGTAAGCCATGTATCTCTCACAAACTAAAAGGCCACGAGAAGAGTCTCAATCGCACCGAATACATTCACCCACCTTTATCGAACTGATCAGGCTAATTCTGATCAGCTCTATGATGATCAGGCTAACAAAACTGATTTCAAACACGGAGGAACCGGCACTCCTTCCTCCCGATTTTGAACTTATCCAGATCCAGAGGAGTTCGTTCCTTCGACGATGCCTCCCGGGGGCATGCCATGGACTGAGCTTGATCGAGAATAGAGGAGAGCAAATTGTATTCATCATCCGGAGGTCCCTAATAGGGAGAGCGACGTAAAAGAGGGCATCAGAGTAGCACAATGGCAGCTGCCATGTGATAGCGAAGGGTGTAATCATGGGTTCACAATAAGCGAGTCGGTTCAAAACAACAAAATATCGGGTTTGAATATCGACAACGATCAGCTCGAGTATCACGTTTCCGAGAGATGCTTTGGCCAGTGTAAAGAGACACGGTGGGGGCGGCGGTCGGCGTCCAAAACGGTGATCGAAAGCTCTCGTTTTCCGAACGCGTTTAATGGGGGGCCGCCCCCGAGCGTGCCCTTCTGGCAACCATCTTCAAGTACCCGACCAGGAGGCGAAAAACTCGCCAACTCATACTTTTGTTGAATGTCAAACTCGAGAAGCCTGTTTTCGGAGAGTTCCGCCCCGGGGCGGACCGACACCCTTATCGCCTCACACGCTACTGCACGTGAGAATTCCAGCGTCAACCTCGCGTGACGAACTATCCGATACGTCGAGCGAGCGGCTGAATTGCCTCTGGAGGGGCGATTCCCCTGCCCTCTCCCCGTCCCCCGCCGAAGGGGAGTTCTTGGAGGGGGTTTCTCGGCTTCGCCTTGGTATTAGGCCGCGAAATCTTCTCAGAATCCGCGGTAAATGATCGCGCCTTGGGGTCGAGGGAAACTTCAGCTCCTCGGAATTCCTCTGAAGAACGATCGTGAAAATCGACATGAGCCTCTGCTTCCAGCTTTAACACGGACCCAACAGATCGTCATACCGTCTGGGGCTTGCTCATCGGCTGCAACTTCACGTGGCTGGCCGTCTACGGAACGTCTCAAGCTATGATTCAGCGGTACTTGACATTGCCATCGGAGAAAAAAGCTCGAGCCGCGATTTGGATCAACCTTCCAGGTGACGTTCCTCTCTCTGCTCCGAACGAGATGTGCTGCAGCATCCTAGGGGGCACAAGTATACACGATACTCCCGGTGCGAACGGAGATTGATTTTAGGCCTCGTGTTTCTGCTTTTCATCTGCTCGCTCGCCGGTCTCGTCATGTTTGCGAAACACCACTCTTGTGACCCTCTCTTATCGAAGCGCATCGTTGATACGGATCAGCTTTTGCCTCTATTCGTCATGGATACTCTCGGGTACGCAGTCGACCCCAGGAGTAAAGGCTTCCATGAAATAAAAAATCCACGCCTGAGACGAATGGGAAACCTCCAATAACTTCACGAGATCATATTTTCCAGGACTGTTACTGGATTCCCTGGCCTCTTCGTCTCCGGGATCTTCAGCGGAGCATCATCGACAGTCAGCTCCGGAGTGAATTCGTTAGCGACGGTGACCTTGGAAGACGTAATAAGAGGATATTCTAAGCGCGAGCTGAGCGATGAAACGGCAACTTGGATCACGAAGGGCTTAGGTATCCGAAAATCGTCTGATCTACTTCTTTGAGCCGAATTGATATCGATCCGGAGATATAATAAGACGAATATTTTCTCCCCTCCGCAGCTATTTTCTTCGGTATGCTGGCCGTGATTTTGGTCCTAGTAGCGCAGCAGTTGGGCAATGTATTGCAAGCTACGCTAGCGATTTTCGGAATTCTTGGAGGTCCACTGTTGGGCGTCTTCACTCTGGGGATATTCATCCCTCAAGCCAACAAGCATGTCAGTCGCCGCTTATTTCGATGGCAGTCTCTCCTTATGAACAAACAATGGACGATACTTTCATTTTGTATCGAGACAATACTTCCTCAGCCCTGAATGGAAACTAGAACATATTCGCTGCCCGTAACTGTAGGGTGCCATCTCCGGACTGCTGTCATCACTCGTTTTGACGCTCTGGATTGGGGCGGGAAACTTTATACATAGGCCCTCGGTGACAACTGCTCCTGTCTCGGTGAACGGATGCCCCGCATGGATGAACGCTACGCTTCCTACCAAGTAAGCTCGTCCGAGGAAACGTATTGGGCCGAATTTTTTCCCGCGACATTCTTCTCCGCATCGATTCTGATGGGAGACCTTTCCACAGCTCACTCATCGACCCAAGCGGCGTGTTCTGGGCATACAGGATCTCCTATGTTTGGTATTCGATGATTGCCACATTCATCGTCCTCATTGTGGGGTTTTCTGTCTCCCTCTGCACAGGAGGAACGAATTTGAAGAAGGTGACGAGTTTGCTATCGCAATCGATCCTAGACGCCAATGATTCACGTTGTAGATATGTTCGATTGCTCTTCGTCTCTTGACTTTTCATGCTCCTCCGAACAGATAGATCCAAGGCTCATCAGTCCTCTCTACAACTGGACCATTCGGAAGATCGTAACTTCCGAGGAACTCAAAGGAAAACTGATCGTCAAGCGATCCGGGAATGTGAGTCCCATTCCCGAAGAGTCTTCCCGATCCACCAAAGCCCATTCAATCCTTGGATCCATCCCAAGGATTTCGAATTAGCTCTATTTTCCACACGATTCGCAGGATATTGGAACCGTGAAGGGATTTTATCCGCCAGAGTCTCGATTCGGCCTTGTCAACGCGAGTTTCGACGCACGAAGCGAGCTACATATCCCTCGCTTCGAATTTACGACTCATCAAGGGACTCACATAGCGGTGTCGAGGATGTGAAGATTTGTAGGAAAAAGCTCTTGTTTTCTGATTTTCCCCCGCAGATTCTTTCCTCTGAAGATCGATCCCGATATCATGAGGAAGTTCGGAGCCGATACTGGATCCGAGAAAAATCGGTCCAGCTTCGACCTGAAACAGTACAGGCTCCGGCGGATGAAGATTAGAATCCGCCCTCGACGGTGTAATCTCGCGGCTCCGCTAAGAACTTACTCCCATTCATTCTTTCACATCGTACTTCGATGTAACGCCAGCTCGTTCTCCCTGTGATCTCTGGAGCCGAAGAATCAAGAAAACGTTGAAAACTGAGCACTAGGCGTACGAGGAGATATCGCATTGATGACGCGAAACTTGAACATATTTAGGCATACTGTCGTGGTAGAGAAGCATTCATCTCTAGAAATCAACCCGCATAAATTGGGAACTAGAAATGAAAAGAAGACGCTCTCCTCCTGAATTCCTGCCGTTCCCTCAAGTTCTAGCACACCCTCGCAGGGCACTGAAAGCTCAACGCTTGAGGATAGGAACTCCGCCTCTCATTTATTCGATTCGGATTTCTGACTTCGACTTCAATATTCCAGTGTGGAACTTAAATCAAATATCCTCATAGGCTCTCCATACCGTACCACATTTCGAGTCTTTCGGATGACCAAGACTCAGGTAGTCTCTCTCTCTGCCAAAAACGAAAACATTGCGCTGGTCCTTCGTGTACGGGGGCCATTCGATGTCGCCGAACCGGAGCTTCGCCGCAGGATCCGAGGCAAAGTCCACAACCATCCTGATGGATTTCTTCACATAGTCAGCGTCTTCTGAAGATATGGTGTCGTTTTCGAAATACGTGAACTGCGAACCGATCATATGGAAGAATGGGGTTCCGTGGAAAGCGCCCCAAGTCAGAGGATCCAGGGAGACTTTCTGTTTCGTGAGATGCTCCCAGTAATAGAAACGTGTCGAGGCGACTGAAGAATAGTGATGCACGAAGTTCCTCACGGGGCAGACAAAAAACCCATCGCCGACGAAGTCCAGACTGACGTTCCGGTAGTACTCCGAAGTGCCACCCTCCGAAATATTATATCCCTCGACGATATCTTCTCTCTTGAAATTTCGTGAAAGCGGATGATCTCCGAGCTCAGTCTGCAGGTAATTTAGAGTTTCGGAAACGCTCGTCAAATTCACATTCTCGATTTCAGGGTAGAACACTATGCTTCCCTCGTCACTGCAATCTCCGACGAGTATCGGCACTCGCGTGAATGAACCTGGTTGGTGGTTGACGATCTTCTCCGGGATATTCGCTAGGAAGCCGTTTCCATGAGTCGGCGGCGTGAAAATCTTCAGTAAGGAATTGGCCTGTTGTTGTTCCAAAAGTTTTTGAGCATCGGCCTCGGTGAAGCACTTCAAAAGATCCTCGGTCGTCTCATCTGAACAGTTCAAACCCCTGGCGACTTTGCGGACGCTCGTCAAATGCTCCGCGCGACTGTCGGTCTTGGCTTTGGTTATCACCCCACCGTCGATGATGGCGGCGTGAAATAGACCCTCCGATTGTTTGCTTATCAGGTGTGCCGATATCGAGAAGCCGCCGGCGCTCACCCCGAATAGCGTCACTCGCTGAGGATCCCCACCGAACAGAGCGATGTATTTCTGCACCCATTCCATCGCCAGAGTTTGGTCTGTGTGACCCATGTTTCCGGGGGCTTCCGGCAAGTCAAGGTCAAGGAAGCCGAACAAACCGAGCCTGTAGTTCATGTTCACGGCGACGACGTCCCCGAACGCGGCCAGTTGAGTCCCACGGAAGTCGTATTCGTGCCCGTCTCCGGCTGTGTATCCTCCTCCGTGAATTATTAGGACCACAGGTTTCCGGTGAGAGTCGTCCGTGCCGCTCCTTCTCCATATGTTCAAAAACAGACAGTTTTCATCGAATACCGTGCTCTCATTGATGCCGAACAACCCTTGCGGCTGTATACAACCCGGTCGATAGTGGGTGGCGTCATAAACGCTCCCATCGGCAGTGAAGCGTTTCACAGGTGAGGACTTCCGGAAGCGTCCAGTCGAGGTCGGCGATTCGGCATACGGGACACCGTTGAACACGTCCAGACTCTGGCCGGAGTACTTGAAGACTTCGGTTCGACCCTTGAGCGCTCCCAATGGAGTCTGCACCACTGGATTTTCACTGATGCACCGCGTCAGTGGGATCGAACCGTAAAGGAAAACTAATGCTAACACGAAGCGCACATGCAACAACATGGTGGCGCTTGCCACTCACTCAGAGCAGCGGCCGGAGGACTCTGGTGATAGTCTCGTTGTGGATAGACCGCGGCAGCGGATCAACTGTGGAAGTCTTGCCGTGGCCTTCGCGCCGGAACCGGTGAACAACCGGAATTACAGAAAAAAGCACCCTGTGTCGCTCGATATGAAGTCAGCGTAAGAGCAGCGATTGCCCGGCTGCACGAGAAATCAAATCAGCTACCGAATACAAATTCAAAATCTCCCTTGCATGCGCGAAGTTATACTCGCAATGGTGTCGCACCGACATCCCACGGGAGATTCCGCATTTCCGAGATACCTGCGCTCTCCTCGAATAATCCTGGGTCCCGAGTCCCGGGTCAGGCTGTCGCATCCAACTTTTCGATAATGGTTATTGATGCACATTTCGGAGCTTCCTTAGACTAGTGTCTCATTGAGCCAGGACTCGAAGGAGTCCCCGTTCAGGGCAAAGTTCGAGAGGATTCTGCCGAACCTAGAATATCTATCGCCTCGCAAGCTCAGGAGCCCGAATCCATTATCCGCTCGGGATATTGTTACCATGAATCAGGGAATGAGGAAGTCTCACATTCCAGAAAACCTGATGGGGAGGACGGAGAGTCAACGAAGGGTTCCCTGGGGGACCAAGTGGGTATCTTCTTTTCACTTCTGCTCCTGCACCTCACCGAAACCGACGCTCATCAAGTAGCGTGCTGCCACGACTCGATTCGATGCAGCGGGAAGCCAAGCCGCTCCGAGGCGGGAACGTGGGATATAAAACCTTGATCACCACTCCATCAGAGGGAATCGCACAAGGCTTGGGAGTCGTCGGGATCCAACCTACAAGCGTCGAAACAAGGGCCAATAAATTCCTCAAATCAAGGCATCAACCTGTGGAGCTTCTTTCGTCAGAAACATTTCGTGGGGAAATATTGGGGAGAGATTCTTCTCATGGTCATTGTCCGATCAGGTTGATTCGGTAGCAGCTTTTTTTGTTCACAACAATTCACCACTGCACAAGGCCTCCTGGAGGATGTTCATTGTAGGGTCTCGGAGCGTCGTCGTGCACTACGCTCATTCATGAGACTCTCTCATTGAGAGTTTTGGGGCCCACTAACCAGCCAGTCTGCCTGCTGCGGTTGGAGTCGGCAAAGGCTGCTGCTCTTCGACTTATTCTCAAGCGATAGCTAACCTCGTTTCTCTCCATCTTCACTAGTACTACGAGCAAGCTCCGTAAACCTGACCCACTTTCGTGTATTGGTGTGTCACCAGACGTGCTCCAGTTATTCTCGTTACGAGAGAGTTATGTAAGCGTGTGAAAGGAAATCCAAGACTCTCGGGAGGTTTATAATTAGCACAAACGTTTCGCAGCTCTGCTGCGATGGAACGCGAGCTCGAGTGTGGGATTCTGGAAGCTGAGCGAAAGCTGAGCAACCGGCTCGCCATCAGTCAGGAGCGCTGATCGCGAGTCGGGGCTGCTGCGCAGAGGACGATTTTCTAACAGACGATCATCAGGTTTTCATATTTGTCGTAGGTTTCCGCGGAACCCGATCGAGTGACATGACGTCTACACTGGGACTCCCGTGCCGTAATTGGTGGCCACAAATCAAAGCGAGAACGGTCGTTATTCGGAAGCGGCAGAGTTTCGCTGGATCATGAAGGACAAGAGACCGAACGTGAGTACTGCAGGCAAGGGAGCGCCGCGCCGTCGGAGTCACGCCAGCTCATCATGCTCCTCTGGCTGGTGTTTGTATAAACAATTATCGGCTACATCGTCATCTCAACGATAGTTTCGGATCGGAATTCGAGATGCCGGGGACTGAATTGCCCCTTTGCATCTGATTTATATACGATGTTTCGTTCCGCTATCGCAACTTCTTCATCTACGTAATTATCGCATGGTGGTACGACATTAATCCATGGCTCCGATCGGCTCCTCACCGTAGAGTATACCCTCGATGACCGGGACAGTCAACGGCTAATGGGGCGAAAACGGCATCTGATAATTCTTCACCTTGCGTCCGAAACTGTTCGGAATCTACAGGATCTCGGAGGCGCTCCGAGACCGATGCCGCCGGCTTCGGGATGTATCAGAAACCCTCTTGCCGATGGTCTCACATTCCGCAAGTGGAGGAATACGGCTGACCGTTAGCTGAGATCGAAATCCATTGGAACCATCGCAGCTCGGCGACCAGGAAGAGGGTTAGGATGTCGACGAGGGCTCTGACCGGTGTCTCCACACACTCACAGCCGGGGATGATCAACTGTCGTTGCGGAAGTCTGCGTGGGGGTCACCCACGTTCGAGCCAGGTTGACGGAGAGAAAAAACCAAAGTTTCTCATAGGTTTCACTTCCTCACAAAGAGCAATGACTCAACGTTCTCGTCCGCACTGGTTCTACAGCAGCCGCGGCGGCGGCTGCTGCCTGTGGCCCCTGCAGCACTCTCAGCGCAACCTGTCTCCAACCAACAAGAGACTGCTGTCTAGTGTGAGAACCAGGAAGAGAAATGAAGAGAAGAATCCTCTGCTTCTCGCTTTCTCCATCCTCTCTTCTGACCTGTCGTCTTCTACTTCCTCGTCGTCGACGCTTTTCTGCATGTTCTCAGAGGAAACCAACTCTGGTAGCCCTGATCAAAGTGAATACCCCTGCGCGCCCAGGCCTCCTAAACGAAATTCCCGACTTTGAGACGGGGACAGCAGGATGTCAACGCGATGAGATTGGGCGCAAGGTATGCGTGCGACGATTATTCCCGACGTGATCCCGAATGACGGAAAAATCGTTCGAAACGAGCGGAATCGCGCCAACTCTCACCGCGGCTGGAACATTCTTCCCTCCATAAAGGGACCATCTCGAAAATATGGAGATCATTCCAAGCTTAGGTTTTCTTTTCTTCGGATGCTTTCCGACTTCATCGGTAAATGTTGGCCATTCGGAGTAAGCCCCAATGCAGAGGAGCAGGTATCTTCTTTGAACAATCAAGATTGTGAGAAGGGAGCCCTCGATCTGAACAAACACGATAGAACAACACGAGAACGAAGTTATCGTCAAGGTAGCAGTTTAAACATTTGATCATATCTCGCAGCTTGTCAGACGAGTCACTCTCTTGGAAGCGTGAGAAATTTCCTCCAAGCGATCCACCCGCTCTGCAACCAAAGCCTGAGAATCGGCCGCCACTGACATCAACGACAGACTACGGCTCGAAAGCTGTCTGCCGAGGCTGAGAGCGGAAGCTGACCTGGAGAACGCAAAATACAATCCACTCCAACGTCGAAAATCAGGATTGGAACGACGACATGAGCCCGGGCTTCAGAACATTGCAGCACAGACGTCTCCAGAACTTGCATCACTCGGCGGACCATTGGGCATAACCTTTCGCGCCTAGAGACGAGCCTCTGCCAAATTCCAAATGTTCTACATAGCGGTTCGTTCGGCTCCGGGTCCTCGGTTTTGACGCATGACGGTGCAGCGCGAAACCTCTCAGCGCATTTGTTTCTATTGTCTCGAGTTTGACTCCTCATACGGTGGTGAAACATCCCATTGTTGTGAGACGTAACAGCAAACGAATGTTTCAAGACATAAAAACGCTCAGAACCGGTGCATCCGATCGTGTTGTATGTAAAGGACGAGGATGATTCGGAATGCACTTGCTTATGAACTTCCGTTGAGAACAGTCGAGTGACTGCTCGCTCCCTACCTCTCTCTCTTTGTTTCTTCCTATCTCTCTCTGGGTAGCTCACCAGTTCTCAGTGACTACACCGGATGACGGTGCAGAGTTGTTCCCCGAGTATTAAATGATTTTCGGATACAAGCCAAAAACAGGTGGGAACGGAATGCCATTCTCACCGATGTCGAACCTCAGGACTTCACGAAGCCACCATCCGAACCCCCAATCCGATTCCGAAAGCATTCGGTATACCCAAATGGATTCGTGAGCTGATTCGTGATATGAGAGTGGTCGCCGTGCTTTCCGTGGAAATTCCCAATGAAGATAGTTCCCTGTGATCTGTGGATCCTCGGCTCCCTAGAGAGATATCTCCAATGTTGCGAGGGATATTTTCTGTACAGACTCTCCGGAAATGCTACCGACAGCTCAGACGAAGGGATCCGCATGGTGCGAGTGGGAGTACCGCGGGCGAACGTAGATCCTATATGTATAGCTCTCACTCATGAGAGGAATTTCCCGTGGAGTTTTTTCTCGGTTCCGGAACTACTTCACTGACTCTATCCACCATCACTCCGAGAAATGCTACACGGGGAGCACTCATTCATTGAGCATGGGCGTTGCATTGTGAAAAATATGGTTATCCTGCTTACAAAACACGCATATCTCTTCGAGTCCTTGTCAGGAGGCAAGCTCCGAGCGGTCGAGGATTACAGGTACATCTATCAAATATCATCGGATGAGTCGACACGGCCTCATCAGCCCTGCAATCACGAGCACGGCATCAAGCGATTTCTGGAACTTGCAGAAATCGCGATCAGTCGTCGGCGGTGTAGATAAAGATTTACGGCCCAAATTCGAGTCGATCCGAACCAAAGCCGCAGTTATCTATGTTGTAGACTTCAATGGAGGGTGCTCCTGCGACGCTCACTAATAGGTACCCCCTCCTCTCAAATCTGTTCATAGTGCTCTGCGTGAAATCTTCCCGAGACATGGTTTCCGGGTTGTCCGATGGAAAAAATATGCTCCGCCCCGTCTCCTACCAGGCTCCCGAAAATGCTTCGTTCGTTGAAATCTCGAAGGCGGGAGTCTCATAAGAATCGGATGAGAATTCTCGCTGTGAGGGTAATGAGAATATTTGGGGAGAAAGGGAATGTCATCGAAAATTGGTATATTTTTTGGCACAACCCGACGTGTTCCGAAGACAGAGAACGATCTGCTAGGCATCTGAAGTTGTGGTCCCTAGTTGGGCTTACACTTCGGATACGGGGGTTCATTGATTGAGATGCCGGGGAGGAATTTAAACGGCGGAACAAGAGACGGGTATTTAATGTTCCCACTGGGATGCTCGAAGCGGACCTCGCTCTCACAGCCAGGCGACCGTTACCTTCGGTCGGTTGGCTGCTCGCTCACTGGTGGTTGTGACACTCTCGCTCGAGAATGATCGTCCCACGAGCCCACCATCGACATCAACGAATGTGTCGCAGCGGCGGCGGCGAAAACCGCCTAGACAGACCATGTACCATGACTTCTCGCGACGACCCCCCCGCCTGCCGCCCTCTCCTCTCCCGCCAATGAATCGTCGCACATTCCTGTAGGAAAGTTCGTTGTGAAACTCTATCACGATCCCCGTCTTCCGATTGTATGCGTTCCTAACAGAGCGATCGCGCAGCGGTGCGTGACTAGCTTCACCATGGGAGATTCACCGGTGGCGTTTGTCTTTTCCCGTTCGAGTTTGACGCCCTCTTCAGAAATGCAGACCGTTCAGACACGGACGCGAGCCGGTCTTCTCGACTCAGTAACAGCGACAGCACAATCCGAATTCTCGTGCTCCCCCATGACGTCAAAGTTTCATTCTCCATTCGAATCAATAGTCCGCGCTCGCCAAACCAACGGAGCCGCTGCAACGTCTCGTAGATCAGCTGTCTCCAAATCAGCTGGTTCCGGCAGCACCAGAGCACGGTAACCTCCCTTGCGAAATGCCACCATAGTGTCGGAGTGAATGTCGGAGTGAATAGTGTCTGGGACGAGCTTGTCATCAAGCACGCATTCGCCCGCAGAGGAGATCAGCCTAGAAGTTCGCAAGTCCGAAACTCACGACGGTTGCGATGACTCCATCCCAAACTAGGCTGTTCTAGCTTTCGCCTTTTGCGGATCGGAATCTCAATCGTTAAGGTCCGGCGCCTAGCGTTTCCTCCTCCGACGCCGACGGTACGAGTTTCCTTTGTCGAGTCCTCACTCGGAGCATCAGCCGCGTGATGATCAAGGCTGATTGGGAACAATCTATCTCTGTCGCGGCGCCTCGGTGACAAATAGTTTGACCATGCACATTGGGAGTCTGGAATATTCTGGAATTAACGAAGAAATGGAAGATCACTACAAAGTCACCAGACCGGACTCCATGACTTCTATTTGTTTCCAAGTCAATACTCTGAGAGAGCCTCCTTTTCCTCTTCGATGTTTTGTGTGTGAAACCTTTTGTTGAGAGAAGAGACCGTTGCTGCATTCCCTGAGAACTAGATGGATTCACACGACGCGACGAAAACCTGACTCGAAGAGGGCTCGTGAAGCGAGCGATGCAGCGACGGGCCGACCGACGAAGCGACTGAACGAGCCGAACAACGATCCCACCGAACAATCGAACCGACCTGAATTCTAAACAAAAAGAATAAGCAAAACTCCGTTCGCGACGGCCTAAAAGAGAATATAGGCAAGCATCGACAGTGTTCGTCTGATGTCTCATTCCAGGTCGGAAACGCGAGACGAGCGGGCACTCCTCACAGAACTCGCGCATACTTCGAATGGCCGTTGTGTAATTCTGGCGGGTAAACTCTGATTTAATTGTTCTGAGTGTTTTTCCGTCTCTTATCGCATTCCAGCGGCGCTTGTCTGAGAACACCTAAGACTGAATCATAAGTTCAGGAACTGCGGAGCAATATCTCTGAAGCGCTCGATTTTCCTCATATCGAGGAAAGACACGAGCGGGTAAGCTGTGCTGTGACCGGGGCGAGTAGCAATAGCTAATGGATGCTTCGCACGCCGTTAGAGGGAATGCTTGACAAGCTCTTCGAAGAGAGCACATCTGATAGTTTGGGGCCGTCGTTTATCGCAAACAAATGATATCGTCGCAGGCCGGGTTTTTCTTCGGTGTTTTTCATCAGTGTTCACCTTCAAGAGGGGATGGTGAGAATCTATATGCTGGTAAGCACAAATCACCGGATTTGGTCTATGCCAACGGTGGTTCCCACGTGATCCGACGTTCTCAGCGGCACTATTTCTGGCTGGCTTGCTTGCTCGCTCGCTCGTCAGATCAATGGGAGACCACTTCGCTTCGACATCGTTCTTCATAATAATAACAACAACGTCGACGACGCCGAGGCGAGTTCCCAGAATCGGTAGTCCGAGTGAGTCCAATCGTTAGGAACTGAGGTTGAAGTCCTTCCCGCCAAAAGAACAGGAGACCGTTGTACACCGTTGACGCTGCGCGGTTGTGGCCTACGGTCGGGATTGTTGTGGCTGCCAATGCTGGGGTCGTTCTTTATGTCGTTCTCGCCTGCGACGACGTACAGCCACCACAGCTAGAACGTAGGTATGAGCCAGAAGTGTCAGATGCCGCCGTCAGACAGCTGGATCTGTCCAATGTCTCACCGTATTTTGTGAGAGACAATTTAAAGAGACTGCTTGTTCTGCTTCTGGTTCCCATACCGTGTGAAGCGATCGAACGCGCCGATGCAGCGTAGAAATCAGTGGAAATCACTAGTCAGCGTGAAGATGATCGGTATGGGGTCTATCCATACTCCATGCATTGCTTCCGAGCGAGGGGGCTCCACCGATGGATAGAAAAACATATGTTCGTGATACTGCGTCGGAACGACGACGAGCAGCCAAGAATGCCGACGGGCATCCCAATGAGGAATCTCGTTCAGAAACTTGGGCCGTCGATTGCCGCCAGAAGAGCCTAGACGCCGGTGTGGCTCGAACCACGTCCGTGAATCTCGTTCGGTTTTTGAAGCGTTCTCACACAATATTATATTCGGCGGTCTCGATCAGCGAGGAGACGACGACAGCGAGCGTTTGAGACTTTTGGGTGACAACAAAAAACCCCGCCAGCTACAATCGAGTAGTAGTGGAAGAAGAATGAGAAGACGAGAAGAAATAGGCATGCATGCATTCGACTTTAGGGGCGCCGTCGGCTTCTTCGGCCGTCGCGGAATCGGGCGCTCTGTCGATCCGTCCGTCCCTTGGTCGGTCGGTCGCCGTCTTGTGAAAGTAGCAGGCGAGCAGCTAGGCGATCTAGCGCCGAAGCCCGCATTCCTGAGAGAGCCGAACATGCCTGCCCTGTCGGTCCGCACGTCCTTCTTCGACGCTTACTTCTTCTTCTGCTCGCTCGCTCAGCCTGTCGCGGCATCCGACCCTCTGTCCGAGTTCGAGGAGCTGAAATTCCTCGCCCACCGACACCGATATTACTCAAATAGAAAGATCGGAGTATCTGCTCGTTCGAGACTTGGGCTGTTCGTTGCTAGAAAAGCAACTTGTTACAGGTGCTGCTGACATAGCTGTATGATCCCAAGTCGGCGGAGGCTCGATCCGTCGACGTTTAGATGAGGAAGGCCAGACGTACAAGTCGGTCGGTCGTTCGTTTCCCAGAATGTGAACGCATTGAGGCAGCCACGGTGTCCGACCTTGGGCGTCACGCACGTCTGTCGAAAATCTCATATCTCACTCCCGATTCGACTCGTTTCTGAGGAGTTTGTTCCCGCTCGAATCTTCTCAGCTCAAGCGATAGATCGTCGTCTGTCTGAAGTGATCGAGTCACTGTATCGTGGAATCCGGGAGGTATGAAACCGTCTTGAGCGCTCCACTGAGCTCGCTTTCCCGATTCTACGAGCCATCCATAGAGGTTTGGAAAATTATCGATAGAGAAGGAATTCATTTCAGATCAATAATTGATATCGCGATGAGACATTAAAGAAGCAGACCGCGGAGACCGATCCTCAGATTTGGAGCGTTACGAGACCGTCGGCGACGCTACCACCTGTGCGTCTACGGTGGCGGCCAAACAGACGATGCTTGATGATGAACCTCCACAGAACTACACTTCTACTTCCTGTCTTCTTGTTTCCTGTCTTTTCGACCAAACCAGATTAGCGGATGCAACAAGTGTAGGATGCAGCAACTCAGCTGGCTTACTGGCTGCTGTCTCTTCCGTGGTCCAACCAGGGAAGTTGAACCTCCTGAACCCGAGAGCCTCTCAACCTCTGATCACGGAGCCCATGGGAACCTGGCAGTGCGCATTAGGGACATCCAGCGGATCTGCTGAATTTTCAACCGGGGAGAAGGAATCAAGTCCGAAGACTGAATAAATGTTCAGTAGTCCTTCGATTGGACGATCATCGATGATTAAGATCGCAGATATCGATCGACGGGAGAAAATGAACTGATTCTCACGCGTTCAGAACGAATCTGTTCTCTAGCAGTGGGAAGAAGCCTCTCGTGAACGTCCCAGAAGAAAGGACTCAATCAAACAAGAAGAAAATAATCCAGAAAGCAAGCGACCGTCGTCGACTTGTTCCTGTCATCAATGACTTGGTCGTTTGTCGATGGCAATTGATCACGGCACTTCGTGAGGTGACCATCCGCTGAAGGCGACGCTTCTATTCCGAAGATACACTCTGCTCCTCGTCCACGTAACCGTGAGAAAAAACAACACTTCTTCATCTCTCAGCGGTACCGCAGACCACTCCTCAGGGAGCCGGAGTGGAAACAGTGGATGCGACGTAATTCTCCCAATGACAAACGCCGAGGAATAGTCACAGATGAACAAAACACTCAAACATGTGATTCATTTCGGTAACAAGGCAACAATTTATTCCCTACACTTAAAATGATTCTAAGATCTTCTTGTCCGTCCTAGAGAGCATCGGAGACCATTCCCATGCTCTGATTATATACAGTGTGTTCTGGAGAGCTTCGCGCCCTTCCGCCCACAATCTCTCGTTCCGATTGTCGTATATACAGTATCGAGCGTCGGAATCTCCCATGAAGATCTTCGGAATTCTCGCTATTTCAACAAAGCTGCCGACCGTCTCAACGTGTCCCGTCTCAGGACATTGCTCGGCGATCATTCTTCGGTTAGGTTTTGCGGGCTTTGGGGATTTTATACAACGTTGAGCAGGGCATACTCGAGTGCCGAGGGGGTCCCTTTCGATTTTCCAGTCTCTTGTACGAGCTGCACGATCACAGAGCACGACGCTGTACGCTCGAATAAATAGAGTGGGGCAAGCCGAGCAATGACCACTTCCGTCATTCGCTCGGTTTATCACTTTGCCTGTCGATGACACGACGAGACTTCTGACTAACTTGCGAGCAAGCAGAAGTCGATGGATGGCTCGTTGACTGGTCGGTCTGCTGCTTGTTGGTCGGTCGGCTGGTGGTCTAGTGCTACCGTCGGTGCCTCTCGATTCAGCCGCAGGAGAAGAAGATCGTCTCCTCTTCTAGCAACATAATATTCTTCGTTTTATTCGGCCTCCTATCGCTTCGTTCCCAACATAGAGACCGTCATTGACACGAGGATCTGGGACCTGCGCTAGGTCTCTCTCAGCCGTGGTGAGAGCCCGAGGCATCCGATGAAATTCTTTCTCGAAGACGAATAATTCTACCACAAATAATTCTGACGTGGAAGTCCCGGTGCCGCGGTATCCGCTACCGTCGTGATTCGGGAAATCATCGGCATCCTCTTTCCGAGTGAAGTCATCCGCATTGCACTGGTCGATGCTCAAGGGTGTACCGAGCAGTTTATCAGGTAGTCGACGATATTTACATGGCCGCCGAAAGAGGCGATGTGCAGAGCATTCCAACCGTCGCGTGAAGCCAACCGGACATCGGCCCCCACTTTCACTAGTAGTTTAACCAATTCGAAATTGCCATCCATCACGGATTTGTGCAGAGGAGTCATTCCTTCGCGATCGAATACGTTGACGTTGATTTCGCCGACTTCTCCGTCGGATAGCAATTTCAAGAGCAGATTTGTGTCACCCGAACGTAAAATTTGGTTGATGGCCGAGAATCCATCGAGGCATGGGTCGGCACCACGAGTTCAGCCTGGGGGTCATACCGGTGGACGTATGAACTGCGTCAACTGAAGTTGGGAGTCATTCACCGAACCGGGCCGGTCCGAAGTCGAAGTACACACCCCACGTTCCAAGTACATGCGCACGTGTACGGTCGATCCGAGCTCCTAGTGGGACTGGGAAAGATTGCTGTATCCAGATATCGTCTTGCTCTCGAGCTTGTGGTCGCACCGACAGGGCGAGCTCGAAATCAAGCTCGACGACTGTCTCTTGAAGAACAACTGTGCTCGAATTAACAACTGTCGCTCCTCGGCAGCTGTCAGCGCTAGTAGACGCACCGCGCAGCCCTCCTCGCCGATCGTCAGTGCTGTTCTGGCGAGGCGCGATCAAACCGGCAACAGCAATAAAGCGAGTTCCAGTCAGGGAGAGGGGTTTCAGCCGAAGGAAAGGGAATCGTGAGAATTTTCTCATAATGTTTCGCATATTTGTTGTTCGAGTCGTCTGTCGTCGACAAGAGCTTTGTCCGAGGGTACGAGGGGCATTATCAGAAAATTCGTCCGGACAAAAGGACGTTTCCAACCATTGACAAACGTGAGAGAATCCAGTCTTCTCAGAAATATTTCGCGCGGATCCGAAGAGAAATCGGAGCCGTTTGCTTTAGAAGCACGTCATCGCTCCTGAGCTGTTTCTAAGCTGCTAGTGATTGGTAGCTTACCGCACTTGAGAACAACTGGCGGATGATGGAAGTCGTCCCCGGACTCCTCAAGCTCAGCAACCGCGAACGAAACCGTTGAGCTCCATGAAAATCACGGCCAGAGAGAGCGAACCTGCGTCACACTATGCGAAGCTGAATGTTCAGTATGGAGCTGGGTTAGAGCCCATCTAAAAATTCTGGGGATGACTAAACTCTCGGGCTATGGTTGTGGGAACGAGAAACAGGTGGATTTAAGGTTAAAACCCCATCAAGGTTTGTTCTCATCGATTCGTTTGCTGTGGTGGGAAGGTGACACAGTGAGACTCGAGACGGCAACGGATACTTCCTCCACCACCTTCATTGCCGGGACTGACTACGAAAATTGAGGACAGACATTGAGAATGATCGACTCTGACTAATCGCTCCGACAAGAGACTGACTAGGGCAAACGAATATATGGGGCGACGGGCGACTCTAGGGCAACCGAATATCTCTTCCAACGCTTGGCGATCGAAGTGCAGAGAGGCAATTCCGCAGCCGTCATCGGCTCGTTACCGTATAGGGACGGTCTGCCGGGAGTCGGCTAGTCTGATGCTGTCAGTCTACACCAATTATATGCGCTAAGCCCGAATAAATAACATTGTTTCCACATCGCAGAAAAAAAGACTGACTCGACCCAGTCATGCAAAATGTATTTGGAGTACAAGTACTTGATTGATCTATCGATTGGGAAGGAGGAGATCGAGGATTCGGGGCGCAATTTTGTGAAGACGAAGTTGCACAAGTTTTGGTGGAAAGGAAGGGAGCGGTCCGATTCCTTGAGATGGAAGTCTCTCCTGTTTTCGTCGCAAGCACAGCTCGTACTAAATCTATCGACGGAAAAATTCTGCTCTTCAATTCGATACATCAAAGTCACTGTCCTCGAGAGGATGCTGCCCCCTAACCGTGATATCGGGCACGCGATGTTACAGAATTCGTTTGTTTGCGATTCGCTTGAGTCGAGCGACTTTCATCGAAAGGCGCCGCCTGTTCCTGCGAAACATTTATGGCGGCTCCGTTGAATGCTTCTTCAGGCGGATGATAATCAGTCGCCCTCCTGCAGCGTGAGAACGGCGTTCATCGATATCTATGGCGAACAAGCGCTTCACTGTGGATCCAAGTCCGGCTGATGAGAGTTTCAGCCCGGACCCCGGCCCCTTGACTGTTGCCCCCGAGTTCCTCTGCGTTTTGAAGTTCCCCATGTCCCTGGCGATTGGTCGCACTCGGGGGCGTACCCAGAATTTCGTTTAAGGGGGGGGGGCAGACCGATATCGGGGTAATGGAGGACAAGGGAAGACCAAGGCGACTCGCTCCTACGCTTCAGAATTTAGAATACGGATGGAGATTTTTGGGGGGCATGGCACGTTTGGAGAACTTCGCTGTGGCTAGACTCCGCTCAAACATTCAACAACTCAGAGGGACCAATCATTGTGTTGAAAAACCTCGACCTAAAAGCTATCACAGGGAAATAAATCCCAGGACCACTAGAAGCTCGAGGCAGCGCTCGGATGGGAGTCACACAGTATGTACATCTGAGTTGATGAAATGGAGAAGTGAGACGCGCCCTCGGCTTGAGTGCTCGGTGTTGCAGGGCGATGGTATTTTCCGGAACATCGGCCAACAGCCGGAATTGCATTAAAGGCTAGAGCTGAGTCAGGCTGCAGGTTGGACGGTGCGAGAGCTAGCTTGATACCAAAATGCCATTCGTCAATTCAGTTATCCAAGCGACATGCGGACCCCGCCTGGTGAGAAAACAGTAGGATGCACTGTCAATTCAGTGCTCGAACAGTCGTTGAGCCTTGGCCGTGAGCCATGAGTTGAGCCTTCGAACGTTCTTCGTGGGTCCCCGGAATCATGTTTATAGAGGGTAGAAATACGCTGTCAGTAAGCCATTTAGATGAGTTAACCCTGGTCGCTTGCGGTAGAGAGTGGTGACTCGATATATTCCTCCTTGAAGCTCGATTCCCACCTTCTTCCATCAGTGTTCTCTGGGGGCTTCCGTTTAGTTTTCCGATTATGTGTTCCCGGTAAAGGGATTGATCTCTCGCATCATTTGGCGAGCCATCACTGCTTTCCAATGAATCCATGCGTATTCCGACATCGAGCGAGCAAGATGAAAGTGCCAGGAAACATGAATCATGACCTGATTAGCCCATGCTCGCTAGGGCGGCTCTTTCCCTCTGGCTCAGAATCGAGAAGTAGCTGACCATCGATATCGTCAGGTACAAAGAAGCCTCGATTATTCGGGTTCTCTTTCGATATTCATTCACTGCATGAGCTCGAAGGGAATCGCAATTCATTGATTGATCCACTGAAAATCAGATCTACCCCGACCCTTGGTGAACTCCGCGTGCCATCGGTCTGAATATCAGATCATCGTCGGTCGGACCTTATCCTCAGGAATAGACTCACGAACAACTTTCTACGCTTCAAGGAGAGTCGTTCGGAAGCATTTCAGCAGCGAGTCGCGTTGTTCCACGTTCAGGAAAAACTTCTCCCTCTCTTGATGAATTCATACTCGCGGATCGCCTCAGCTTCGGCTATACTAGGCGGGATACCAGTGACTCCAGGCTTGCGGAAGTTCGTTTTTCGCGGAACGGCCGGGATGGGTCGGGGGCGAGCTTCCCCCTACACCTTCGGAGTCCTATTCCAGATCTCTTGATTCCAGTTCAGATCGACTCAGACGACTCGATTGACCATCTCTTTACCCACAAACTCAAACCATTCAAGAATCAGTCCTGATCAGTCGACATCTCGGAGCATCGCCGGCTACCTGACGACCCTTCAGAGAAGCGTTCTCGACTATTCTTCGAGCACAGCGAAAATTGAGTCAGCTCTACGATCTCATCGATAATGATCAAAGGCGTCTTCTGTCTGAACCCAGGCGAAATCCAGCTTCAATCAATCAGACTGCTGCGGACGCTGAAGAAGGAGCTACGATCCCTCTCAACTCCAGAATAACGTCGAAACCAATCGAATTCGATCTATAACCCATCCCTTCCAAAGGCGTGGTCTATGCGGCGTACGGGCTCTTGACTAGGCGCAATGAGTTGGTCGCGAGGACTTCGCTTCGTGATTGCATGACTTCCGATGCATAATGACGCCTGTAAGCTCGTGACATGATGACCGATGCCATAATGCGTTGCGAAATATGAACTTCTGTGTTCCGGAGTCCGGGGCAGCGATGGATAGCTGAGCGGAGGCTGTGTGCTGAACGTCTCCACCGAATGCTCGAAGAGAAAGACAAACAATCGAAGCTGACTGATTTTCATGGTCGAGCCCGGATAGAAATCACGTCTGTCGAAATGGTTCCTTCGGATGAAATTCATCACTACCCATTAGCGTCTGAGGGAATGCGGAGCGGTTCCGATCGGAAGACCCGCGCGCTGCTGAGGATATTCTTGGGAAATCGCAGCGGTACCGCAGACCGCTCCGCAAGCAGCTGGAGCGAAACCCTTGAACGCGGCGGAACCACGTTTCTCTCCGTGCTCAGGAGAGAAGTCGTGGAAAAGAGACACAATCATACATGTGATTCATTTCGGTAACAAGGCAACGATTTATTCTCTACAGTGAAAGATGATTCTGAGATTTTTCCTTCCGTCCTAGGGAGCATCAGAGACGATTCCCATGCTCTGAATATATACAGTGTGTTCATGGAGAGCTTCGCGCCCTTCCGTCCACAATCTCTCGTTCCGATTGTCGTATGTACAGTTTCGAGCGTCGGAATCTCCTATGAAGATCTTCGGAAATTCTCGCTCTTTCAACAAAGCTGCCGATCGCCTCAACGCGGCGATCATCATTCTTCGGTTGGGTTTTGTGGGCTTTAGGAATTTCATACTACGTTGGGCAGGGCAGACTCGAGTGCCGAGCGTGTCCCTTTCGATTTTCCAGTCTCTTGTACGAGCGGCACGATCACAGAGCACGTCGCTGTACGCTCGAATAATTAGAGTGGGGCAAGCCGAGCAATGACCACTTCCGTCATTCGCTCGGTTTATCACTTTGCCTGTCGATGACACGACGAGACTTCTGACTAACTTGCGAGCAAGCAGAAGTCGATGGATGGCTCGTGGACTGGTCGGTCTTCTGCTTGTTGGTCGGTCGGCTGGTGGTCCAGTGCTACCGTCGCACAGTGGTCGGAAACCACGGAAAATCATAACTTCTGAACGGCTGGACCGATTTCGCTGAAATTTTTATGGTGGGTTATTGGGCCTAAAACGCAACTTTTGAGGATATAACTGGGTCTGGGTTTGACCCCGGTGACCCCGAGAATCGAAATTTTTTCACTAAATCGGCGATTGCGGCTAAACGGCAGAACCGATTTCGGATTTCTTGGTGGCGTTGGAAAGCTGAGTGAATTTCGCATCTTTTTGTCTCTTGAGAGTTTGACCTATGACCTTTCGTAAGCGAGCTAGCGGCCGATTCTTAGAAGCGCCGATATCTCAACGAAAAATGCTTCGTTTTTTCTCGCAAAAAAACGATTCGGTGTGGAATTGGATGATCTACCCGTTTCTGACGATATTACAATCATTTAGTAAAGACGAAAAAAAATATTTTTTTTTCAAGTCAAAAATCACGTTTTTTTGCAGTTTTTTCACGAAAATGCCCCACCCCTCTAGGTCCGTAGACCCACCAACATTTTTTTATGATGCCCCTTACGCCCCCGCATCCCATGAAGGTCATGTTGGGCACCCCTTCCGGGATTATCTACCTTTAAATCCGGAAAAACCCTTTAAATGGCAATTTTTCATAGAGAAAAAATTCTTAAAATTAATTTCAGGGCTAAAAATTCGCTGGATCGGCTTTATTCTTGTAGAAAACCGCGCAAATCAACTCAGAACTTCGAATTCGCCGCCAGCGACGCCATCTTTGGTGCCGCCGCGGCGGCTACATATACACCGCGCGGGACAATCGATTCGCCATACGTGTTAGTGCTTGTGCTGTTCAACGGCCGAAAACTCTTGCGATGAAGTCGTACATGCTTGTGATACCCTACGGGGATCTTATGGACTTCTTCCTATCTAATCAATTCGACCTGGACCTCATCATGGAAGATATCCAGCATCGGTACCACATGATGACATGATTCATCAAGACGATTTCAAGGAGTTCAGAGCACACTTGAGCAAGTTCATCTTGCCGAACTTCACGAAGAGGTGGAAAGCAACCGGTCGCTGCAGAATCAAGCTCGGGAAGAAGTACCAGGATTGTTTGAAGAAGTCTCTGCTCGTGAACGTTGACGTCGATGAGTCCCGGGAGGCTCCTTGAAATCGTCTTGATGAATCATGTGGTACCGATGCTGGATATCTTCCATGATGAGGTCCAGGTCGAATTGATTAGATAGGAAGAAGTCCATAAGATCCCCGTAGGGTATCACAAGCATGTACGACTTCATCGCAAGAGCTTTCGGCCGTTGAACAGCTCAAGCACTAACACGTATGGCGAATCGATTGTCCCGCGCGGTGTATATGTAGCCGCCGCGGCGGCACCAAAGATGGCGTCGCTGGCGGCGAATTCGAAGTTCTGAGTTGATTTGCGCGGTTTTCTACAAGAATAAAGCCGATCCAGCGAATATTAGCCCTGAATTAATTTAAGAATTTTTCTCTATGAAAACTGCCATTTGAAGGTTTTTCCGGATTTAAGGTAGATAATCCCGGAAGGGTGCCCAACATGACCTTCATGGGATGCGGGGGCGTAAGGGGCAGTCATAAAAAATGTTGGTGGGTCTACGGACCTAGAGGGGTGGGGCATTTTCGTGAAAAACTGCAAAAAACGTGATTTTGACTTTGAAAAAATATTTTTTCCTCTTTACTAAATGATTGTAATATCGTCAGAAACGGGTAGATCATCCAATTCCACACCGAATCGTTTTTTTGCGAGAAAAAAACGAAGCATTTTTCGTGGAGATATCGGCGCTTCTAAGAATCGGCCGCTAGCTCGCTTACGAAAGGTCATAGGTCAAACTCTCAAGAGACAAAAAGATGCGAAATTCACTCAGCTTTCCAACGCCACCAAGAAATCCAAAATCGGTTCAGCCGTTTAGCCGCAATCGCCGATTTAGTGAAAAAATTCGATTCTCGGGGTCACCGGGGTCGAACCCAGACCCAGTTATATCCTCAAAAGTTGCGTTTTAGGCCCAATAACCCACCATAAAAATTTCAGCGAAATCGGTCCAGCCGTTCAGAAGTTATGATTTTCCGTGGTTTCCGACCACTGTGCGTCGGTGCCTCTCGATTCAGCCGCAGGAGAAGAAGATCGTCTCCCCTGCTAGCAACATAATATTCATCTTTTTCTCCGGCCTCCTATCGTTTCGTTCTCGAATCAGAACCGCCAAAGGCACGAGGACCCGGGGTCTGGAACTGCGCTAGGTCTCTCCCAGCCGAGGTGAGAGCCCGAGGCATCCGATGGAATTCTTTCTCGGAAAGGTCACGTTAACCCGGCGAAATTCCGGCACCGTGGACTTCCCCATCGTCTACGAGGTAGTCATCAGCATCCTTGCCCCGAGTGAAGTCATACGCATTGCTCGATGCTCAAGGGTGTACCGAGCAGTTTATCAGGTAGTCGACGATATTTACATGGCCGCCGAAAGAGGCGATGTGCAGAGCATTCCAACCGTCGCGTGAAGCCAACCGGACATCGGCCCCCACTTTCACTAGTAGTTTAACCAATTCGAAATTGCCATCCATCACGGATTTGTGCAGAGGAGTCATTCCTTCGCGATCAAATACGTTGACGTTGATTTCGCCGACTTCTCCGTCAGATAGCAATTTCAAGAGCAGATTTGTGTCACCCGAACGTAAAATTTGGTTGATAGCCGAAGAACCCGTCGAGGTATGGGTCGGCACCACAAGTTCAGCCGTGGGGGTCATACCGGTGGACGTATGAACTGCGTCAACTGAAGTTGGGAGTCATTCACCGAACCGGGCCGGTCCGAAGTCGAAGTACACACTCCACGTTCCAAGTACATGCGCACATGTATGGTCGATCCGAGCTCCTAGTGGGACTGGGAAAGATTGCTGTATCCAGATATCGTCTTGCTCTCGAGCTTGTGGTCGCACCGACAGGGCGAGCTCGAAATCAAGCTCGACGACTGTCTCTTGAAGAACAACTGTGCTCAAATTAACAACTGTCGCTCCTCAGCAGCTGTCAGCGCTAGTAGACGCACCGCGCAGCCCTCCTCGCCGATCGTCCGTGCTATTCTGGCGAGGCACGATCGAATCGGCAGCAGCAATAAAGCGAGTTCCAGTCAGGGAGAGGGGTTTCAGCCGAAGGAAAGGGAATCGTGAGAATTTTCTCATAATGTTTCGCATATTTGTTGTTCGAGTCGTCTGTCGTCGACAAGAGCTTTGTCCGAGGGTACGAGGGGCATCATCAGAAAATTCGTCCGGACAAAAGGACGTTTCCAACCATTGACAAACGTGAGAGAATTCAGTCCTCTCAGAAATATTTCGCGCGGATTCGGAGAGAAATCGGAGACCTATGTTTCAGAAGCACGTCATCGCTCCCTAGCTGTTTCCAAGCTGCTAGTGATTGGTAGCTTACCGCACTTTAGAACAATTGCCGGAAGATGGAAGTCGTCCCCGTCGAGCTCAGCACCCGCGAAAGAAACCGTTGAGCTCCATGAGAATCACGGCCAGAAAGAACGAACCTGCGTCACACTATGCGAAGCTGAATGTTCAGTATGGAGCCGGGTTAGAGCCCATCTAAAAATTCTGGGGATGACTAAACTCTCGGGCTATGGTTGTGGGAACGAGAAACAGGTGGATCTAAGGTTAAAACCCTATCAAGGATTGTTCTCATCGATTCATTTGCTGTGGTGGGAAGGTGACACAGTCAGACTCGAGTAGGCAACGGATACTTCCTCCACCACCTTCACTGCCAGGACTGACTACGAACTGCGAGGACAGACATTGCGAGTGATCGAATCCGAGTAATCGCTCCGACAAGGAAGTGATGTGACCCAGTTATGCAAGAACTCCTCGGAGAACGCTCGACAACTTGATTGATCGAGGAGATCGAGGTTCTGGGGCGCATCTTCCCAGTTTCGGTAGAGCAGGAAGGGAGCAATACGATTCCTTTAGATGGAAATCTCTTCTCATTTGCTTGCACGCTCTGCTCGCAGCCAGTCTTTGGAAGGAGAAGCTTTGCGTTCCAATGCGGGTCTCTTAGTGGTTGTTCTCGAGGGAAGGCTGCCCGTTGTACGTGAACTTGGCCCACGCGATGTTCCGAGCACTGTAGTCTCAAGCTGCGGGACCGCATACGGAATTATTCCGTTTGCGATTCGTTAGACTAGAGCGAGTTTCATCGAAAGGCGCCGCCTATTCCTGCGGAACATTTATGGCTGCCCCGTTGAATGCTTCTTCGTTTGAATGATAACTAGTTGCCCTCCTGCAGCGTGAGAACGGCGATTATCGATATCTATAGCGAGCAAGCGCTTCACTGTGAAACCCAGTCCGGCTCATGTGAGTCTCAGCCCGGACCCCGGCCCCTTGACTGTTGCCCCCGAATTCCTCTGCGTTTTGTCATTCTCGATGTCTCTTGTTCCTGTTCGTACCCGCCATCGGAGAGAGCATAGGAATTCCGACCGGTCGAGGAGCGGAGTCGTAACCAGATGAAGAATTAAACGGCCGCGAGCAGGAATTCGCCATGGCTTGCTTCAAAATACACCGTCACCTCACAAAACTAGATTCCCAGCCTAGCTTCGGATGTCGGACATGGAAGGATGCCCTCGCGATATATTTTATCCTGAGCTTTTCGATATCCAGTTCTGCCCCTCATTTGAGGGGAATGAAATTGCTAATGTCCACGGGCTCAGATTCGATAGCTTTCGATTACAATATCAATGAGTTCTAGATCGGTGCACATCGGGTCGCTCGAGAAACAATTCATGGGAATTTCCGAGCGTGCCAATGAAGATACGTCCATTTTGGGTTAGGTGTCCATACATGGTCCGCGCTGTTGATTGGGAATCCGAATATAAGTGCTCTATTTTTCTCAGCGTACGAGAACTCAGTTCCCATATCCGTTGGACTCCGTGCGTGTCCCGGCCCGCGCTCTATTTAATCTCCACCGCGCAGAGAAATTGCTCTGCTACTCGGAGAGTACAGCAATGGGCAGGACCACAAGCCTAAAAATTGTTCTTTTCATTCCGGTCTCACTCAGGATATTGACGCTCGAATTCCGTCTGCGGACTCGGCTCCTGCTTAATTATTTCTGGTCCGGAATTTATCGCGTCGCGGATGGTTCCGTTCTGCGGTAATCGACCGCAGACGACGGAAATATCGCTCGCGGCCGTGACCACACCCATCGTTCGGGAATTCCGTTCGGCGTTTTCGCTGACTGACTGAGGCGGAACCCCGAAGGATTCTTATCGATCGAACAACTTCGGAAAATACACGCGGAAGAAGCTCCTCACCGTGCTCTCGGTGGTGCTGGCGATCGCTGCACTCTCTGGCGAAGGATCGACTCCTTCGTAATAGTGGGAATTTAGCCGTTGGAGCTCTCTACTGAGAGACTCCGGCTGAGCAGCTTCCTCGACGCGCGCGACTCCTGAGTCGGGGACTCATCGATGTCAACGCCAGCAGCTTATCTGGCTTGCTCGCACCCAACCGAACGAACGAGCAGCTAGCCAAGAGTCCAATACATAGGAGCGGATGCTGAGAAAGTTACACACCATCTCCGCCCCGTCCAACTCAAGCACACTACCTCGATCAGCGCAACTACTGCCAGTAATGGGAGAAATCTCAGCGCAATCTACTACATGTGAGAACGTGCCCGCTTATCTGTCAGCCACAGAGCTCGCTCGCTCACTCGGGCACTGAGTCGGATAGCGAAGCAGGACGAACGTTTTCCCAATGTCAACCTCAGTTGTCGAGCGGCAGCCCGCCACGTGCGCGGATCTCCGGGGCAAATCCGTGGGAAACTTGCGGATGCTTCGGGGTTCTATCCGAGAACGATTCCTTCTTCTTCCCTTTCCTGACTCGGAAGCGGGGCTGTCGGAGCCCAGCCTTATCTACGAGACAATACGACATCACTCCGAGACAAGTCTTGGGCCTTTACATATCGATGTGCAGGCATCCAGGTGCGTGAGAACTCCGGAACGTGCCTAATAAAACGGAAATATCATGAGATCGGTAAGCCGGGCATGACGCATGATTCCGGGCTCTCGTTCACCGCAAGCGGATGTTCGCGAGCTGCATGGTTCGAAAAAACATCATAGCGTGGTTCTTTGGAAGTAACGGAAAATCTCTGATGACAGCGGGTTGACGAAAAGAAAACGGTCGATCGTCCGAGAGCCTTGACGGACGAAAGCAACGAAAGGGCAGAGACGGCGAATTTCTGTTCTCACGACGACGTTGGCTTCGTTTACATTTCGAACAAAAACATTGCTTGCTCGCTTGACGCTTGAAGTCGGGACGATTGAAGCGAGAAAAACGTGGCTTCTCATCGCGTCACAAAAATTTCAATGCCAGCTTTTTTGTCCCGCTCTGATTTCCCCCTCCCCCCGCTGAAACAATAGCGGAAACACTCGCTGAAAATTGACATGGTGCGACGGTCCTCCTCGACCGACCGACCACCGAAAGAGAGATGCCATCTCGGGCTCGAACGGAACTTTAGTTCGATATTCGGGCTGTCCGATTTATGGGCGAACCACACGGATGTGTATTAGCGACGGCAACCGAATCTTCGATTACCCGCGAGCCGAAGCTGTATGTATCATCCCCGCAATCATCCAATGGATCACGAGCCAGATCGACCGACAACAAGGTAAGAATATGATTTTGACATTCGCCTCTTCGCGCTGAACGATTCGTCCGACGAGCTCTTCCAAAGATCGCTTTCCTTTCCATCGCTAGCATCGGCGGCAGCAGCGCTGGTAGCAGCATCGACAGCGGCGGCGGCGGCATCGGGTCGATCCGCCTGTGGCTCTCCGGGCTCAATGAGCGTGGGAATCCAAAGTTCCCACGCCGCTTCGGAGGAGGTGCGGCGACGAAAATCTCACGAACGCCTCGCATCTCATATTGCTTCCAAATCGCTGACCGTCGTCGTGCTCGAGTTCTCGTCAAGAAACATCACGCGTTTGTGCCATTCGCAGGCGGACCACTGAGGATGAGCGTCCGCCAGAGCTGAATTACGAATTCACTCTTTGAAATTCCGGAGGAATTTCGAGCGTTCGGTGTGCATGCCATACGCTATGATGGATATAGATTCACCAACGGAAACTCGGCGAAAGGTTCTGCAGAGACAATGTTCCTGTGAACCTAACAACGCGGTTCTCAGGCTAATGTGTGACGATTCTCATGCACTGTTCCATAGCAGCAGCAGCAGCACCAGCGCTCGCAGATCTCATGGTAGTCATCGGCGATGGCAGCAGCGGCGGCGGCATCTTCTCAATTGTCAGTCGTTGGTGGTGGGAGAACTTCTGGTAAAAATTAGTCTTCATCCATTTTTCTCATGCTCAGTTCATGTTCCGGAGAGCTCTATACTCAAACTTTCAAACTTTAGTTCGCCTCACCGACAACGGTCTTCAATATCACCTAAAAGCGGTGGCAGAATGCCAAACACTATATCCTACGTGCCTGGGACGAGGTGTGTGAGAGAGAGGCACACGGGGCAACGAAATTCATTCGTTCTTCTCTATGAGAACGAAAGCTGCAAACTATTTTCCCAACATGAGAGCGTTCTCAGACGGGACTCTTTCTCAGGAAAACGCGTCGAGCATTTCCCAGCCCCTTTTCGAGGGCCACACCAACAGCTGTAGAAGACGTCGACGACGACGACGACCACTACCACTACTCCGGAAACCGATGAGAATGCGTCTTTACGAGCCGAAATCACATCAGAGCGGTGACTGATGTGACTACACGGATCTACTGGAGGAAGCATGCCTAAATCAGATGTACATTCGAGCTCTTCGATGATCCGTATCGTGAAGAGTTGGCTCGCTCGCTCGGACGAAGAAGCCTGCTGTTCCAAAAGATAAGAATCGCGTTTTCACATGAAGAGGAAAGTTCTCACTATTCGTTCATTCTCGTGTATTTCATCAGCTCGGATACTCGCTCGATATTCTCAAAGGCTTTCCTCCGCCGGAATCCCGACTGGGAAACCGCCGAGCTGGGAGAGAAGCGCACACATATATGTACAGGGGTACATATGTATATGCTCATCCGAATTCCTCATCAGAGACAACTCATGGGATGCATTGCCCAAGCCCACGTTCATAGTTCACAGAGCATATGGGAGAAGAGCCCATAACTCGACGGAAAATACCTATGAATGTATAAATGTAGGTAGTCGTACTCGGGATAGGCTGGAACGCTCTCGCTCTCCACAGCTCGAATCTGGGAGTCGCTGTAAGCATCGAAAAGCTAACAGGATCACAATCCGATAATACAATTGATAGATTGATGAGCAATATCATGAACCCCATGAACATTCGCGTAAATCAATTCTCGATACCGAATATCTAGCCGAAAGATGCGAAGATCCGACCAGGGTGTTTCTCGTCAGTCAAGCTATCCTATCGCTCTGCTAATCTCCGGCGACGCTCTCAGTTGACTCATCTGCTAAGCACCGATGGTCGGGATGTTCGAGCAGAGAGTTCAGGGGCTAATATTCCATTGTCTCTCCCGTCTTCTCTTCCTCTTCCCCGTCATGAAAATTCCCGATCAACTCCAGTTCTTATTCCCGCAACAGGAGGCTCGCCGTCCCCGCGAAAACCACTCGGAGACATGGATGTAAGGAGACTCCATTTCTGATCTCGAAATCCGGCTTCGCCCCGTAGAAATCCAGGAATTCCCGGGGCGGGACTGATGGGTTTTATTGTACGAATCGATGATATAAGTTACGACATCTCTAGACTGCGTACACATACGGGATTTCGGCTCCTCCTCAGGGAGTCACATTTGCATGCATATGCAACACAACCTATTGGTGGGGTTGCAAGTAAGATGGAATTTGTGACCACAAAAATGAATTTGTAAGTCTTCATCGAAGCCTTCCACGACCAAGCTCTCTCCGCACGAATCACAGCAATCAACGAAGCTCATCCTCATTCCCCACGCGACGAGGGGCTGGTCAATCGAATGTTTCTCCTGCACAGCCCGCGGAGCCCATAGGGAGGCACTGAGTTCCACAAGCATGAAGTCAGCGATCTCTTTCTGACGGCGAGAGATTATGTCACAAAGCAGTTTTCTGTGCTTTTCCCGAGTGACCTGAATTTCCTTCTCTGCTGAAGGAGGATCCGGAGCTTCAGGGTTGCCACTGGCTTTTTTTTGAGGGGCAGCGACTGCCTGCGGCTGGAGCACTTCGGGGGGCAGAATGTAAACGAGTTTGTCCGCCCAAAAGTTCCTCGGGTTCGTACTCAATAGGATACCTTCGTAGTATCGAAGGAGCGTCAACAGAATAGGTACGCTCAGATAAATCGGTCCCTTCGATCCAGAAGGAATCATCCGCCACTCTGAACTCCGACACGAAACTTCCTTGCCCAAGGATTCTCGGCGTCGTATTATGTCAAGGCACTCGAAGTGCTTCTCTGTCCAATTCCTGCAAGTCACGGCGAGACGCTGAGCCGGAGTAGGAAGCATGTACATGATTTTCCAATCGAACGTCAGAGCTATCTGCCACTCGAGCAATGTTCCGTCCCTCAGGGTCAGGAATATGGAGTCATCGAAAACGGAAACATCGATCAGAGAGTCTTTTAACTCCGTAGACTGCCAAACGACCCGAGGCACTTCCGAGCTACAAACGTCGAGAACAAAGAGCGCGGTTTCCGTGAAGCTCAGTAGCCACTGCTCGAAATGCACGAGCTTCCCGAAATTCACTTTTTGCGTGAAAAGCCCTTCGACTCGCCAGTTGCCGAGAAGAGAAACACTCGAATGATCTATCGAGGTGGATCCCTCATGCTTGAAATTCAAGGTGCATTCAACCTCACCGAACGGGTTGACTCTCCAGAGCCGTCCTCCTGGTCGAGCGCAGAAGATTTCCAGTCGGGTTCCCTGGTCGCTTTCCTGAGCGTCCTCTAGGCTGAAGAAACAAGCTCCGTATACTCCATTGCGCGGTTTCTTGCCTACTTTCGTGAAATAACGCTCGTCCAGGTCGAAGAGATAGGCTGCCGTCAGCGTCGATATGAGAATTCTGTCGGACGCGGCATCGATTTGAACAATATCGCTGTCCAGAGCGAGAGCGTTCGTTGGCGAAAACTCAAAAAGTACCGCGTCGTTCAACGAATACACGTCGGTTATGCTCACGACACCGGCGTTGTCCCCCGCGATCAGCTGAGCGCCCGTGGAGCTCCAAACCAGTTGAGTGACCAGATTCTTGAGATGCGATTGAACGGAGAAAAGAACTTGAGCGTCTTTCGAGCTGTTTTCGCTCTCTCGGACCTCCAGGACAGTCAGTTCTCCTCGATTCGTGGCGATGCACAGAATGCTGTCGACAGCCGGGTTGAAAGCGATTCGATCGATTTTCGCTGAGGCTGCGGGTATTCTTCGAATCAGCTGTTGAGAATCCCGCTCGAAGAGGAAAACGTCTCCGGACGAACTTCCCGCTCCGATGAAATTCTGGGAGACATCGAAACACCGAAAACGATTCCGACCGCTGAGAAGAGCTCTGTTCAGCTTCTCGTGGTTCCTGGCCTCGAAGACGCACGTCATACTTGCGTTTCTCAGCTCCTCAGGGGCTGCCGGTTTCACTCAGCATTCCATGTCGTATAAGCACACATTTCCACGGTATGGTAGCACGGGGAGGTGCGATGCCGTTCTCCGGGGTCCGAATAAGACAAACGTCTCCATTGATGGCCAAACAATACACTCGAGAGATTCCCTACAGCACGGTCTCGTCACCCTTTGCGGTCCACGTGTTTTTCGCGACGACCACCGCGCTAGATGGACCGTCGGAGAAAAACAAGAGAGGGAAAGTGATCTCTAATCTAATCGGCCGATAGGAGCGAAGAGAGCAGCGAGCACGAAATCGAACCGAAATAGCTCACCTTGAATGGACGGTTTTCGGAACGTGAGTTTTTCGGGCTCCGGTCTCCCGACTACCCGATTCGCACCCCCCTGAATATGAACTCAAAACTATCTCGAGGGATCCCGGGGGTTACCAGCGCATCGATCGCAGATAGATACGGTGGTCGAATTGACTCATCGAGACTGATAGCCCGCAGCGGGGCTGAGATGGCGAGTAGCCGGCGCTCGGACCCGATGGCGGACATCTTGATCTCTCCGAGGAGGCTGGGGTACGCGACAGGGCATCCGTGAGGGATTTTCACGAAGGCGTCTCATTTTATCGCGTAATTCCAGAGATGAGGCGGAAAGGAACAAAGCTTGGAAAAAGCTCGCATCTATTGGAACAGGATTTCGAATATTGTTCTTATGGGAACGGCATTTCACATTTTGAGATCAGAAATTTCCTCTTCCGGAACCGACCGAAAATGCTCTGCTTCATCTAGGGCAACCGATTCCGTTCGCGTCACCTTGCATCAATGAGCATTAAGCTCGAATGAGATGAATTATTATATCGGCTGATTACTGCAATTGTAATTGAGGAGTTGCCGAAATGTTTTTTTCGGATAGTCGCGCTTCCGGCCTTCGGGAGTGATTCTGGTGAGCGGGGACTGAAAATCGACTGAGATATCCGTCCGCGCAGTGATTTCCCATAACTAAAATTAGGACTTTGTCTCCCGGGGAATCGGAGGGTGAAAAAAACTGGATCCGTCGTTCGCCCCGAAACCGGGAAATCACTAGGTACCTATGTCAATCGGCCCGGCTATCAGTCCAAGGATCGTGAACAATTATTATTACTGTCGCTGAAGCGCAAAAGTCTAAAGAGTCTCAAAGATCTTTTTCGCAATCGGAAGAGATCCTATCGTCCTGCTAATGGTTACAAAAGCAAGGTCGTTCGACACGGTTGTCTTTTTTCTGATTCTCTTTTCTGGGGAGCGCGTATTTCCCGCACCTCACCCACTCACCTGCTCGAGTCTTATGTCACTTTGTGTCTTGTCGCTGAAGAACGTGGTCCAGTTTCTCGGCGCGAAATTGAGCCGTCCTCGCTGCTTGCCGACAGCGGAACAACTTTCGATCAGGCTCCGAAATCACTCCAGAGCGTATAGCTACGAGACGAGCTCGCTTTCGGCAAAGTAGTTCCGGGAAGGAGTCATCTCGGACTTGCGAACGCGAGAATACGTGTGGGAATTACTTGATCCCCGTCCGCCCGCCTCGATTGTGCACGGAAATGAGAACTTTGATTTTCCTGATTTTGTTCTGTGTAGTGAGTGTCATCGGGGCTTGTCAGTTCGACTACGTAAGTGGAACAGTAGAACCAGATTCCGAATGCCGCAAGGGGTCTCCTGTGGAGAATAGCCCGCGCGAAAAAAAAATATGACTAAGGAAAGACGTTCCCGTTCAGCAACGCTGCGACCGACGACGAAAATGTTGTCAAGGTCTTCTCTGCACCCGCGATCCGGGCGCTCGCACCGACGAGACCTACTGCCGATCCTACGAAGTGGGCTATCCGACTTTCCTGCATGATCATCTCTACTGATGACATCCGCGATGCTTCCTCCTCCGGAGGCATCGGCTCAAGAGAAAATCTGTTTTCTCCCGCAATGCATCTTTGAATAAAAAAAATTGACGTCGGTACCTGAGTTACTTCTCACTCAGTGTTCCCCTTTGTTGTTGGCATTGAGTGGACTGGGACGGTGAACACTGACAAACGATAGACCTAAATCAATCATTCCGAGTGAGATATTACGACGATTATAATATCACGTTTGGTCATGTATACGACGAAAGCGAAGGGAGAGAACGCTCCGTGGGATTTGTGTTCGTGGCGACCATCACTCATTATGAGTAAATGTTGGCTTTCGCCGGTCGGCTCCCAGTCGTGCTGAGGTTTATAAATAGGCTAAACGAATGAGAGTGGCCCAAACATGATTTGGATGGTCGTGCTGTGGCTTCAGGTGCGTTTGAAAAATCGAAATCCAATAGATACATAGATTCTAGCTCAGTGACGAGTCGAACAATTCGTACGATTCCCGAAAAAGCTTCCCTTCGACCACTGCAGGCTGCATTGGCGAGCGAACAGATCTCCGTGCAAAATCCCGAAGATGTCCTTTGCCCGCCGTTGGTGCCGTGCGAACGGAGGCTGGACGTGGAAACGCTCCACTTCGTCAACGAGTCCGCGCCGGATCCGCTTCCGGAGCCGCTAAGTACCGATTCGATTTTAGACGAGGACGAAGAGCTCGGAACACATGCGAATGAGTTCGGAGACGTCGACGTGGTGCCGACAGTGTTCCCCGTGCCCAGCAGCAGATCGATCCCGGAGCACGAGGAGGATCTTTCTGACGAGGAGAGCATCGAACTTTCCACGGAAGCGGTCACGGTGAAACCTGTTTTGGAACAGAGACGCACAACGAGCGCTCAATTCCACGAGCTACCGGATCCTCAGCGGATACCGCCTCCGATAATGTTCTCGGGCGAGCCGTCCGTGATGGAAAAATTCCTCAACGTGCGGCCACCGAGAGCGGCCCTGAAGTATGCTGCGGCAGTGCGAAGGTATCGTGAGGAGAAACACGAGGGTGAAGTTCGAGTGAAGAAAAAGTTCGATCCCCTGAGTGGCAGAACTGAGATCTGCGAATGCCGGACCATAGTTGTCCAGGACGTTATCGAAAAGCCTGTGCACGATATCCATAGTGAAACGGTCCGCATCGTCGCTCCGTACGTTGAGCAGACAAGAGTCAGGATAACCTCGAAGCAGCCCGCGCAGGGCCAACGTACGCCGATACTCTTCAAAAAAATTCGAGACCCTGAAACGAAGGACTTATCGATCGCTACGGGAACGCGGGTCAACAACAACGCTTTCTTCAAGCTCCGCAAACCCGCGTTGTTGAAAGTGAGCAACTCGGAGTACGGACGAGACTCGGACGAGCTAGAACTCATCGAGATCACAACCGCGAGACCTAACTACGTGAATGCTTTCGAGCGGCCGAAATCGGATGCGACATACTACCAAAAGCAGTACACCGCCATGAATTCGTGGCGGACACCTCATTCCGAAATGTGGAGCCATCTCGAATCCACGGACCATGACGAACAGGGAGAGGACGAAGTTTGCTTGATGCTGAAAAATAAAGGAATTCAACAAGCCAGAGGAGACTATTACGATGAGAACTACGACGTTACCGGGCAGTACAACGGGAAAGTTTTCCGACCCGTAGGAGTTACGAGCCTATCGATACAAAACCTCCCGAGGCCAATGAATTACCAGGGCGTCCGCGATGATTGGACTCGAATCACGCAGAAACATAAAGACGAACGACGGGTGATCCAAAAGACGTCGAAGGTTCCCGACAGCTGGGAGACCCTTTACCTGAAAGGTTCCCTCCAACGGCATCGAGACGCCGATGGCCGCGAACAACCTTGGCAGGAAGACTTCGAATTTCGACGGGAGAGCGATCAGCGAGATCGACCGACACAATCAACTCGAGCAGAATCACAAATTAAAACGATCAGGGCCACCCTACGTCAAGATCATTCGGCTCCCGCATCCTCACAGAATCGGAGAATTCAGAGCGAGCGCTTCGAGGACGAGGGGTCTTTCCCAGCGATGCCTCGCATTGCGTCCCGACAAGAACTGGAGAGAGCCTTCATGCGGAGTCGGAGTACCGCTGAAGACGATCAAAACCTACCGATGGAGCAAAAGACACGGGGAGAGCCGGAGATGGACACGGAGGAAGACACGCGGCTCAATTCGAACGAATGCGGGATGATCGGAGTCAAACCGAGAGTGGTAAATGGGAAAGTAGCTGCGGAAGGTCAATTTCCGTGGCTGTCGTACCTTCGGATATTCCGAGATGACATAAGTTTCATGTGCGCTGCTTCAATCATCACCCCTCGATATGTCCTCACCGCGGCGCATTGCCTTCTCCAGGCGTAAGTATTTTCCATGTAAGACGACCGAGTCCGGAGTCCCAGTTGCCCTCCTTCTGCGAGCGAGCGAGCGATCGATCGCGAGCGAATTCTCAGCCTTCCGATATGCTCTTAATTCTCCTTGTTAAGCTCGATGCCGATTCCCCGCAGCGGCGTTCCCCCCACGTCGATGGAAGTGGTCTGCGGAGTCGTTAACAAAACGGATGGCGATCCTATTCCTGTACATTCATACAAAATGTGAGTCGAGATTCGACCCGAGGTCGTTATTAGGTCTCCTGACGTTTTTGAAGACTATGTCTGACCATGAACTGAATCAAAGGGCTCAGATCATCGATTACATCGATTTCACAGGCACCCAGACTACGGTCGAGTGCCGAGAGAGAAGCATGATATCGCTCTGCTGCGACTGGACAATCGCGTCGATCACAGAACAGCGAGGCCGATCTGTGTTCCCAGCGACAAATATTTCATCGGCACTCCGGATGATAATGTGATCGCGACAGTAGCGGGCTGGGGCTTCAACAAAGACAAAACGAAACACAGAGGTGAGGCCGCTATGCAAAGACTCGAGCCAGGATCGCGTCGGACCGAGAAAAAGCGCTGAGAGAAGCTGCGATCCGGAGACTTCTGTTGCAATATTCTCATGCTTCGGTTTTCCTCAGATGCTAAACGTAGCCAAGTTTTGATGTTCGCCGACCTTGTGATGATGCCCGGCGAATTGTGCAGTGAATATGCGAATTTGAAGCTGGTATCATTTGATCCCGAAGTCCAGATATGCACGCTCGGAAACGACACCGACACCTGCTACGTGAGTCTTCTTCGATTCTCTCTCGAGAAGAATCTCTGAGGGAACGGCGTCCCTCTCTATGGATCAGAAATCAGAACCCCCAAGACATTGAGAAGCACGTTTTGGTCCCCTTCGATTTTCAGGGAGATTCCGGCGGTCCAGTGATGGTACGCCAAAGGGGACGGCACATTCAGTATGGCGTCGTCTCGTTCGGATTCTCGTGCGCGGCACCCGATATGCCAGCTGTCTCCACGAAAGTTTCGGCACACCTCGACTGGATATCTGATAGTATCCAGAATTGGCAACTGGATCCGGATGTCCAGAGATTCTAGATTTTCAAAGTTAAACACTAGACTGAGGTCATGACCTTTCCACGGATCGACTACTTTCGTTTATTGGATGCCTCATGCACGGAGTTCGTGGCTGCAAATCAAGCCTGCCAAGTTCTTCTTGTGCAGGAGGGTAGTGTTTCAACAACAGCGATTCACATGAAATCAACAATTTTTTTTCAAGGGATAAAAAGCTACAATAAATTCCTATTCGAGTAATCAAGCTTGTTCTCATCAGCTGACAGTCGAAGTTTACGCAGACTCTTCCTGGTAAAATCGCCAATGGTGTCAGCCGATCACTTAAGTACGTCGCCTACAGAGTCCACGAGCATCAGATCCATAATCTCGATATGATGACCTGAACCGCTCCGGAGCTAAAATGAATGATTCGTTCTGCCCTCTCTGATGCTGCTCTCGTTCAGTCGCATGTTCGGCGTCCGCGGAGCTTTCGGCGTCGACGAACCCGTCGATCGTGTCACCACTTGCGCGTCTCCCGTACTCAGCTCCAGTTCAGGGTTCGCGTTTGGGCTGAGATGGTTGTTATTTTCTTCGGTGCTCGCCGGTCCCGGAGCTGAGTCCCGCGACAGCTCGTGATGCATAGAGTTCAGCATGATGCTAGATGAAGGTGCAATATTATTGCGTTGCGCTTATCGCGGTGCTCGACATTTCATGCGATCCGTTCTTTTCTGACGACATAACGCTACATTGATATACATATTTACCCGCTATTGTGCTTCCGATACAGCTTGGGTTTCTCCACCCGGTAGTACCGAACGAGATTGATGACGGCAACAGCCAGCAAAATTTTCAAGAGAACCAGAATAATGATGAAAAGGACGAGGCCAACTCTGCTCGCTGTGGGATATAGCTTCACACCCTGTTTGGAGTATCCATGTTTGAGAAGAAGAGCTTCGCCTAGATAAGAATAATGTCGCAACGAATTTCACTGATATCGGGGACAGTCTTCTGAAATCGGCACCTGCAGCAGACGATCACGGAGACTCCTGATGGTAGGTTTGGTGTCTAGCGTCAGACGAACGCATAAAACGTGAGGGGTCGCCCACTGGGATTTCTGAGGATCACAGTTCATCTCCGGAGGACCGTATAAGACGAAACTGTCATTAAGACAGTAATAGCGGGCTTCAGGAACCAGGACAGGGTAGGCGTTGGCAACTTTGGGGGGTTCGCCACAAACGGACTGACGGCACGTAGTCTCTGGAGAAACCAAGAGTTCCTTGAGGCTCAGACTGCGTGAAGGTGGAAAATATTCTCGCGGGAGTTGATCACACATTCGATCGGGTTTAGGACCTACGCATTTGATTCCGGAACTCCCCGCTATCGAGGCATGGGATATCTGTTGGACCACTCAAATGGAATCCTTCTTCGCAGGTGAAACCCTTGACGACTCTGCCGGTTACAGCCTTGCCTAGGATAGCGGAAAGCGTTCTCATGAATCCTGAGCGTCGAACCATGAATCAAGACGCTGTCGGGGTGAAGGACATACGCTCGAATTGAAGCTCAGAGGAGAAGTACCGGGTTCGAAATACTCACCGATGTCGTTCCAGGTTGCCAAGTGCCTCGGCAGCCGAGGCCTGCCACACGTTCGGGGCGGTCGCACACATATTCCGAACCTGACCTCGGTACAATTCGTATCTCGCAGACTGCCCCCGGCGAATTGGTCGTCTCGCGTGAATGCCGTGCAGTTCGTCGGCGCGGAGGATTTTTTCCCTATGACTTCCTTATCTCCATACCAAACACTGTCCAGATTATGAACCAACATCATCCATGAGACGAATTCTGACTGATCGCCGCTCCACAGCATGCCTCCTTGCGATGCACAAAAGTCATTGGCTTCGACGAAAGAGGCCTCAGAGGGGGTCACTTCGAAACATCGACCCTGGAAGAGGAAACGAACTCGTGGTCGGAAAGCGTAGCTCTGAGAACCCCGCATTCGAACACCGACGGGAAAGAGCGAGTACCTTGAGGCTTTCGATTTTCCCTTTGTTCCCGATTCCACAAGCGTCCTGCGGCGAGAGCACACTTTGCGAGTAGACTCTGACTTCACATAGCTTTAGAGTGAATTTTTCTTCGGCCGATATGCTGAGCGAGAGATTCCTGCCAAATGCCGTCTGATTGCAAATGAAATAGTGCGCCGATGTGAGGTGGGTGACAAGGTCGGTACGGCGGACGCATCGCGAACTCGAGTTCGATTTTGGATCATTGACCGTTATGTCAACCGTTAGATTTTTCATCTCTGATCCGTAGTGAACTTCGACGATCTAGAAAGCAAGAGAGCCATCTCGACATGAGACCCCTTCTCGACAACGATATCCCGGGCTGAACCAGGGTTCCCTGCCGACTACCCCGACGGAAGAACCCGGAATCGGGGCGCCATCCTGACGAGTTTTCCGAGGGACTCCCATTCCGACCCGCGACCGAATGAGCGGTCGAATTGCGATCCATGTCGAGGCGGAGAACTGCTCAGTCAGCAGAACGGATCGAAATCGATAATTAGAGTCCATAGATGGCTGTAACGAATGACTCACGTGGATTGAGCTGGTTTCGATGAGATCGACCCACCAGCTATGTTCTCTCCTGAAGCTCGTCTCAGCACAAGTAGAAACTTGATCGTCGGCTGCAAGTGCTGCTGTTTCGCTCCGAGAGGACATCCCGGACGGTTTGGAAAACGCTATCTGGAAAATTCAGTCGTCCTCGGACCTAAGTGATAGCAACCATGTATACAAAGGGAACAATGAGTCGGCTGCGCGGAGCTTTGAAGTGTCGGAATGCTCCGCGACTTTACCTCGCGAACACAAAAAGGTAGTCCCGGGGAGTCCCATTCGGAGTTGACACACCGCAGCATCGAGCGCCCGAGCAGCTGGTAACCAGGGTCGCATTCGAACCTTCAATGTCAAACAAGAGATATCCGATTCTGTATCTTCGACGATCCTGGATGGTCAAGTCCGGAAATACGCAGAGACTCATTCTGTGATCTGCCGAACTAGATCTAGGGGATCCTACAGAGCCCTCCTCTATAAGGGAACGCTCATCGAATCACATCATTTTGAAGAAGTCGTTTCCCATGTCGTGTTGGACCTTCCGTTAAAAGATTCGAACATGGACTCACGTAACGACGGTGCCTTCCATGAATCGATCATCAGTTGTGAGGAGTTTCGCATGCGCTGGACTTCCCGGGAAACCACAGCTTGACACCAATGTGAAAGAAATCGCTGACAACACGCATAATAGCTCGATTTTTGACATTTCTGCAGATCTTGCGGGCCGTCAGCCGAGCAGTCGACGGGGAATCGCGTTCTCTTTTCTCTGTGGCTCCCGAAACCATCGACGGAACGTTCCACGTCGGAGACGGTCGGACGTGCATCGAGGAATCCCGGCATGTGAGCGTGATATACGAGACAAGCGTGCGGACCCACTGCAGCATCGTTTCTCCTCTGACGCAGGGGTGAAGTCCGAAATTCCGTTCGGCATTCCAGAGAATCGGATCAGGCAACTTTGCTGTGCAACACGTGCTTAGCAGAAAAAATTGATATTCGGAGATATACAGACTTTTTATTGATCAGCATCTTTTTTGAATTACTTTCAAGATGTAATCATTCAAACTATTCATCGGGATGAAAAACACGGTACTGGCTCGCTCATCCAGCGGTCGATACGGAAAACTCCGAAAGCTCTCGTGACACGTCTTCTGACGGTTGCCATGCCGACAGTACGGCTGGATGAGGGTTCTCATGTATGTATAATAGACTCGAACCTTTCCTCAAACTCAAACTCTAGTGATGACAAGATCATATTGTAGATTAAGTTGGTGCATGGCGATAACGTCGAAGCCAACGACCTATGTACCTCCCAACGGTCGAGTGCAAAATACCACAATGATTTCTGGATTCTCGTTCATCTCGCTAATCTACTCAAGCAACCGAGACGCCTGGCGGTTCTGTATTCAGTCTCTTGTAATTAACATTGCCCGACCTTCGAACTTCGCCATGGTTTTGCCGACCCTCAATGACGAGAGCGAGGATCTGCAATGTAAGAGTTCCAGGTCGTACCGAGAGCTACAAGGTTTAGCCGGTAGTGTTCCCGCAGCGCGGATCCAGAGCAAAATCCAGAGTCGATCTGAGTGCCCCAGCTCACCTTTCGTTTGTTGTGAAACGCTATGTAGCCGACGGCGCAGATCAACATCGCGAGGATGAAATAGACGAATACATGGGAATCGTCCTCATAGAGAGCTGTGTAGAGGGACAGAAGTTCGCATCGACGTCGCACACAGGAGGATAATTTGGATTGTGATCACTCGCACGATATGAGCAGAATTCAGGCAAACTCGGATTGACTTACGTTGCGACGGATCCAATCTGAAGATCTGCCCAGTCCGTGAATCGATCACGACTGCCTTCGGGGTGTCCTCAGGTTCAATTGGCGTCTTCTCGAGCTTGGCATGGGCCTAGAACGATGTTCTCTCCCCGTGAGCCGAATATATTGTACATACATGAACGAGTATGTCTCTCTATGCCATGGGGACGGCCGTTCTCTGGCTGAGGCCACCCCGTGGGAAGGGTTTCGTCTTATGCAACGATGGTGTCTTACGACGCGATTCTCGCGACTGAATTTGTACTCATGAGAACTCACTTCCGTGATCGCCGCTGTGATTTTCTTGGTTGTCTGAATTATGCTCTGGGTCACACTGAGGGGACTCGAGCTTGTTTTCGCTTCCGTCACGACCGAAGCCAATGTCGTCGAAACTTTGATCGGCAGGGCAGGGGTCGTCATCATCTGCAACGGGATAACACTTTTGAGAGATGAGGCCCGAATCGTCCTCCCCATCGAACGGCAGTGATGTCCGCAATTTTCGGTCTCCGACCGAGTTGCTGGCACGAAATCGGTCGAACCGAGAAGCAGATTCGATCGCCGAGAGACCACGAATGATTATCATTGAACTCCCTACACAGAAGCCTCCGGGCCGCTAAGAAGATCCTGAGCCTCGAGGGTACAGGGAGAACGCGCGCTTGGCATGCCGGAGAGAATCTGCTTTGGATTGGGAGCGAGATTCACTCCTGAATCAGGGAGGCAACTGCATGAAAGAGAGACTTACGGAAGGGTTGTTCATTTGGAGACGAACTCGACCACGGACAGACCGAGTCGGTCAGTCTCGATTGCTCATGGAGCCGAGCTTCAGCTCTTCGATCCGGAGCGCAGGGTAGGAACACCGCTGACCGCTGACGAGTTTCCTCGGGTTTCAGAAATCCAAAGCCAAGCCTCCGAGTAGACGAGCACTTATACGATAATCATTTTCGAACTCTTTTTGCTTCGATATACCCAGCTCCTCTCAGCTGTGTATACCGGTAGAGTTCAACCCGTGAGTGCTCCGCGTAGAGAGAGCAGACGACACTATGCGACTTGCGAGAAAAATCAAATGGAGAGCCATCCTTCCCCGATTGGACGAGCGTACGTTCAAAATCCTGCTCAGGATGGAACGGGATTCCATTGGGGAAGTTCTTCCGAATCAGAGGGAGTTGAAAACATTTGATCGAGGGAAACCAACAGGAGAGGGCATCTCTCTTTGAGAGGGCTGAGCGACGCGCCAAATCCGGAGCAATCAGGGGCTCTGGGCATGGCATGTCGCATGGTCTAGGCACAGACTCTAATATCTGCTCATTGACGACTTCTGATACTGCGAAAAGGACAAAGATGTAGATGGGGTGACCTAGGGATTAGGTTCGAGAATCAAGCGTCCTCGTTTGCTCTCTCAGGAGCATGTGATAGACGCATCCGTATATCGGAAGCTCCGTAGAAGGGAGCGGGATTTTTCGCGAACGCCAGTGCCGAGGAAACTAATCGGCGATGAGCGACCGGAAGTGATCGCAGAGATCGTTCAAGACGAACTAAAGCATCCCCACGGGAAGCCAAACCGAAATCCCAAGGACATCCTGTCGGGCGGTCAATCCGTCTCCGGGGAATCCTCTCGCTGTTCACGATATTCTCGAAATGAGAACGAGTTTGGAGATTTTCGCTTCGGACACAGTTCGGGGGCCGATCGATTCTGGATTCCCTCTTTCCAGGACCAGATCATACAGCCCGGACTTCAAGGACCCGGATATCGTGAGAGCGTGGACCAGGCGGACACCGTGGAATCCACGCTGGCAGTTGGGATCGAGCCTCCAACAAGGCGAGCTCTTTGGGACCTCTTCCGGATGGCCTCCGGGAATGTCGATGGAATAGGAATGCTGACGTGAATCACCTCGGGAACCATCGTCTGACTTACATGCCTCATTCGATCTGTACCAAGAGCCTCCCTTCTCTATGTAGGGGGCCTGTCTGGCATATTCGTATAAGTGTCTACCTTGCCCAGGGCAAAGACCTTCCTCGCCTAATTCGTCTTTTCGCTGCTTATTTTGTTTATGATGAGCGCTAATGTCGCTTATTCAAGCTGCCTATTCTGCTTTCTCCTGACGGTCTAGATTGCCAATTCTAGCCGCCTGAGCTTCCAAGGTCTGAGGGTAGCTCCATGAGTACTCCGTAACCAAGGCAACCGAGAATGCGGTGCTCTGCACTCTTCGGGAGCGAGTGCGTGAATCTCCAGATCATCGATTGAGTAAGCTGGAAGGGGTACGGATTATTCTTTAGGGCGAATTCCGTGAAGGCACTTTTAGATCAGCTACAATCCTTCGAGACTTCCCTCCCTCCTTCCCCCCCTCGACCCGCGTCGTTCATCCAAAACGCCACCGAATCATCATACAAATAAGACCCAGCCATTGAATTATTGACCGCGAATACATCATGAATCATGATTGAATTGTGTGTGACAACAGACTTCGATATAACGGCTACAATGACAAGGAGAATATATCCCTCCAGGAACAATGGAGAGGAGGCGGCATTACGATCATTCGAACTGGTCTCCGGATTCGGGGAGGACCTGGACCTACTCCAGCGGTGACGCATCAGAACAGGTAAGGCCCCGACATCGTGATATTCTCCGCTGCATATTGTGTTCATCAACGATATCTCCTGGATCACATCGCCATTGGATGCGTCGGGAGCGGCTCAGCGTATGAGGCCAAAAGTGTACCCTGCGGCGTTTCTCGTGATTTTTCTCGACCTCGATATATATACATATATTTATATCAACTCTAGCTGTGAATGAACATGAATCTCAAATGGCGGAATAAATTCATAGTCTTTTTCCCTCCTCTTGCAGTGTGCCGCTTTCATGGATGCAATCAACTGTACGGACGCTGTATGTGAAGTCAGAGATGAGAGATTGCAAGAGGAACTCCAACTCTGGCTGCAGAGATTCGCTTCGCTCCAGCTGGTCGGCACGAGCCTGAATAAGAGTGAGTTATATGGACCCATGAGCCCTCCGATCTGAGGACGGCCATGCCATCCTAGCCTGAAAACCTCTGAATGAGGTTTCCTGTACCCAGGGAACGCAGTGAACGGCTCAGCTCTGAAACTCACCGATCCGAGAGTCGCTCAAATTCCTCTGGACTTCGATCCACCGAGGAAGAAACGCTGGAGCGTCGAGGATGAGAAACTACGGCATGTACTCATCGAGAAACTCGCTGACAGTCTACGAATTGAAGAGTGGGAGCGATCTAGCGACAGTGAGCCCTCGCAAAGCGCACCGGAAAATGCTCTCGATAGACGGAGACTTTCAAGCCAGGTCAGTCCACGTGCACGCGTCAGGTAGATCCGATTCATCGATTCAGGAGTGTCCCGCCCCGGCTCTATCGGAAGACTTTGGTACTGACTCGTCTTTTTATAGTTGTCGAAGGCTTTCCAAATTTTCGCCCGCACCACCGATCTACCGCAAATCGATGCATCCACCGTGGACAACCGAGTTTACTACTGAAGACCTCACCTTGTCGAACGCCGAATGGCTCCGGATGATGGTCACAGTTTCCATATCCACTCACACAAGGTAACAGCTGCTATGACAGCGGATGCGCGAAAAATCCGTCGAGCCCATTCTTATGAACGATGAGTCCGAATATGATTGAGGGAAATAAAGCGACGGGCAAGTTCTACGGAGCAGGAGTGACTTCGATTGAGGGGGACGATGACATCCTCAGAGAGAAACTGCCGTATCTGATAGGCTAACTTCGCATCCCTCATCGGAGATGAATTATGCTGCATCGTGATGCTCGGTCCTGAAGTACTTTGATATATTGATACTGTACACCGTACTTGAGTTCATACTGGGAAGCACGTTTGATCACATCCGAATGTACATACATACGTCACTTCTGTCTTCTTCGGAAGGAGCGCGTAGAGGAAAGGATGCACGCCGCCATTCACCTCTGCGAGGATTAAGTAGGCTTGGCAGGAGAGTGGCGGTGCGATAGAGAACGCTCAATCGACAAACCGAGTTTTACTACGCTTCAATTCAGAGATGCTTCTTTGACGATCGAATATCAGAAAGCGATCCGATTCTGGCCCACTATCTCTCAGCAGGAAGTTCTCGCGCCTCCCCGGAGTCACATTGTAGACCTTGTATTCGTCGGGGGTTTTGAGCTCCACCAAACTGGCTGGCGAAGCAGGGGCCTGCGCTTTCCGGATCCGCCCTTAGCTCTTAGATACTGCAGTAACCGAGCTTCACGCGACGGAAAAGCCAAGAAATCCTTCTTGATTGTGACCACCGACTCGTTCACAGCTCGGAACTCTTTGAGCCATATTAAGCATATCGAATTGAGCAGATGAGTTGTACACGTTACGTGAAGAGCGTTCAGGAGCACGGCTCTAAAACGAGAGCTCAAACCCATGTGCATGCACAAGGCGGTGTCGGTAAGAAAGGCGCTAATATTCGTCAGCGGAATCTCGCTTTTGTAAAGCTCTTTGAGGACAGTTCCGCTCACGGTTTTGTGGTTCGATGACTCCAGAACTTCCGAATTCGGGAGTGAGGCTCGTAGCTTGTGTCTTCAAACAATCAACGACAAGCGAGTTGAAGCTATATCGATCTTTGGGGTCTGTACCCTCGTCGCGGACCAGAGCAATCGCCGAGGTGTTTCTAAGCGAAGTTCTCAGTTTTTCCAAATGTATCTCGAACCTGTCCGAGAGCGGTACGGCTTCCACCAGGGGGAGCAGGTATCCAGTCAGACAGCTGACACTCGGTGGAAGATCCCCTCGGGGAGAGTAATGATTAGCGGGCGGTGGAACCCGAATGGCGCGGGATGCCCGCCCAGGAATCGTTGATTGGACGATCTGGTTCTGAAGCCCCTGTATACCTGTCCCGATTTTCTTTTACTGTCTCGCCTGTCTTCATTGAACGTCTTCGGTCTTCTCCATCCAGTCGGACAAACGAACGTCTCGACCTTGCCGCTCGAGAGACTTCAGAGCGTATGGTCGGAATCGACCCGCTCAAGTTGCTCCTTAGAAGGCATCGAAGTCGAAAAGAACAACACTGGGAAACGTGTACGACACTGTCAACGCGGAACTACAGAAGCCACTAAGAAGGAGAGCGAAAACGCTCGTCGTGCTTCTCGATGTGAAGAACGCCTTCAATTGAATGGAATGGGGAACGAGAGAATCCAGATCAAGAGAATGCAATGTACCTAGGAATTATTTTGGAGCGAAACCTGATAGGAAGACGCACATCGAAGAAACCCCCAGGAAGCAACACGAGTGGCGACGAGCACAGCCAGAATCCTTCCGAGAAAATACGGAGCGAGTGATTTCAGCAGGGAATGCGAGCTTAGGTGACCGAATCGATCGCAATATACGGAGCACCGATATGGGCTTCCAGAGCTCTCGCCTTCAAGAAACACCGGGACCTACTGGAGAAAACCCAGAGAGTAATGGCCATTCGCATCACCAGAGCGTATAAGATGATCTCTACAGAAGCCGCTCTCGATCTGGCGCGAACGACTCCGTGGAGTCCGCTTGCCGCATAGCGAACTGAGCTCTTTGAGGAGAAGAGGAGTCGGAGTCGCCGATGTGGTCCGAACGCAGTCGAGACGGAATCCATGGAATAAAGAGCAATTACCCAGACTGAGCAGGTGGCTTGGGAGGGCATGGAGAGAGAGCTCACCTATTGAACAAGGTAGGTGCTCCCCGAGGATTTCAGGGAATACCTCGCCGCGAGCAAATTCGCGCCATTAGAGTTCTGCATTGGGTGCGCCAGCGGAAAAATAGACTGCGCGCATCACACGATCCTTGAATGTCTTTCACCTCGTGGACGCAAGGGATCACGGCCCGAACAGTCTCAGAGATCCTGGAGCAAATGCTCTCGAGCGAGGTAGAATGGGAGCGCAACACTAGAATCCTAGATGAAACCATGACGAGAAACTATTAGCTGGAGGAACAGGGAGAAGCCCTGAGCTGACGCGGAAATCCCTGCGAGAGAGAGGCTGAGTAGACATACTCCCGACGAATGGTGACTCCAATCCTGCTAGTGTTTATAGATCAGTGCATTCTTCGAGACTCTGAAAACTTGGGTATGTACAGAAGATTTTTTCATACGCCTTGGAGCTTCATGTGGAGAGGTGTTCCCACACCCGCCCCGTTCCGTATGCCAACTTCGGCATCGTTTTCATGTAGCACAAGTTCGAGGCTGTCTCGACCGATACGTTTCAGGGGTCTCCGGCTTCGCAGTACATAACTGCTATTTTCTTACAGCGTATTTCATCTCCAGGTTCGGATCTGTATGGGACTTGGAATCCGAATTGGCGACCGCTCTCATACTCCGAGAGAGCGGGAGAATTGCTGAGGGGGGAGGAGAGGCTTGGGAGCACGTTCCGCACGGGGACGCACTTATCTCTTGACCATCTCGTCAGTTGACGGCGAATCAATGTGAAGTCTCGCACGACCTTGGAAAGGAACAATCCTTTTCGAGAAGACTATTCTTCTGGACGCGGGGTCTTGTTTTGCGTCAAAACTTGCGAATAGCTTAAGGATCCGTAGCACCAGTTGGCAGCCGGCCCTGGAGTGAGTATATGCCCGTAGAAAAACTATTCGTTGCCCTCTACAACGAGCCAATGCGCTCGACAGATCAAGTGAATCTCACTCGGCGCCTCGTATTGCCGCAGGATCCTCTCCGGAATTTCGCTCTTTGAAAGGTACCTAGCGAAAATAGGATCCTAGGGGCACCTATGAAATGTTCCGAGCAATCCGAGAAGACCGCAACCACAGAGGAGTGGTGATTCCGTTTCGTTCGTCCGTGATCCCGATGATCGAAAAGTCAGATTTAAAAAATAATGGAAGTCTCCGCCAGACACCAGTCAGAATCTCAGCAAACATCATCAGCATCGTTCTCTTGTTTTTTCTCTCCCATCGATAGATTCCATTCTTGGGGAATTACACCCCGCGTACTTTTTTTACGCGCTTCCCATTGACTCAGATGCGTAAGATCGTGAGCTATCTTCAGCATAAGGACAGGCGTACAAAAATACGCTGTATGAAGCGTAAGAGCGTACAAACCGAATTTCATGTCTGGACTGTGAGTCATGTCCGTGAAATCTCCAAACCGAAAGGTACTGTGAGACCACCGTGTGGGAAAAGGATCGAAAACCAGGGGCAGGAACCGCCCGATCCCGCTCAAGCATGGATCATCGACATCACCGTCTCCACTCTCCCATCGACAGATTTCGTTTTCGAATGATTTCACCCCGCGTTTTTCCGTCCGCGCTTCCCATAAACTCAGCATACGTAAAAGCTCACAGGAGTACGCCTCACAACGCGTACAATCACACAGGCCGAATTTCATGTGCTTGCAGGAGAGATTTCATAGGAGAGACGACCGGCGAAACAGCTGTGGCTGTGGTCGACGAACGATGACAGAGCTCGTCATGATTCTGGATCCTCATCGGGAAGGGACTAGAGTTCTAGCAGGACGAGGATCGCCAGTGTCACATTAGCTCCCGGCCGGTAGGAGCCTCCGTCAGTTGGCTCCGGAGCTTCGAAACGGAGCTTTCGGGATTCGCACTGTATCTTGGTGTATTCGAACTTGGCGCCACGCGAGGCCGAGCTTCTCTGTTGTGATCTGGTGTGGGTAGTGACCGACGTCTGACAGCTCCAAGTGGTGGTGGTGTTGCTGCTGCTGCTCCAGTGTGCAATCCTGCTCTCTGGCTGGTCGTCGGCTGACGGACGGACGGACGGACCGACCGACTGACTGACTGACTGCCTGTCTGCCTGACCAACTGGCTGGCTGAGTGACTGACTGACTGACTGCGGCCACCTACAATTCAGCAAGTACGACTTGCATAAGGCGTGCGGAAAGACAGTCATGTTCTAGGGATCTTAGCCGCGGCCCTTCGGAGGCAAGATGAAAAAACTGTTCCAACGGAAGAACGAGAAAACCGAGTCCAAAGAAGGGGCTGGTGGAAGTTTTGTGGGGAAAGTTTTCCAGGTGGGACGGATCAGTGTGGTAGTCGAAGATGTTATCGCCGAAGGTGAGTATTCTATCGAACGTTCTCCCCTTCCAGTGGATTCAATGAATTTCCAAGGTGTTCCCACACTCCTGCGGAGAGAGCCAAGAGCAGGTGATACGCCTCAATCTCTAGATTCGAAGTTCAGTGCTTGGCCCCTCATACAATTGATCTCTCAAGGGTCCGGAAGACCCTCGGAGTTCGTAGTGAGCGTTCCCAGTCCGCCAGAGAATTGACAGGTATCGCTGATCGTGGCGAACCTCGGTTTACCTGCTGATGTTCCGCAATCGGGACCTAACGCTTCAGAGTGGGTTTAACACAGAATCTTACCGTGTACCGTGATCGGACAAAGAATGGAACGTGCACGTGCTTGCTATCGGGACCCGGAAACGCTCCCGAGGATTTTGATATAGGCACGAAGTGTATTTCGGATATTCGGAACCCTAAGGCACTCGATGAAGTTCTATCTGACCTGACACGCAGCCGCTGATTCAAGAAATCCGTGATTCTATTTGAGATATCTTCGTTGCATAGTCGACGGCGGACGGTGATTCCTGTGTATTCCGAATGATTCATTTTATTCACCACGAGATTCTCATTTACGATGAGAGTCCGAAAACTCCCACGTTGGCTTATTTTACCTTGGTCGCGACCGACAAGGTCGGAATCTCTCAATTCCGACGATTAGAAACCGAATGTGATCTTCCACTGGGAAATTACATAAGATGGTAATCGATCGCGAATTCGTGGAGGACGAGGCATCATTCCATGTATTCCTGCCTTTCAGGGGGTTTTGCGCTGGTGTTCCTCGTGAAAGCGTCCGGAGGCGTCCGATACGCTCTTAAACGGATGTTTGTAAATAACGACCATGATCTGCAGTGTTGTAAACGGGAAATTCAAATTGCCTCCAGTCTCTCGGGTCACAAAAACATCATCGGTAAGTGGTGCTATACAGTCACCTCCACGAGTGACGTAGCTATTGCTCAGGCATTGACTGGTCGTCCGGCGGGAACTTCTGAAAAGACATGCGAACTTCGTAAAGTCAGAGGAGCGTCAGCGGCTGTCTCTTCAAGGCCTCGTTCCTCCTTGCAGGTTTTGTTGATAGTAGCATAAATAGCGTTGGGAACGGAGTGTATGAAATCTTGATGGTTATGAACTATTACAAAGGACACGTCCTGCAACAGATGAACGAGAAGCTCTCTCAGGGACAATGTTTCTCTCAGGAAAAGGTTGGCCTTTTGGATACATCGCTAATTCAACGAGTTAGATGTATATCGATCGACCCGAGCACGAGCACCAGCTAACGACAATCTCATCTTGCAAGCATGATTTGACTATGCGATCTCCATGCCGGCCGGATGGCTCGGTGATCCAATCCGGGTCTGCGGATGGACCGGGACTGTGAATAAACGAACTTGTAATTTCTTGAAGGTTTTGAAGATTTTCTGCGACATCTGCGAGGGCGTGTCACGCCTGCATCATTGTCAGACGCCGATTATCCACAGAGATCTGAAAGTAGAGAACATATTGGTTTCGAATGACAGCGAAACCTATATCCTGTGCGACTTTGGATCAGCAACCGCCAAAATGTTGAATCCTCAGAAGCATCCTATCACTCAGGTAAGAAGCCGTCGAGCGTATTTCGCTAGAGGTTCACGGATATCTCGAACTACTGGAGGACCGGAAGCGTCATCAGAATCGATGGGCATACTTATTCGATTATTCCAGATCGAAGAGGAAATCAACAAATACACCACGCTGGCGTATCGGGCCCCAGAAATGATTGACCTCTTCTCGAAGAAGACAATTACTACGGCAGCGGACATCTGGGCTCTTGGATGTCTGCTGTACAAACTGTGTTTTTTCAACACGCCCTTCGGAGAGTCTCCCTTGGCGATTCAATCCGGGCAGTTTTCGATACCAGCGAACTCCAAGTACTCTCAACCGCTGCATCAACTCATCCGTTACTGCCTCGAGACCGATTGTGATCTCCGACCCGATATCTACCAAGTGTCCTATGTGGCTTTCACACTAGCTGGGAAGGAATGTCCCGTCAGGAATTTGAACAAAGCGGCTAAACCCGATTTGGAAAAGTTGCCCCAGGTCTCCGAAGCAGCGGCTGCACCAGTCTCGCCACCTCCGAAAGTGAGTGCAACTCGCAGGAATCCCACTCGAAGTGCCGGGGAAATCGCCGAATCGATTCAATTAGATCGACTCGTACCGGTTGAGGTATATTACTCCCGAACATCGGTTGGCTAATCGAAATAAAATTCAGGTCACAACCCCGCGGCTGGAGCGCGTCACGCCTCGCTCCGAGTCCGCCTCGGGGACTTCTGTGAACATCAGACAGCGACCGAAAGGCAACTCGGCGGGAAGAGAGCGTACGCTGCCAACGATCGGTAGCTTACCGGTTCTCGCCCCGTCTGGCCAATCAGAAACCCCCATTCAGTGTTCTTCGTCATCCGTGAACATTCCTGTGGGTGTGAGCCCCATTCCTCCCGTCACGCCGCTTTCGAAACCGACGAATCAGCCGAACTCTGAAACCGATGCTCCCGTCAAACTCGCTGGTTGGAATCCGTTCGCCGAAGACACTTTCGTTCCGCCAGCTAGCCAATACCCTCAAGGCCAGGTAGCTATCGATCGGCGGATATCCGTTACTGTTATCGACTCCTCACCGAGCTCCGTTCTGTCGGCGCTCCAGGCCACAGAAACCATTCATTTGCTTGCTGTACTTCCCAGAGCCCGAGTTCGAATCCTGGGGAGCAGCACACGGCCGAAGACGCTTTCGGTCAGGCCTTCGATGCGATACGATCAAGTGGAGTCGGGGGCAGTGTTTCGTCGTCAACAGGATCGTGGACCGGTGGCCCCGGAGACGAGGGCAAAACTACGCAAGCGGTCGACCCGTTCGGAGCCGCACCTTTCAACAAAGCCATCGGTGAGTGGAGGTCTCGTATTGGTGCATGCACGCGACCTGCAAGCATTTTCAACAGTGGAGCACATGATGTTTACCGAACTTTGACCATTGAGTGAACGTAGCGAATCGATTCGACAGGAGGGTTCAGATGGCTCGACCGTTGGGCGAGCGCAGATACGCCGAGTTTTTTATGACGCGGTTAGTGACAAGAAAGCTGCGTGTCTTTGCCCTCATCCGGCTTTCCCGATGTCCGAGGAGCCTCTCCAAAATCCAGAGGGGTCAATCGGAGTTGCTTATTGCATATGGGACCGGCTATTCGTCCCTTCCATGCCCGGTCGTCGATGGTCCCGCGGGTTTTGTCCTCCGTCCTCATGCTCGTCTGATGTGGCGCTGCTTGGATGTGTGTCTCCTGTTCGGAGAGAATCTTCTCTATGTCTAACGCGGAGGTACTCTGACTGTTCACAGCGGCAACAGTGAAGAAAAGACAAAAGGAGCGGGCTGCCAGCGAGGAGGGCTACGGGCGATTAGATGCAGAGCATGAGAACGCAGATGCCAATGACTCGGCGCCGCAGACTACAGGCGAAAGCGACTTCCACCAGAGAGAACGTCCTGAAGAATCTAGCGACGGCGAGTCCGAGGACTCCGACGATTCGATCGGTTCCGCCTCCGACTTACAGCGTGAGCTGAAAATCCTGCGCAAAAATATCCGTTCGCTTCATTGGATCGGAACTGTCGATTTCATTATTTCCCCAAGCTCGGATCAGCATCTTGATCCGGGATGGACTCCTCACCCGATCCATCTCATGACCAACAGGGTTGTACACTCTTCATGTTATAATCGTGAATTTCAGAATCGCCTCATAAGGGAGCCAAGCTGTCAAACGATAGAGAAAATTCCGACGGTGGAACACCGCTCCTGGAGGATGATGAAGCTGACACCCAAACAAATCACGAGGATGAAGACGTTTTCGCCAAAGCCCCTTTTCCTAAACTCAGGAAAAACCAAAAAATTCCCAAGCTCGTCCCGTCAACGGGGAAACCAAAAATCCTTTCCTATCGTCCTCGGCAGGCTTTGAAAGCCAGCAGAGCGAGTGCTTCTCGGCAGCGTTCAACGCAAACAATTCTGAGAAGACCGAGCTTCTCGTCGAAGTTCAAGAAGACTTCCCACCCAACGTTACAACAGCGTCTAATATTGCACACGGAGTTCCTAGTGGTGAGGGCGGCTCTCAGATGAACCATTTAAGCTCAAACGATATTAAGAGCCCGCGTCTGGCTCCAAGTTCTTCCGCACAGTCCTCGCTCCGATTCTCGGTCGGTGAAATTGAACCGCGGAGTTTTCCAGTTCCAGGAATGTTCAAAGATCTTGTGGTTCCTCCGAAAACGAATGACACAGTTGCAGCGTTCGGAGCAGGCGAAGGTCCCGTCGTTTCGTCCGGTGTCCATGCCGACACTGCGCCGAAAGAAGTTCGGAAGAGCTCAAGCTCGACTGTGATGACTCTCAACAATAATAATTGCAGTCCAGCAAAGAAGGTAAGTGGCATGATGATCCTTCCAGCGGTTCCGGAATCCACTGGTTCGATACCTCATCCTCGCGTGACTTTTCAGTTCCAGGAGGGGCCACAAGTTGCTGTCGGAGTGAATTCCGACTCCTTCGGTGATATACCTTTTTCGGGCACGAAGGGCTCCCGACGAGATGAGCCCAGTCCGGAGAACGAGCTGCTTCTAGTCACTTCACCCCAAGGTAGGCGAAGGTGACCGACCCTCAAAGAAGTCACCCGACGCGTATTTCGCGGGTTCCGTCTCTACATCGGACTTGATTTCGGGGAAGATTCAGGAGCGCCGCTCCAGCGAAAAAAGAAGCGGCGAAATCCTCAAGAGAGTTCCGAAAATTACAGGCAAGAAGAAGAATAAGAAATCATCCAGCAAGAAAGAGAAAGACAAAGCGAGCTCCGCGGCTTTCTCAAACCTGAGTTTCGAAGATATTCCGAGTGATGAGAATACAGAGGGTCAGCCTTTCTGCAAACTGTAGTGTTTTAAGGAATATAACATAGAAGTTCCGAAAATGTGACGGGAACCGCATTCACGGCGACGGCAACGGCGGTGATGGACGATGATCGTAACGGAAACCTGCACCATAGAATCGAGTGTCTTCCTCCTTCGTGACGACTTGCGTCGCTGTCTATCTGCCAGTCTGTTCGTCTATTCGTTGGTATGATTCCTCTATCAGTTTATCATCGGTCATCCGATGGTACGGAATCTGAACGTCCTTCATAATTGAGCATCACTCAGTCGGCGTGCTGAAGAACGACGACGCCCTTCGGCATCCGTGTTTCAAATCTCTCAGCGGTGGGAGAGCTTTCCTTAATCGCGCGAAACGAAAATATCAGGAGCGTCGTTCACCACGCCGCATCTCCTCAGTCGTGCCTTTCGCCAGGTAGAAAGAAAGTACGAACTCTAAGTTATTCGCCAGGTGCTCCCCGATTGGGAAACGACTCGAGCCGCCACAAGGATTCTCAGGAGCAGTGGGGGCGGAGTGTCGAACGCAAGCATTCATTCACCAATCGACCATGGCAATTATCGGTCGAGAGACCATCGGAATGGCGGTCTTGAATTCCGTGCAATGTTTACATCCGTATCGATGCACATGCTGATCCCGTTTACGTTCAGAGCGCAATTATGTCCCGCAGCACTTCTGCCAATTTTCACACGCATGTATTTCAATCTACAGATTCTGCAGAAATTGCATCAATGCGACTTTGAGTATTTGAGAGGTTGACCGTTTTATATGCGGCGCGGATGCTCGAAAATGTGCACGATGCGGTACACGGGTGAACTTTCCGAGAGAAAACGGTGATTCCGAAGTTTCAAATCTTTCGTTCTTTCATGTGAAGGATGCGTATTTATCACGGCAAGGAGGTTCCGAGAATTTAGATTTGGTGGATGGGTTTCTTTATGAATTGACAGGCGGCCTAAAATTTTACTCTGATCCTTATTTGAGAGAGGTGATGAACAAATGTCATACTTTCGCTTATGACTCGTTTACTTGACTGATGTGACGACGCGTTGACCTCAGCGATGTACATGTAAAAATCCGAAGAAGTGCAACAAGAAACAAAGATTATTATCAAACACCGGATTCATTTCCCGTTGAAAATTTAGTTTTCCAATCGAGTTTCTCGCTAAGATATAAATGTACATATTTTGTTGTTCATCGAATATATCCAATTTTACCGAAAAACGAACTTGTATTCATTGAGAATGGCACAGCGATTCGCAGCCGGGGCTGCGGACATCTTCCTCGGAGCTGTTCCAGGTCTATTTTGACCGACGCACGGAAACTCTACCGACCTCGCTCCTTGCAGGATTCGCCGTCGAACCCGACAGTCCGAGCAAACCTCGTCTATTAATGATGATCGATCACGTGTCGCACGGAGCTCCGGATTCCCAGGGTCAGAAACTTCCATGGAGATCCCCTCGTCCTATCTTGCTCTCAAAGCTACTCAAGCCTCGGGAAAGGCCCCTAGACCGAAGAGGTGGCGAGAAACGTGAATAGTGAACGCTAGCCCTCCGAGCACACCTTCTCCGAACGCTCGAGCTCCAGAGTTTCGGAATGATAGATGCTCAGAGCCTTGATGACTTACTCCGTCAGGAACCTACGCTGTATATTCTGGACCAGCGAGCAACGAGCGACGAATCTTGACGAATGTTGACGAATTCGTCGGTCTCTGATGGAGTTCCGCGCCTGACAAGCCTTGACGAGGGCAGGGGGTTGCTAGCACGGCAACGCGGCCCGGGAGTATTTATTCCTCGTGCAAATACATTGACTTGGATGATACAGGGATAAAAGTAATTATTCAGTGTGGTCCAAATGGGTCCGATATTTATCGGGCTGAAACGCACAGTCGGGCCCGCCGAGACGAACCCCCTAGATTTTCCCTTGCGTACGTGTCTCTCAAGAGCGGGTTCAGCTGCATGACTATGGCTCGGGAGGGGCCTCCGACGGCTCCACAGCTGTTGGCGATTCTGAAGTCGTCCCTTGTCACCAGCCTCGTCTACCTGATAGATAGTGAGAAAACGCAAATACCCGAATCATTATCCGGGAGACATGGGACGCTTCCGGGATCGTATAGGGAGGCCCTTCACTCTGATCATGCGAGTGAGGTGTCCTGATTCCCCCGAAATCCCCCTCACGCCGATCGTCAATGCGTGCCCACTTGAGGGCACGACGAGATTTCCTCGAGTCGAGCCGAGCGAAAAGTGCCCTGACTTCCCGGCGCGGGGGAAGCGAGACTTCGCTGTCTCGTGGAGCTTATTCCCCCGGGAAAAAAGATCAGAGAAATCCGCCGGACATGAAAAACGCTCCTTGCTCCCTCAGACCAAATAGTTGATGGCCCGGGGCTTATTTGCTTCGCGTTGGCCAATGTCAACGAAACCGGCTGGCGAGCAAGTGAGCCAACCGCCAAGGCCCGTCCTACTACCCGTCTGTTCCCAGGGAATGCCCGACCGACGGGCCGGCCGGACAACCAACCGAACAGACGGAACCAACCAAGCATTTAACAAGCAAGACACGCCAGCGTAATTCGAGTATTTGTACGTATGCAGTCCCGACTTTGCACGGTCGGCGACTGGATTCCTTGTCAAGGCGCTCTCTGGTTCCGGAAGAGCAGCGTCCAGGAACGGATGGTTCGACGACAGGCTAGAGAAAATGGTGGCTTCTGAATTCCCTCCCGAGAAAAATAGAACGAGATAATGGTTTCGGTGTCTATAGCCGAGGGCTAAAAACACGAGACGGGAAATCCTTCCGGGAGCTCACCGTGGGAATCCGTTTCGGAACGTCTCCTTCGTTCTGATGTGGTGCGCGGTGAGAAGCTTGGCGGACGACGAGCACTCTCCACAGGGACGCCGGACTGCTCGAAAACGCTCAAAAAGGACATGGGACTCAGAATGATATTGACAGGCTGGTCGAAGAACGGTCTTCGAACATTCAATGTTTCCATGCTCTGCAGTCTGGATGGGAGTCGGACTAGGACCTCAACAAGCCTCGCGGAGCCGAATCGAGCTCTCGGTAGGAGCGACTCGTATCTGTGTATCTGAGCCACGATGCGCGCGCTGATTCGCATTCGCATACGGTGGACTTGAGACTCCCTCTCTGATTCTTAGGTCCTCCTCATGGCTGAACCGGGTACTCAACGCTCTGACGACGGACTGGGCATCCTTAGCAAGCGACCGGATCCCGGAAGGCAAGCGAGCTGGTGGTCGGAGAAGCAGGCCATTTGACCGACCAACCGGACGACCCCAGGGAAAAGGTGCTGGCGGAAGGGCTATTCTCGAAGTAATTTCCGTTCTCTCGAAAGCGTGCAAGTGCCCCGACTCCTTTCTTCGGGCAATGCCGAGCTCGAGATGGCTGCACGACCACCGTCAAGTGGAGAAGTCGGCAGAGCTGCTCTCGGCAGGCGAACTCTGAAGAATGTCAAAGTTCACGGAGAACGGCTCTCAGACAGAAAACGGGATCCTGGAGCCGAGTCATCCCTACGAATGCTAAGATATTCAAATAACGTGAGCCCGTGGGCTCTCAAACTATTCCTTCTTGCGAGTATATCCTTTAGAGCTCACACTCATGTCATCTAGAAACTAGAATGACAAAAGAACCTTCGTCAAAAACTTGTCAATTCTACAAGGAAAACCATATGACCCACCTTCTCGTCGGAACGTCGGACCAAATCAGCCTCTCTTTTGGAACCTGTTGAAGCTCGGGCAGCAGTTTGCTCGTTTAGCGAACTTTCTCCGAAGCGAGGAATTGAGCTGTGCACCGCTTTTCAGGTGGAACCATCGGAGATCCGCGCGCCGCGCGGCAAGCGACTGATTCTGACGCTCCATGAATTCGACGAATGAATGGGAGACAATTTTTGGTGGAAACTCCTTCCTCGATTGCACGATTCCCTGAAATATCCGTCGATAGAAGCACCGTTCGATGAATAATGTCTGGGCTGTCGATCTGCCATCGTGAGTTTCGATAATCATCTCAAGCCGAAGGCACTCCCGAGTCATTAAGACTGAACAACAGAGATGATTCGGAAATTTTTCCGGACCACAGGCGGCGCCAGGCTCTCTTTCATGCGAAGCTGGAAGCCTATTCATACTGGCGCCGCCCATGACGCGACTCCGATGCCTCCCTTCAGGCGAGCATACGTTCGATGGAAGAGATCGATACGATAAACTGCGAGTACACAACGCAGACCCTGCTGATCGATGCTGGAAACGAGCTCTTCTATTTCGATACCATCCTGTCACAGGCAGACGGACCGAAAACAAAGCAGATTGAGCGGGCAACAAACCTTGGCATGGGAGGCAATGCTCGATGCCGATAAGTATTAAACATTCGCCAGTATTTTTGGTCTGCCAATTATCATTCGTCGTATCCCCGGGGTCAATGGTAACCCTTCCTATCGGCAAACAAGTAACCGTATTCAGACGGGTTCGCGGCCTCGCTTCACTCGCTTGACAGCACTTGACAAACCCACTCGGCTGATGCGTGTACATCCGACCACTCTGCCAGACGGCCGTCTGTCGGCTACTCGGTCCGTATCTATGCGTGTAGAGGCTTCTGTCCGACTTCGAAAATCCCGATCTTCTGAGCACATCCGTTCTCTATGGCGTTGCCCAGAGCGACACATATACTGCGATTCTCCCCGGCTTGTTGGGCTCGTTAATTAGACTCGCGAATATCGAAGTGTCGGCGGGCTCCTGCAGCTACTCTCATGCCCGTTGTCGTCTCCCCTCCGCTCGCCGTCTTGTCGTCGTTGTTGTACTTCGTCCCGTAAGCCTGCACCGCTCCGGTCGCGGGAGCGCTCAACAAGGTGACAGAGAGGATCGGCCGAAACGAGCTCTTCATCATCACTTACCCGAGATTTCATCGATCAGAGCGAGAGGGCGGATGAGTTGTCAGAGCCGTCGTGGCGTCAATCAGGATCGAGGGGACTAGGATGCTTAATTTAGTTCAGGCATTTTGCCATAAATGCCTTTTTTGCCTATTTCGCTATTTTATTCGTCCTTTTGCCTGTTCCTACATTTCCGTGCCTATAGTGCCTTTTTCGCACTTGTAGGGTCGAATTCTGGGGATCCCAGAAGAAGAGTGATCTGGGCGATGGATACGCATCGTTCGATTAGGCAATCATATTCCGCGGTTTGGAGGAAGAAATTCGAAAGACGCGCTCCGGTCGGTGAACAGCTTTGCGCAAGCGCGATCTTGACGAGCGTGATGTTCTGTACTTCGCGCGGGGACGAAAATCGCGCTCGGAGCTGACTGAGTGAGATTCGAGATGCTAGAAAATTTGTGATGGATCTCTTCATCTGCTAAGGAGCAGTCTCCACCATGCCGAAAAAATCGTCCACCTCTCGGAGCAAGCTGGAACTGTACGTGAAGATATTTGGTGGAAAAACTTTCACGACGGATGGCATCGTGTTGCTTTGCAAGCCATGCGGGAAGTCACTTAACTATGAAAAGAAATACTTCATTCAACAACACGTACGGGGCGATGGTCACCATAAACGTGTGGCACGTGAGGAAGATACTGGCGGCGATCAAGTGTCGCTTCTCACGAATTTCGTAACGAAGCCCACTAGAGGTAGTGAATTCAACATGGAGCTCTGCCAAGCCCTAGTCGAAGCAGACGTCCCGTTCTACAAGATACAGAACAAAGCTCTGAAGCGATTCCTGGAGAAATGGTCGAATCAACCCCTTCCGCGTGAATCAACTTCGAGGAAAACGTGCCTTAAAGAAGTGTACGTTGCTACGATCAGAGGGATCAGAGCCTCAATCGGCGACGCAAAGATCTGGGTATCCGTAGATGAAACAACAGATTCTAGAGGACTCTTCGTCGTGGATACCGTGGTGGGTAGGCTCGACGCCTCTCAGCCTTCGAAAGCGTACCTCCTCGGATCAGAGGTCGTCGGAAGAACAAATCATGCAACGATCGCTCAGGCTTTTTGTAATTCGACGAATATACTCTGGCCAGATGGAGTGAAACATGACCATGTCCTGCTTCTGGTCAGACGCTGCGAGATATATGAAAAAAGCGGCGGAGGGACTGAGAGTCCTTTTTCCGAGCATGGTATATGTCACTTGCCTCGCGCACGCCCTCCACAGGGTATGCGAGGAAATTCGCAAGCTCTCCCCAGAAACGGATGCCTTTGTCGCGAGCGTGAAAAAAGTGTTTCTTAAGGCACCTTCGCGAATACAATGTTTTAGAGATCTCGCTCCGGATCTGTCAATTTTCCAAAGTACCAGGGAAGTGTCGGAAGCGGGGAGCATAAAGGATTCGGATATACCTTTGTACAGATATGCTCCGATCGTAAGTAAGGACGTCGAACGGACTTTCTCACGATTGGAGATGCTGCTCTCGGATAGACGACAATCTTTCACCGTTAAGAATGCCATGTATCATATAATTCCTTTGTGTAACCAGGATATCGGGTAAATTAAAGCAGCCTCTTCGGTGCCTATTATGCCTTTTCTGCCTCTTTTCAGCGCCTATTCCCGTCCTTTTTAGCGCCTTTCTGCCTGCCCTTTCCGAGGTTTTTTAGTGCCTAAATTTCCTAGCTCTATTAATTAGCGTCCACTCCGACCTCTATATCGCTCCATATACTCCCATGAGGAACCTGCGGGAGCCGAAATAACTCGTATCTATAGTACGTGATCCTGAAACGGGTATATCGTACCGCAGGGTACCGTATCGCCGTCAACGGATAGACCTCCTGTTGCCTCCGAGAGACCGTCGGATTCGTTCCCGGAATCAAAACTTTGAATATTGGAATCGAGAGTCGAATGGAGAGAAACGGAGGTCCCGAGTCGAATTTCCAAGAGTGGAGCTTTGATTTTCTCATCCATTGATGGAAGTTTTCGGTGTCTGATGTCCTTCACAGCAATTGGAGGCTTTCACTTTGCTAAAGAGGATTTTCGCGAGTCGACTCCCTCGGGAGAAAGGTTCCCCCCTGCCCCCCCCTCCCCTACCTTCGAAGGGCCTGTTTACAGAAGAAGTAGGATCGGGAGCATTAGACGGTTATTTGCTACGGTACGCTCGAGCCTCCTAGCGTGACACATCCACTTCTCCGACGCCCGATGCTTTTTCTACTTTGCTGCGCTCCGGAAGGTAACTCGTTTCCAGCAGCTGGGACATCGCAGCTGCAAGTGGGCTCCCGACGAATCCCTTCGATTTTTGATGGAGGCGACCGTGCTGCTGGAACTTATGCCCGGAGCCGCGCGAAACGGCAGAACGATAGCCATACCCGATCCAGTCTTCGACACACACTTGACTCAATCTCAAGGACAGATTCACGAATCGTTCGGCTGAGCCGGCTTGCGAGAGCCCGATTCTTCCATCGGAGACATTTTGAGTGATCGAATGGGGAAGGATCGAATTGGGGCTCAAACTGGGGGTCGATTGAGGACTGCAAGTGCTCCTGTGAGGATCGGTGCTCAGAGAAAACGAATGAAGTTTTTCCGCGGTGTGGCTCCCAGTCGAGAACGGTTCGGGTCAATGTGGAGTCCGGTTCACTGCTCCGATTAGCCTATCTCTGTGGTCCAGTATAAGAACTTTTCCGGCTCTCTCTCAGTCTGTGCTACCCCTTATGTACTGCATTGAGCAGGGGGAGGGTCAGGGATGAGCCACGAAAGTAAACCCTTTCTGCATTCTTAGTCTTTGAATGTTTTTTTATTGTACTCGATCTTATCTAGAACTCAATTGCCGTGTGGACTGCCGCAATGAGCGTGATCGATTCTTCCTTCGACACTTATTACAGATTTGAAATCCTTCGAGTATCTTTCACCATCCACCACCACCGTAGCCACTACCATAAGAAGCGCTACCGAACGGAGGACATCCTGCCAAGCCTCCGCCAGTACTCCAACCGCCTCCGGAGTTACCACCGTATCCTCCATAGCTGCCTCCGTAGCCTCCGGAATTACCGCTGTAGCCACCGTGACCCCCGTAGCTGCCACCGTAGGCGCCGCGTCCACCGCTGTAGCCTCCATAAGTGCCGCCATAGTTGCCGTGACCACCACTGTGACCGCCATAGCTTCCATGCCCACCACTGTAGCCGCCGTAACTTCCATGTCCACCGCTGTAGCCGCTGGATCCGTATCCGGAGCCACTGCTCCCGTAATTACCGTAATTGCCTCCGTAGCCACTGTAGCCGCCGCCACCGTAACCTTTACCTCCGAATAATTTGCCAGCATATACCGAGGAAACAAGCAGCACACACGCGACGATTGAAACGCGCATCTTCAAGGCTGTGATTCCCATAGTTTCCTGGAGTGCCCCTCGATGCTCGAGAGCGATCAGAAATTCGATGGGGAGGAGGAGGAGGAGATTACTGGGCTGATCTCGCACTGGACTTTGGATTGATGTAGTTGTGTTTGCTTCTTTGGAAGATCGCTGCTTTTATACCTTGGGCATCCCCTAAGGCGAGAAGAACTTCGTCTCCTCAACATGACATGGCCAGAATATTATACTTGCATTATTTCTACCGAATCGAGCGGAATCTGTCATCAACCCTCAATTTTGGTCCTTGATGTCCCGCTGGCAGCATTTGACACGCTGGGAATCGATACGCTAAGCACACGCAGCCTCATTTCAGTCCCCGTTATTGAAGTCTTCCAGCTGGGATCTGTGGGAACGTGATCAGTGAGCCGCGAATAGCCCATCAAATCACTTCAAAGGCGACGACTTTTATCCCTTCAGAAAACCAAGAATGAGTAAAAGCTTGTTAGAACTCAGCGTAAATTGCTACAGCACTTCTCGGAGCTCGGAAGAAGTTATGGGCTAAGTCTCGTAGTAATATGAGAACTTTCATCAAAGTCAAACTTCGAAGTCTTCAACGGTGATTGCCTCCGGAAAACTCGATTCATGTACTCCCGGTGAAAACACCGAAAACAGCTCTTGAAACTTTGATTTTCTCGGCGAGTTCAGAGAAAAAAACGATTCTTGTAGTGACGAAAGTTCAGCAGCGCTCTCGTTTAGCTACGACCCTGGGGGCAATACGGCGTCTCGACAACAATCCTTCATGGCGAACACGACACAGGAGCTGCTCCACTGAGGGCGGAACTCGTCGGCGTCGTAGCTGTTTAAGCTACGCAACTGAAGTCACAGAGTTCAGCTCTTCAGAAAGTGGGGGGCTTCGACACCACGGGCATCTAGGCATCAAAAGCGGAGAAATTAAGAAATTTCTCATCATCATGGTGTTTTCGACGCTCATTCTCCAAGTCCCGACTCTCCCTTCCTTCGACTTGGGAATCCGCGAAGTTCTGTGTCATTCTTGGAAGCGAGTGAGAAGTAAGGCCACGTGCCGACGAACGGCTTCACCGCTCTTTGGTGCAGACCTACGATCGAAAGTTCGTCAAGTGCTCTAACTCAGAGTCAAATCAATAGTCGCCGACGCGCCGATCTCTCATCGGATATGATAGCGGCAATGTTGCCACCAGAGATAGTGCAAGTCACCGATCCTCAATGCCGTTTCTCCAGAGGAAAACACGTGTCGCGAGGGAAACTTCGGATGCGCCCCGAATGGCTGGACGTAAACATCCAATTTTTTCCAAGAAGCACGGAATTTATACTCGAATCTTAGAGTCCGCGTGAAAGGGCCCGCGAGTCAAAGTTTTCTTCATTTCGACGATGCAATCGGGAGGTTTCGCGGTCGAGCAGCTCGATTGAGTCAGCCATTCCGCGTGGGACCTTCCTCCGGGATCCGCCACAAGGGTGCATGTCGGTTCTGATAATTGTCATACGTCGCGCAATTTCTTCAGGAGATAGAGTCTCTAAAGGAAGACGAGCTTCTCCCGGATGGCGGGCCCCGAACATGAATAAGATAACGCAAAAACAAGAGGGACTATTCCTTCCTTTTTCTGCTTTGCAACTGCGATTAGTAACCACGGTTTTTCTTCAACTCTACGGGGGCTAGCGAATAACCGCAGTCAATAGGCGCGGTCTTCCATGGAACGTGCGGTTTTTTGAAAAATCTATTCCGTTGGGAGGAAGCCGGGAACGTTTTCTTCGCTGATGTCTCTCATTCGGCGATCTGTCTCATCAGGCGGAAGCCCATTAGGCGTGAGATATTCGAATAATCGATTATAGAAAATATTCGGAGAACCTGGCCTCCAGTCGACGGCACCGCTGGTATCTGGATCCTCGGCAGAGTCCATCGCCGCAGAATCAACGAGCTGTCTGCTCTGAGCATATCCAATACTGCAGAACATCGAACTTGCTCTTCACTTTGACGTCAGTCATTAGCTGGACTGGTGTCCCGTTCGCAGGCAGCATCAGCTGAGGAGAGGGACTAGATCAGATAGAGAGATCAGGAATTATCTGAACGTCAACTCAGAGCGAGCTGCTCACGATCAACTGGGCTCGATAGAGCTTTCGAAATCACATTAGGACTCCCACGACGTGGACAGGACGATTCTCTTGTCTTATCGTCGCTTCATGGTCTCTGTGGGTACGATTCTGTACGCCGGAGCTTTTCCTCCTCAAGGGCATGTTGACATCGGCTTCGGAGCCATTACAGTTTATCTCAGTGGTCGATCTCGTAAGTTCGTGGCAAGGGTCGTCATCCGCCTTGCGATTCGACTTCTACAGATGTGGACAATGGTGAAAGCAGATATCCTATGAAGCAGATGGTATCCCGGGAAGAATTTCGACCAAGATCAGTCCAAACAAACGAAATCAGCCACCCCTTAACTCCGGCTCTCATCACCGCTAGCGCCGTGATCGCTGTCTCCGTCGGGGGCTCCGATGGAGGTTGCCCGTGCCGCAGCGACGGGACTCTCGATCTTTCCAAGGGCGGGTTCTAATCACAACATGAGACCGAAGATGCGAAGGGTAAGAGCTACATTATGACGAATACATATAGCCGAGTAGGGCCGTGGAGGAGGACTCGGAGGCGGATTCGGACGAGGAATTTTTAGTCATTCCAGCAGCCGCGGTATCCGAGCCTCACCCGGCGGCGAAGGCCTCGGTGCGGGCTGACGTGACGGTAGAACCCTACCTCTTCAACGCGAGGGGGGGGGGCGTCAACTTCTCAGTGACTATGACGAGACTCTCAGCGGACGGACGAACGGACTGACTGACTGGCCATGGCTGGAGGTGGAACGATCATCGCTGTGGGTGCACTTTGACAGATTCAAAATTATTATATTTTCTTTCAGCTCCGCATTTTCATCGTTTCCCCTACTATCAGCTCTCGGAACACGCGACCAAGCAACATGTATTCTTAGGACCAGGCGTCTTGCCAGACGGTCTGAAATCCGTGTCAGAACGATAAGTTCAAGCACGGCAGACGGAGTGTCGACGCAAGCCGTTCTCCTTGGATCTTGGATCGGGAAACGGCAAGGGCCCCTTGTTCGTGACTACTTTCCCTTCCGCGACGTACTCGTGATGGCGGTGAGCTGCCCGGGACTCCGATACTTTCCCCGTTGGGACCAATGAAGCGAAGAACGCTTGTCTCCCGTGGTTTCCGATGCAGCAGTCGATGCCGTAAGGATAAGTGAACTCTCCGAAAAAGGATCAAGTGACTCCGGTGTTCAGGTCCCCGTAGAGCAGGAGAGATTCTCCGGCAAGCTGTCCGCCGAGAAGCGATTCACTCGCCTCGTCCAGCTAGCAATGGGTGTATAGGCCCCGCGCGCTGTCTGTGGGAAATTCTAGGTGATTCGATGAGGACTTGAACTTCGCTACGACACGCCTCACCGGGGCTCGTTCAAAATCCTTCCAGATGGCCGACACCGCTCGAGCTCCCTGAGGGTCTCAGTTTGTGGAATTGGAACAGGCGTCTGCCGAGCTCACCACGGGCCGCACCGCCTTCTCGATAAAACCGCGACTAAGATGACCGCATCTCCATCGCACCAACGATTAATCTCTGATTCGGATTCGCCGGATCCAACGGATCGACACGACCTCACATATCGTATCATGGGAGAGAATGAGTCAGAAGTTCTTGAAATCCACCGAGGCTCGGACCGGTGGTGTTAGGCCCGCAGGGAGCGAGAACCACAACTTTGGTTGGCGTAGGAGTTCGGAATTCTAGACGTGGGAGTTTCGTTCGAACGACCCGACTGCCCGCATCAGAGGGGCGAACCTGCCATCGAAACCGTCTGGACGCACGATTGTTTCGTTGGCGATGAATGAATTGTTTACCAGCAGACGGCGGCGATTCTCCATATCACGGTTCCGGGAGCTATCTCATTCAGTCATCCGGACTGAATCCTTTGCTAATTTCACTCCTCGATCCGAAGTGGAACCGTAAGGCGCCGCAATAGGAACGAAGATTGCTCGAGCTTGGACCGCCACCGCCTCCGAGCCGTAAACGCGCTCGAGGGATTTCGTGCTCGACGTCGGGGACGGCGTCAAGCAACGCGATTGGAATCTGCATACACATCTTCGGTGTCGGGATGATGAATTCACCTCAAAGCAAGCCATGGAGATCTACGATGAGTACGTATACGAGATCTCGATGGTGGAATTGGATTGTTCTACCAATGAGCTCATGGAAATGAAAGACCGGTATCAAAGAAATTTCGACTACGTGCATGAGCTTCGATGATTACTAGCCATGATGTCACCGCGTTCGGCTCGTCCAATTATCATTTTTCGTGGGTGACCGGCATTCGTTCTCGGGAATAAGCTCCGTTGGACGCCGGGATTCCGTCGTTTCATCTCCGCTCGGAGGCAGCCCGTGAACGGAGGCTGGATACAGCACGAATCAGTTAGAGAATACTCGGTATATGGACACGATTCCGAACCGTGAGCGGTAATCTTGGAAGCTGGGGCTGGAAAAATCGCGACGTGACGCGTCGAGGACTTTTTGCCGCCGCTCTTCCTCATCTTAAACAGAAATAGACACTGTTTTCGGATGACACACAGGGAGATGAGGAACTTAGGAAATTACTTCTCGGCACTACTTCCGCTCCGGAAATTCCGAAGAAGTGATCGTGCTCAGCGGACGAGACCCGAGATTCTCGCGGAGCTCCTCGTGATGCCCGAGGGATAGTTTTGGACACTATAAGGTTGCAAAACTCCGAAAATCTCCTCTCTGATAGCAATAATCGAATTCTTCCCCCAGTTTCACCGCTCGAGTTCCCTCCTCGTTCGACTAATTCTCGGGACTTCTGGCTAGGTGACGCCGCGAATAATTCCCTAGAGGAGGCAAACTTTGAGCGCGAGCTCACATACGATTCTCTGATGCTTTCGCTCAACGTGCCCCGAACGTGACGCCTGGGAGCTGCATCGGAATGTATCGAAGGAAGGCTCTCCATGAACTGAGTTTTCTAGCAATCGTAGTCAATTCCAGTCAAGTCGGCTTGAGCGGCTCCCGGCTCAATGAATACTTAGCTCCGTGGCGGACAACCTGCTGCTCTCCTGACTGCACAGATGGCGGCTCCCTTCAGCAGCGTTCGTCACCGAGGACGCTGTGACAGCTATTACCACAACGCACTGATTGGCAGCTCTACGTACCGATATAAACCAGGCTGAGAATAGCTCGCTTGGAAAAATCGCGAAGGGAAGAATGCTTACTTCCCATGGGACCTGTCCCTTCCTGAGATACACTGGCACTTATGGAACTGATCGGATGTCCCGTTCGTTCAGCATCGAGAAAAACTCCTCCGCTGAAGTTTGTCTTAGATAGATTCTATTTGAAGCCTGTCAGGCTGGGCTCGTCCGATCAGCCGATTGGCAGAATATCGACCGATTCGCGTTGAAAAGGACCGAGTCGGAACGGGCAATATTTTCGGAATCCGATCGCGTACCAGTCTTCCATCGCGACAGGCCGCTGCGCGTTTCTTGGTCCCCAGGTCCCTCGCTTAACCCCGGGAAACAAAGTCTGAATGCTTAATTTTCGACTAGCTGCTTCTCGGGTTATTGAGGCTTAGACCGAACCAGGTGGGTTCGCCGCCGCGAGCGTGTATACTGATTCGATCTGTCAGATGCATCATATTATGACTATGACATTGCTGACTGATATTCATTCCGTTCCGAAAGGGCGACAAGCTTTCTGATGCAGAGAACATCCGTGGAAATCCAGCGCGGAAACGCCAGGGTGGTTCGAGCGAACCTCCCGTCTGATTCAGCCCTACCGGAGCTTTATTTATTACCTTGAAGTGTGATACTAGAATACTTGATTTTCCCATTTGATGAATTGAGTGTCATTCCGTCCCTCATGGGGGAAATTCCTCATGTGATAGAAATAGGGAGCTCTCTGTCATCACCATGCGTAGCCGGTACCGCTGGAAGAAACGGCATTCGGCATCATCCAATCACAAGAGCGCGAGCGCGGCGCTTCCTCGGGGGGGGGTGAATCCGTCGGAGGACGGTATGCGAGCTCCGTTAAATTTCCCCGCTCGAAAATGAATGCGTCTCGTGGGTCTGACGGGTGCTAGGCTCGGTTACATGAGGTATTAGGCGGAACCAGACCGAGCACAGACATGTGGCGAGCCGAACGACAAAATTTACGATTTCAGGGAGCAGAGAAGTCCCGTGAATGGAGTGGCTCGATCAGCCTCACTGGAGTTCGGCTACCTCCTCGGTATATTCTCCGCTGCATATTTCCTAGATTAGCCCAGAGGCGGCGGAACGGTCCGGGATTGTTGCTCATAAGAGGAGCAGATGACATTATCAGATTTCCTCCCTCGGTGCCTCGTGAGTGACTCGATATCTCGAGCTGCATGAACGCTCCGGCGTAGGGAACGTTGAGGGGAAGAGAGTCTCGTTCGGATGGCTATTACGGTCAACATTGGGAGCGCGAACTCACAATCAGTGAAGCTATCCGCAACCCAGTGGAAGAATTCGGGAGGATAGTAATTATTGTTGAGCTGTTTCCTTGTCGAAGTCGCCAAATCTACGCCACATCAGAGTCGATGACCATCTACTGGCACCTGAGAGCGATTTTGGGAATAATCCTAGGATCTGATCATATACTTCCCAGCAGGGCGGATGAACGCTCTGGTTGTTGAGGCTTGGAGAATTGGATGAACTGCGGGACGGGAGAAGCTCGAGATTCTGGCGCCTGCGGGACTTCCCCATTCCCCCAAAAGATGAGAGGGAATCGCTGACTGAGTGCTTCATTCGTGAACTCTGATAAGATCAGCCGGAATCAAGAGTCGGAAGAGAGCAGACTCACTAGAAGGTATAGACAGCCGACCGCTGATGAGGCGCGGCGACCTCCGCGCCCGGTGGTCCTCGTCGCAGCCTTTCAGTGTCCTCACCGAAAGCCTAATCGGAGCCTAATTCAACACCAGAGAAAAAAACTTCCAACGATGGAGTCTCCATCAGAGTCGGGAGCTTAATCCGCTGCTGGAAATCATGTTCTGCGACCGCACGATGCCCCGGTCGGAGACAAACAAAAACTTGGTCGATTCGCTCTACCCTGGATTCATCGAGAGGCTTCTTCGTCTGGAATCGCTAAGCGCGTTAAGTTCAAGGGCAATTCGCTTTTCATCCCCTACGAATAAAAATGCATTACGGAATCCAATCAGGTACGAGCAATTTTCCGCCCGACAGAACAATGGTTTTTCAGCGATGGAGTCGTAGAAGAATGTTACGGAATCAGCAGCGATCAGCTTGATATGACCTTTAGGAAAATTAAATAATGACTTGTTTGTTCAGGGTGCTCCATCAAAAAGGTCTTCGAAGTATCAGGAGTCTTTTTTCGCGGCTCAGTGAGCTCAGACGCTAAATGTCAGAAAAAGAAAGATGAGCACAGAGGATCCTACGCGCACCGACGGCGGAGGATTAGCCCCAGGCCTTTTCCGTAGAACCCGATGGCCTTCAGATTCTTCAGTTCTTAGCGTTGCTCCTGAGGATGGGGAATCGTGTATCTGCCCAAAAGAACGATTCGACCCTCGCGGCGTAAACTATTGAGCTATAGTAGTAGAAGTCAGACTCCACACGTGATTCGCGGAGGTTACTCCATTCAGAGGCACGCCTCCGAAACCGAAGACGATTGCCCTTTTTCTGTGAGGGTTGGCAGGGTTACAGAGAAGCGTGATTCCAGTCTCCATACCGGAGACTTCGGCTTCCCGGATGGAACGGGAGGAAACTCAGACGATGAATCAATTAATGCCCAGCAGTTAGAGGAACCCGAATCGGGATCCGCACAGACATATCTTAATTTCTCCCGCACAGGAGTTTTCGAGGAGGCACTTCGGCATTGGGCTGTTTCTGCTGAGTAATTCTTATCTTTGGTAGCGTCGGTTTCCCAGGTTGATTGGTAAAGTTCTCAGATGACAATGACTCGGGTTCCGTGGCTCCCCCGATCTATACCTAGTGTATGACTTCCGAACCCGGGAGAAAATATTCTTCCTCAAACAAACATGGACGGAACGAAGGTCGATGCACAACGCTCGGGACAGCGCTCGGTATCCCAGGACTCGAATTCAATCGATTGGAAACCCTTCAGAAAGCAGAGCACTTTCTCATCACCCGGCTTGACCGCGGGAGCCGCTGATTGCGATGCGGGAGCCGTAAAGATTCTGTCATGTATGCGGTAGCTCCCGAGTCGTCGTGAATTTTGTAGCGCGGCATCGAACTCTGCTCCGAGACGACTCGTTCATGCTCTGATACGCTTCGCCGCAGAAGTCATCCTTTGTTGAATAAGGTATCCTTGAATGGATTAGATCTTAGCGTTTCCCCGATCGGCATCAACTGGCGAGCCTGTCTTCCCTCAGAAACCACGTTCGAAGAAAATCTGGAACAACAAGCCCGTGCTTCAGTGACTTTTCGTTCCTGGCGGTTCTTCTCGCGGATGTATCAATTCTTGACGATGGCTGACTCCCCGTACTGGTGTCTCGCGCCTGCGAAGGTGGGTTTTCCTGAACCGGAGGTACGGGGAGTTGCCTCGAGATCAGGCCGCGGATGATCGAGCAACCGATATCCTGTACCACGAATGTTGGCAACGCCGTCCGTTTGTAACTATCGCGCCTTCTCCCGCGGGCATATCGTTGTCCATCCAGGTGAAGTCTAAGCTCCCCCCGTGAGTGATGAAGAGAAAACATTCATTTTCTCCTCTTCGGCGGATCAGAAGATACTTCGGGTGGAATGGGTGGATCGGCACAAGATCGAGTTGTCCTGGGAGGTCTCGCTTGCGGGGTCGAATCAGGGCTTTGGCAGTCTCCATAGTTCAGAGTGAATGGAACCAGAAGCTGGCATGACTAGGGTCTCTCTCCCGAGAAGCTTTTACTTGGAAGAAGGTGGGCATCGGTAGCTCGAAACCTGTCGACAGGGGGTATTATCTGGAACGGCGACCTCAGCAGTGATTACGCATGATCATTTTCAGGCTGAAATCATTCTCAATCCGACCTCGGCCGTGGGAAAGCTCGGGAAGCATATGGAGATCTACGAGCGAGGCCACACGGGCGGTTTTCGAAAGTACCACCGTCATGATTGCGAAGCTTCATTCTCTTGCGGCGTTGGCCTAATCCTAATAATCGACCGAGATCGGTGCATTTACGACAAATTATTGATTCGAAGCCAGATCGAAGCTTCACACGAGTTAAAAAGCATCGAATCCGTCAGCCCTGAGCCTTCCACAATAAACCACGCGCCTCCAAATCAAGAGGGAGGCTATTGAGTAAGCAAGACTCGGAACAAAGTTCGACTCGAAATCGGTCTGGGGGGAGGTCGCGAAAACTAGGGAAATAATAAGTTCTCTTAAGTAATCATGAAGCTTCACTGACCCGAGCAATCGTCGAGGCTGTCCAAAATTTCATTCCAATACGGATCAATGGCCCTACCAATCAAGGCCGTATATTTTTCCGGTTCTGTCCTAGAGACGTCTGCGAATGTTTTTACAATTTGTTCCTAGTCAATCATCAGAGTTTTTCACACAGCACTCAATCGCTCATCAGATTATTCATCGAGGCTGCCAACATACAATCATACGGTCAGCATGCGATCATCGAGAACATCTATGTATTCCCCGGGGAAAACGGGGGGGGGAGGGGGGCATGCATGTAGCCGCTAAGTCAAGCGGGACACGAGAGATTTAGAGCTGCGTGCTAAGGAGCTGAAAATTCTACTAACGACCCCCGTTGAGGTCTCTGATGAGTCGGGATGCTGATTCCTTGCTCTGTGCAGAATGCTTTCGCTGATCAAAACCATGAGAGCTACCATCCAAGCGTTTCTGTAGAGCACAGCGAGACTCTGGAAGGTCGTCAACGACACGGCCCTGAAAGCTTGGATTGATCCTCCGCGATGCCGGAAGCTCACCAAACCCGCATTGGTCTTGAATCGGGGAATGAAACCCTGTTCGGCCGCTCTCCGTGTCTCTCTGGAAACGATCTGGTTGAGGAAGCATCCCTTATTGAACAGGAAGCCCTCGAAAATATTGTATACGAGCGTCGGACATATGTGGATCCACCGTCGGGATTTCCGTTCGTACAAGGCTTCTGTCATAGCCACAGCTTCTCCGAAACTGATACAGCTCGGAGCAGTGGAAGCGATGCAGGCGTCCAGACAGTCCAGAGTGGATTCCTCACAGGGTATATGTTTCTCCATGATGCGTTGCATGAAACTGTCGCTGCTGTTCCCGAATAGACTCCTCATATAATTACTGAGGAAAGCTTGGGCACCCGGCGAAGACAGGGCCCTGAGAACCTCGGTCTCTGATGAGAACAAGCCGGACAAAGTTCTCCTCGACATTATCGCTATCGTCACTGCGGAAAGAAAAACGGCAATGACTAGCGCACACAAGGAGTGGAGAGTCGACGTGAATCTCGCGGTGAAGCTGCGGGACTTGAGGCCAGAGATCATTCCATGAGGATGAATCGGTCGGAAAAGCATGCTGACGAAGTTATTGATTATCTCCAAGACGGGGTCACGAACGTCTCGTCGAGAAAAACACGCAGCCAGGAACAAGGAGAAGGCGACGTGCCACGTTACACAAGCGCTATCGGCCTCTAGGGAGAAAATACGGTTTTCGATGGCCACTCTTGACGCTGCCGTCACACAGTCCACATCTGGAGGGAAGCTGAAGTCCCCGTACTGTAGCCGGGCGGCTTCGATGGTGATGTCTCCATAGATCATGTGGAACTCTCGGCTTAGAAGTCTGCTGATGATCGACTTTTTCACTACGCTCGGGTCGTAGTCCGGATGGTTACCGAGAACCGTGTCCCGGGGGAGGAGCTGTTCCACGAGCGTAAAGTTGAACTTTCTCGCCACGTGCCTAACAAGCGCTCTTTCGTATCCTTCTCGATCACCGAAGTCATTCGAAAAGGGCGACAGTCTCTCTTTACTCGCTCTCGGCGGGTCCGTATAGACCGGGTACGGATGAATCAACAGGTGCAAGTTCGCTCTCTCGATGTCTGTCGTCAGCTTATTCGCCGCCGAACCTTTAGTCCAACCACAACGTGAGCACATCGTTTTCGCTTTGACGGCGTACCACGCGAGCAAGCCGCGAGTCTGTCGGATCTTCTCGAAACCCATGAAAGTCTCGGGAGCGGTGAGGCCCAAACCTCCCTGGTCGACGAAGTCTGGAAAAAACGAATCACAACACTCGAGGTCGTCGTCGGACACTACGGGGTACGTTCTTGTGGCTTTCGGATGTAACACAATCGGGACACGACACATTATGTTGATCCACGGAAAGCAGTACAACAACAGCTTTCGAAACCGCCAGCTCCCGTGACTGGCGGCGGCGCCAGACAAAACCAGGATCGGAGCTCTCGATATCATCGGTGTTCGATCGGGGCATTCCGTTACCATTGTGAGCGTCATGTTCAAGTTACAGATGTTATTCAAGCGGGCCAAGACTCCGATTTCGCCCAAGTTCCCGTCGTGGACGATATAAATCTGTTGAAAGGCTCGAAGGTACAAGCTCAACAAAGTGCAATAGCCGTCCATATCCCGGATTCTGTGCAGTCGAGCGCCTTCGTCAGTCTGGACAGAAGTGCTCGCTCCCCCTTGGAGAAGCTTTCGAGTGAGACTGCTTTTAAGAATGCGCCTTATAGCGTGCATTCAATTTGCGTATGCCTACGCGCGAAAAAAAAACGAGAAACATTCATTGAAAGTCTTGTAGGTTTGTTTGCTCGATGATCAAATTCAAAAACGTGGGACGCTCGAATCGATTCATAAACCTCGGGAGCTTAGTGAAGGACGATTTTACGGCACGAGTGAATCGTTTTTCGAAAGTCAACAGTGCAATTTGCAACACAATAGCTATTCTCTGGCCTTGCGAAAATCAATCGGACGCTGTTGCTGGCTGTGGAGCTCTCATTGGAGAGCTGACTCGGAATCATAGAGTAGCTACTTTATCTAAAGCGGCTGAAAGAGCTAAAGTCTCGCGGACGAACAGCGCCGGACGTCATTCCTGTCGCGGCTCATACGTGTAGTCCAGCCGAGTGGTTCTGCCCCAACGTGTCGCGAGGCTCATGCGGGTATCGCGAGACTTCAAGATCTCTCGAAAAGTGAAATCGAAGGCGATCGTGCATGAGCTTTAATCGACCGGACTCCATCGTGTCTCCGGGCGGGGCGTACAGATGTAGAACAGATATGATTTCGCTTCTCCTGACGCCGCGCTGTGACCGTGGAATGGGACGAGCACTCCAGGTCGGTAGCACTCGATTGAGGTTCTCGTGCAGTGCAGACCTCCACGATTTGGCTCTCGATCCCACATCTCGACCTTTCCAAGGAGGACACTAAAACGATTGCGTGAGGATCATTCGACGTTTAGACTCGACACGCGCTCGATGAGGTTGGACAGCAGGAATCGTCGGAAGGGAGCCTCGCCGCTCGAACTTTTTTCGTCGGTTTCCGACGCTTCAGCTGGAGAATGAAACGGAACATGCCCGGCATACACGGACGTCATCAAGAAGTATCGGGAGCCGAATATCTCCCATGAAATATGGAGCATCCTGAAATACGAACGACGTTCTTGCAAATTAGAGACACCTGACAACATTTCTTCAACGAGCTCAATCTGGGCTCTCCTCTACCGACAGCATTCTGAGCCCCATCAACGCACAGGAGCGACGTTCGCTCCGTAGGCTCCAGGGCCCTCTGAGCGGCTTATTTAGATTCGTGGAAGCGTTCCCTGGGGATTTCTGTTATTTTCGCTGAGCGCATTTCCGGACACATCTTTTTCCTCGTCGGAATCATCAGTGAGCTGCTCACTTGCTTTCGATGTCTAATCGCAAGCCTGCCCGGAACATGACCGCTTGATCATCGAGCGAAACACTCCTACGGATTATTCTCGGCCGAACATTTCGTACGCAGCGAATAATCAGAGCGGGACATTTTGAGCCTGGCGGATGAGAGCTCCGCACGACCTTCGAAATTCAGAGTCCAGAGCCCGCAAAGTTTTGTGAAAAGGGAAGGCGTAGGATTCTCGCTCGGTACAGAACGTTCTCGATGATCAAGTCCGCGGATGCTATCAACCAAGCGTAGAAGTAGAGAGATGTGAGGCTTCGGAAGGTACTCAAAGACACTTTTTTGAATGCCGTAGTGACCTTCTTCGAGTGTCGGAGCTTCACTAAGCCCGCATTGCTCCGGAAACGGGAAATCAAGCCCTGCTCCACGGCCCTGCTGATCTCATGGGACATTATCGGGTTGAGGAAGCATCCCTTGTTGAACAGGAACCCCCCGAAGATATTGTATACCAGCGTAGGACATATATGGATCCCAGGTCGGGAATCCCGTTTGAACAAGGCTTCCGTCATAGACACAGCTTCTCCGAAACTGATGCAGCTCGAAGCAGTGGAAGCGATGCATGCGTCCAGACAGTCCAGAGAGGATTCCCTACAGGGTATGTGCTTGTCCATGATTCGTTGCATGAAGCTGTCGGTGCTATTCCCGAATAAACTCCTCATGCTGTTGCTGAGATAAGCTTCGGCATCCGACGATGACAGCGCCTTCAAAACCTCGGACTCGGAGGCGAATAAGCCGGACAAGGTTTTTCTCGACAGGATCGCTATCGTAGCTGCGGACAGCAAGACGGCTATGACGAGCGCGCAGAGAGAGTGGAGGGTTGAAATGAATCCCGCGGTAACGCTGCGGGACTCCAAACCTTTTACGATGCCATGTGGATGGATCGGTCGGAACAGCACGCTCACAAAATTATTGCTTATCACCCGGATCGGGTCACGCACGTTCACCTGGGAGAAGCACACGGCCAGGATCAGAGAAAAGCATACGTGCCACATTAGACAAGCGCTATCGACCGTCAGGGAGAAATTACGTCTTTCAACGGCGACTCTCGACGCTGCCGTCACGCAGTCGAACGTTGTGGGGAAGCTGAAGTCTCCGTATTGGAGCCTCGCGGCTCTGATCGAGATGTCTCCGTAGATCATGTGGAACTTCCTGGTGAGTAGCTCGCTGATGATCGACTTCTCGAGCACATTTGGATCGTAGTCCGGATGGTCACCGAGTACAATCCCCTGGGGAAAAAATTGTTCGACGAGCGTAAAGTTGAACTTTCTAGCCACGTGCCTCACCACGGCTCTCTCGTATCCTTCCCGATCACCGAAATCATTTGAGAACGGCGAAAGTCTGCGCTTGATGCCCTTCGGTGCATCCGTGTAGGCCGGATACGAATGAATGAGGACGTGCAATTCGGCCTCCTTGACATCGGTTGTGAGCTGACGCGCCGCCGAACCTTTGGTCCAACCACATCGGGAACACACGGTGTTTGCTTTCACTGCGTACCAGGCGAGGAGACCGCGAGTCTGTTGGATCCTCTCGAACTCCATTAGAAACTCCGGAGGATGGAGAGCGTCCTCGAGCTGGTCGACTAGATCGAGATGAAAGGAATCGCAACAATCAAGATCGGCGCTCGACAACGGAGCGGAAATAGTCCGCCGAGGATCCATGGCCGGGATACGACACATTATTCCGATCCACGGGAAACAGTACAACAAGAGCTTTCGGAATCGCCGGCGTCCGAACTCCGTGGCATCCGACAGAAAGAGGACCGGGGCTCGTGACGTTTTCGGAGCTCGATCGGGGCATTCCGTTGAGAAGGTGAACGTTATGTTGAAATTGCACCGGTGATTCATTTGAGTGAACATGCCGATTCTCTCCAGATTCCCGTTGTGAACTACATGAAGTTGCTGGAACGTGCGGAAATACGAGCTCATCAGAATGCAGAAGCCGGTCATCTTTTTGACCGAACGGACTGGGGCTCGTTCCTTCGGCCCGACTGGGATGTAAAAGTCCCTGCGCAGGAATACATCTCAATGGCACGACACGAAACAATGAGCTCTGTAGACTGTATTCAACTTCCGTGTGTTTACGCGGACTACGACCAACATTCAGCGAGAGAGTAGCAGAACTTATCAACAGTGAAAACACAGGAATACCCCTACTATGAATGATCATCATCGAGCATTGATTTCACGCTACGCATGAATGGGAGCGGATCGCTCACAATCGATCCAGCAGAATCGACAGCACCATCTGAGAGTAGAATTGCTACCTGGCGACGCCGACCTCGCCAGAGTCCGTACTTCGTCCCCTCGGAGGGGTAAAATCATAACTCAGCCGTCGTATTCGGGACGGCTGAAATTATTGCCCTATCTGGAACACTGTGGCAGATTCTCGACGCTCGATCCTGATCCAGCTCACTCTCAAGATTGTGAACGGAGCGCGCACGACCCCTTTCACGGAATTCCTTTCAGCAAAGTCGTTCAAGCCAGATTCAGAGACTCCATGCTTGTATCCAGATTTCAGACTGACGAGTCAGGTCAATCCCGGCCTGTGAATCGGTCGCCGCGCTGATCCTTCCCGTGAGAAACTCGGGAAAATATCCTCCCTGACGCGGAGCTCTCAGAGGGTGTCGGAAGTTCCTGTGATGATTTCCGAGCTCTCCGTCTAGGAGTTAATTCGCTTCCTCGACTCCGCAACCCGATCTGTCCACAGGGGACGATGAAGGACTCTCCCCAAGCCATTGGGTAAAGGAGGACGGACTCGGTCCGAGATTACTACAATTATTGTTATTATCGTTCATTATCGTTTCTCACTCACTCAGTGGTATTATTGCCGTCTCTGACGAAGAGTTCATCGTACAGGGATCTTGTGGCCCCGATATCATCACCGACGGCCCCCTGGCCGAAATTCTCGATGGAAGAAGTCCTCACACTGGAGTGCTCATGCATGGTTCTATCAGTGAGTGCCAGACGAATGTTATACGAAACCGGTTCTCTAAATTAATTCCTTTGGATAGGAGAAGACGCGACCCACTCGCAAATGGCTCGGCGGTGAGATTCGTGCGAATAAAAAGTACGTCTCACAGTTACCTAATTGCAAAGAAATGGAAGCTCTATGCCAAACGTTCGCTTTTTCGAGCACTCCGAACGGAAGCGGAAGAGAGGACATCGCCCGCGGCGAGTCCCATATATAGGTCCCGTGTTTTTTTTGAGAAAAAGGCGGGATCTCCCTCGATGCCTCTTCCCTGATCAGGGCGGGGAGTTCTATTGTACAGACAATGAGTCTCCCCAATGATTCTCGACTTCAATAAATCTAATACCCAAGTCTGTCTTTCGAGTTCCATAATAATTCAATAGATTAGTCCGATGCTCCTTCTGTCTACAATCCGTTTCGGACCTCATGTTTCGCCCTGAACATCTCGGAGAGGAGAAGGAGACGTAAAAGCGGAATATCCGAGCTTTCCCTCCTGTGGGCAGTCTAAACAGATTCGGCTGGAGCCTCCGTCTGGGCGAGGGATTGTCTTACGAGCCGATTGGGAATTCTACGCTTCGCATGTGATCGGGAATACAATAAATTAGGGTTTGAGCGTCGAAAACAATGTTTCAGGTTGAGAACAGTTTCGGACTCTGGTCTCTTCCGCCTTGACGAGGAGCTCTTGGTCCTTATCACCCGCCGCGAAGTTGTCCGATTAGTGCTCGGACTCATGGAGCATGACCAGAAAGACCGACACTCCGAATGTTCGTACCCCGAACGGGGCCTTGGTGAAAATTCCCTGAGTACTCGAGAAGTTTCGAGTAGTCGAATTCGGTTCTCCAGACTGGGTGAGAGATTCGTTCCCCTAGCGTAATCTTTGGTGGATGAAGTTCAGTCAGCGACGGCGCGCAACGCCATACGTGATCATTCGAGCAAGCCTGAGACATTGAATAAGCCTTCTCGAGGCTGCGCTCCTGAATGAAACTCTCGACAATATTCTGGTATGACGGTCGCGAAGCAAAACTCTTTGTTCATTTCGCGATGTCTCCTTCTGACTGTTCGAAGACTATCGAGGTTCTCAATCAGTACTGGGCAAAGAAAGGCTCCGAGTTCTCTGGAAGAACGAGCTGGAAGCGAATCTCGTGCACGAAAAAAACAACCAGTTCCTATTCTCTACCAGAGTCGCCCACGGAAAGGGGAGATCCCATGAGATGGGATCGGAAAAATGTATTTCTCTCCGGGTTCTCGAAATATGAGACGGTATCAGCACAACACGCTGTCGTCGTGAGCTGGGACTTATAGGGCATACGGAGAGCAAAGCATGAGAGAGCCATCGCGGGCTCCTAGCGACGCGACTTAATCCTTGCTAAGGGAATCCGGGATTCCATGTGGCCGAGTTTGAGGAAGATATTAAGCTTGCGCCCGGGCGAAAACTTTTCTTCCATCTTCGTCGGCGTTTTCTTCGACATTGAGCCTGGCCGCCTCTCCGGATCGATGCAACACGCTGAAGCGACCTCGCACTCCGCAAAATTCCAAAAAGTTGAGAAATGGCCGTCTGATTGGTCTATCCCACTAGATATTACCTCCCTGCCTCGACGAGACGAAAGCGAGCCGGGGAAATGCCGTGCGGTCCCGGCAGGTATACCGGCCAGTTGGAGCATTTGTGTTTCTCCCCCTGAGCTTCAGCCAGAGCTCGGATGTACGTATACTGCGCGGAATACAATCATTATTCGGCCATATAAATCTTCTCTGCGGCCGTCCTGTTGCGCGGGAAAGACGGCTCTCTCATCGAAATCGCTAGATCAGGAATGAGTACTCTTCTGGACCCATTGTGGATATCCCGGTTCGCTGGCTGAGGAACTCCATACACGATGATCTCAATGCTCAAGGTAATTCGACGAGCGTACGTAGACTGCTACTCGATCATTCCATTAGGATAGAGTCAGATATTCCCACAACACACATAACCGGTGTCGAAATCGATTCTTTTGTGTTGCACTCCATCGGGGAACAATCATGGCTAGAGCTGCGATATGGGCAGACTTTTTCCTGTGGGAAGCAAACAAGAACCGAACAGCGCATCGAGCCGAGAGCGGGCATCGAAAGCAGACCTCTGAACAGCTGTTCATTGCATTGGTTCATACTACATTATTGCTTATTATTGAGTTTCGTCATCAACTGATATCAGATATCAGGATCGGGCATCAGATATCAGAGCTGTGTCAAAGTCAGGGAACATCGAGAATCAAGCATGCAGCAGCAACCTGCAGCCGATACTCGACGATTTCTCCGGGACTTCGCTCGACCTCCACTATTCAACAGTCGAGGAGCGAGCTTTCGGAGTTCTCGAGAACGATCGGGAATGTGTCGCATTTAATCTATCGAGACGAGCGCCTTGTAGCAACCGGGAGGGGACCAAAACACTCGGGAAGTGTGGACTAACGAAGCGAGGGATCGCTTGTCCCCTAAGAGCTCTGACACAGCCGTCAGCCAGTCAATATCGGGAGAAGCATTCCTGTATTACAGGCTGGCGACCTTGATGTCTTCGACAGCCATGTACAAGTTCCGTCCCATACAATCTGATGGTCACGGATAATTTATCGCATCCAGGCCGCGATCTAATAGGGGAGTCTTGCTCGCTGAGTATTTGATCCGGCTAGTCCGAGAGCAATCGCTCTTCGATTGTCTTGCCGGAAAAAAATTCTCGTCACCTCTGACGTCGAAAACCGACTCCATGTAGTCTCGATCTGATGGAGAAGGCCACTCTAACGAGCTAACCTTTCATCTGAGTCGGAACGCCTCCGTGTTTTCCGTTTTTGTGCCTCGAATAAGATAAGAGAATCGGATGATGTTTTTAAGTGCCGGGACAAGTCCCCAAGGGCTCCCAGCAACCACCAGATCGCTACTATTCGTGGGTATCCAACGTTCCTCCCTCCTCGAGTGAGCTGCAGAATTTCCGCACACATGGGAACATTCTCGTCGAGTTGCCGCAGTCAATGCTCTATTGGTTATGGGGGTCCGAACAGGAGTTTGTTGCTGCAGTTATAAGGTAAGGGGAGGAGACGGCCCCCAGATCATCTTCGACGGGCGGAAAGGGAACCGGTGAATGAACGACGTTGAGCATCCGCAATGATCTTCCTGACTCACAGCCGTAGGCGGGGGCGCTTCCAGCCTAATCGGGGTCAGGCGTCTGCAGCCGAGACAATAGTCGCTACGGGCGCATAGTGAATACGTTAAATGACGCAGCGATTACGCGCCGAGCTCGCTTGAAACTTGACCGCTGAGCGGGACAATAAACGGAGTTGCTCTCCGGGCGAAGAGTGAATCCCCGGCTAACGGAACTCGCAAAAGTGTCATTAGCGGAACCTATCGCGGGGAGAGTGTTGACATTTTGAGCATCCGAAGTGCTGTGATTTTCGGAAGCGAGAGGGGTCGTTTGCAGCAGCTGGATTTTGGGCAAAATAGAGCGCCGTTTCGCGCTTGGACATGTCCGCTCGGACACTCCCGGATTAGGCCATGAAACTCTTTGGAGATGCACGGGGCGAGGTTGACGTGTCCAAGAAAATCCCGTAGCATAGATCGACGTGCGTCAGTCGAAACGAGACCGTTCGCTTCACTCGGGCCCAGAGACGATGAGCTCAAACCATTTTTCGAGAAAGCGTCTTCTTCATATGACTGGGAAATTCGAGACGGGAACGTCACCCGGAGACAGACATCGAATGATACAGGAATAGTATAATGATCATCCAGAGAAACGATATTTCTGCGGAGGGCGATGGTCGCACGCCCGCGATCTTCTGCTAGGCGTAGGCGGAATTTCAAGGATGAGCTTTCACTCTCTAGTCTGACATGTGCTCCTGAAATCTATTTCATGGCGGTAATCTCACCGAAAATATCAAGAATTTCGCCTGGAAACGGGGTGGAAGTTGAACGATTTCCTCAAACTATATTCAGAGAGACTCGACGGCGAGACGGACCGACGACTAGGGCGGCGAGCTACTTTTTTTGCCAAGCTCTACGCGGCGCGGAATTCATTCGGATTTACGGCCGGGCGGCAGCTTAGTACAAGAAATACATATTCTAAACACGGGATCCGGTGGGTTTCATCCCGGAGTGGCCCACCGCCGATCTCCTCATAGTTCCCGGCTTGCTCGAGAAAGTAGGTATGTATTTCAGACTGTTCGGACCGGAAACTCTCTGAAGGCGAATGAGATGGCCGTGCGTACAATTAGTGGTCCGCGGAGAGTGTGCTGCCGTTGTAATCTCGCCAGAGAACAAGAAGCCCGAGACCGGTGGCTTCGGGAAATCTCGGGACCAAAGCGTGAATCATTGGTTCTAACGAAGATAACGATACAGATCCACTTCCGCCACAACCAGCTCGAGGCCAGAATATCGCGGGACAACTTTCTCACAGCTCCGACTAGCTCGACGGGAAGTTTGATTCGGCCGCGTGACGACAGATACAGAAGTTTCGGCTCAAAAACTCGCGTTCGGAAACTGAGAACCCTTAGCTGACGTATCGTTAGATTTTTTGAGCGTGAGTGAAGTCCCCAGAAATGAGTTTCCGCACGGCAATAGAATTTCGGTTTTCGCCTCTATAAGAAAAAAAAACAGAGCCGAAGTTTCTGCGAAAACTCAATAATTGTTTCACGTTAGAACCGCTGCCGGAGAAAGTGAGGGTAACCGGTTTAGATATAAGCGGGAAACTGTTCTGGATATGCAGATCGTTTCCGTGTCTCGAAATCGTTCAACTCGGCACAATGCAGGTGAGTTTTTCTTTGTCAGTTTTGGGCAATGAAGCACCTTTGGGAGGTGGGAGGTCCGTCACACCGCGCGTCATGTGTGATCATTCGGAGAAAACACTGGAGTGAGGTGATCTACTCATTTGCTCGAACTCATTTGGACTCCTCGTTTCTCCCTCAGTTCGTTCCTCTGCTCTTCGTCGTCGTCGCCGCTGGTGTCTGCTGCGTGTCCGCTGGGTACCTCGGTCACGGCTATTCTTCCGGCATCTCCTACTCATTCGATAATCAGAAGGCTCCCCTATACTACGGCAAAATCGGATACGGAGGGTACGGCAAGCTCGGCTACGGGGGTCTCGGCTATGCGGGTCTCGGTTACGGTGGATACGGAAAACTCGGCTACGGAGGTTACGGCGGAGTCGGCTACGGAGGATACTACGGCGGACTCTACTAGATAGGCGAGTGAGGAAAGTGAAGCCAATAAAATGTCGAAGTGAAAACGAGGGACTAACTCTTCTATCATTCGGATCGAAACTCCTCAGCAAACTTGCGTAAGATATTGGAGCAGAACAAAATCGAAAACTTTTGAGAAACACGGTTTGCGTACTCTGCACTTCGGAAAGTAAGGTATCATCTCGCCGCAACACCATACTCAGACCGCGACTCAGTTCCCCAGAGATCAAGTTGACGACGGGTGTCGGCTCCCGTCGGAAATTCCGGAAATGCTCTCTCCCCTCTTTCTTTCTTGTTCTCTCATTTTTTTCCGTTCCCGAGCTTTTTGCTGCGGTGGCGGGTTCTCTGGCGAGAGGCTTGGGGGGCAGGGTATTGAACGCGGTCCCTGGCCACGCCGCTGCTCTGCTTGCTTGCCTGCAGCGGGAACGGTCAGTTCTGGATAATCCTCGAGGATCTTGATTGAACGAGAACACGGAGGGCTTGTTGAGGCGAGCAGAAACACGACAAGGGGATTTCAAGTTCCGAATCCTTATTTTTCTCGGCTCCGTCCCTTCTCCCGTCATTATTTCCTCGCTTTCCCGAGAAGGGGTTGAAGTGCACGGCTTCTCGCAGCGGCGATTTGTTCCATTCGAGGCCAGAAGCGTGATTCCGAAGAGACGCTGGCGGCCTTGGAACGAGTTCTCTCAGCTCTGACTCGACGAGCAGCCAGGTAAGCATTCCTGCTGGCGAGAGCATTCCAGTTGACTTCTGGTGGAAGGGCTTTTCCTGTTGTAATTACTCGGGGGCCGGATTTGAAGTCAGAGTGAACTCACAAGAGCGTGTATAATAGATTCCAAACTACTACCAAAAGCAACGCCGATGCTGACCTCGATTTCGGACTGTGAGCGTTCGCCGTGAAGGGACATGAGGGAACTGTGGCTGTTTCAATCCATTGATGAGACTCCAAACCCTCTTCGGTCCCGATTCGATTGGGAAATATGTATCATGCATCAGGATTTTCATTTTCGCGGTCGCGTCGGCGTCGGTGCTAGGTAGAAGTCCTGTTACAGATTCCGATTCCCTCCGCGATAAGCTCTTTGTCGTAACATAGGGTACGACGTTCCTGTGCAGCCAGGGAGGCGGGCTTCACGGGTGAGCATGAACGTACAAGGTCAGCAACATTTCCTTTGTCTATCCCACAGCTGATGAATCAATGAAGTCCGATCAACTGCTCGCCTCATGGGTTGGGCAAGGAATGCATGGGAGCAAACCGGGAGCGGCATCTTCCACAGGAACCCATTCACGCTCCACGACGAGCTTTTTTGCCTCCACTATGGAACTGTGTGTTTGGATGGGAGCCGCTGAAGCCTAAAGATCCTGACGGGCCCGAGCTGCATCGGCTTTCGGCGCAGAAAAATCGGCGCCCTTCGCACAATCTACTTACGTCAGGAGCTTGGAAAGAATTTAATCGAGTATTTCTTCCGCAGCCGGATTCCTTCACTGAGGCGCATCGACCCCAGTGCTTCTCGCTCTTGGAGCTGGTGTCATTAATGTTCTCAGCGAGAAGCTGGATATTTTCGGTTTGGAACGACTTCACCGTGGAATCCCCATCGTGATTATCTCCGATAATAACGGTGTGCGTTCTGAGTTCACAGCCGCTCGTCGCAATCCTCGAGGAGTTGTGATTTGTCACGGGGAGTTTCAGATAGGAGGAGACCGGATATTTATTTCTGTCATACGAGACAGACGTCTGAGCGCTGGGCACGTTACGTGGAAGAGTCTGGAGTCATTTTCGAGACTTACTCGTCCCCTCATTTATCATTTCCGCGTTGTTGCGAAGTCATGAAGGCATGAAACATTTCTACTCTGACGAAGTTCATGATTCAGAAAGGACGCGGTCGTTGCGGGACGAACGTCAGTGCGCGGCAGGCATACGACGCGACGCACGCATACGTGCTGCAACGACGTATTTTTCAGTCTATTGTGTCTGAATGATGCAGTCAGGCGACTAATGCACGTGGAGATTCCGTCGCTGGCGCAGGGTCGTCTTTTTCTCCTATTGGACTCTTTTGATCCCTTCTTGTCGTTCCGAGACTGCGACGGAAAGATCAAGCTGTACAGTACCTACCCGCCTGACCGCGAAGTCGAACTTGACGAAAACTTTGACATACGTACGTCAGCGTCGGCACCGTGGTCGTCCATCAGCAAGACAGTGTATGTATGATGCGTCGCATTTCTACAGCGAGCGCTCCGGTGCGAAATTATTCGGAAGGAATGCGAGTTTCGAGTACTCTCATGTATCGCGGACGAAAAAAGTTGAGACGTATGCCTATGATCGCAAAAGTGTTCGTTTCGGGGTTGGCAGGTGGGCTTTTACATTGGCCACGGCAGGGCATTGGCTCTCCAGCTCAAAAATTTAGGGTATTCCGGGCTCCCACGGACTCATTATCATGAATTCCACCGAATCCGCGAAGGCTCACGGCTTCAATTTCGGACTTCCACGGAATGAAAATCACGAAGTTCCCCCACAGGAAGCTTCTGCGAGGATCTCCCACCGAGCGAGAATTTCAGTGAGACGCCGATGCCGCCCGAGGGGAGCGATCCCCATTTCATGTAGTTCTCTCGACTGTCGCTAAACATTGTCGATGCTCATGAAATGCTCCAGCACCGACGCCTCGTACGGCTTCGACACCCGCGTAAGTGATTATCGGTTCTCTATCTGAATACACGTATTGTTTCACGTCGGAAACTAATGCTCGCCTTGAAGGAAGTTTCCAGAAGATGTTTTTCTCGCCGAAGCCTACAGATCCGCGAGCGCCAGCTCGGATTCGCCTGCGTCGGGGTAGAACATCGTGGGTCGGTCGTTTAGACGAATTGTCCAACCCCGGCGGCATCGTAAACATTCGATGATGACGACGTACGGAAATATGCGAAATCAATATATCATGTGCGGAAGCCACGTTGTTCGTCAGAATCCTCAAAGCAAGGGAAAGGAGTGATTCTATCGGCTTCGGAGAGGACAGCCCCAATCTTCTACGATCGATGTCTTCTCGCTCAATACGTTCTCACAAGAAAACAACCACCGTTGCGAATCCCTTTGTTTAGGGATCCGATGAAAGTTTTCGGATTCCGTAGAGTCATTGGAGGCGAGAGTCTGCGTCTGAGCCGAGACTGACCATATTAAAAGTCGTTGATAGAAATTCGAAGGCTCAGTGAAGTTCCTTGACAAATCACTGGATCATCGATCGATCGAGCGAGCGAGGAGGCGGATTGCGTGGGACCGGTCCAAGTGTTTTGCAGAACGGCCGAGCTCAAGCTCCACAGACGATTCCGAATGTAAGAGATTACACCAGGTGACTCTAATTCCAGCGAAGCCGTCGCGGCCTCGATACGAAGAACAGAATGGACGATTCGACACTTGGCGCGATTCTTTTTCGATCGCTCCAATCTTAGGTTGAAATCCTCACGGAACGCTCCCGGACATTAGCTCGGGATCGGAGAACCTTACGCGACGTTCGATGTTCCCGCAACGCTCGTGTAATCCGGGGATCGAGGGACATAAGACTGATGTCGGCGGAGGAAGAGAGACCCAAATGAGTCCGAATTCCACAAGTTTCTGGAATCGCTCCCAGTCGTTCCGCGGCTCCCTCCTGTTCTGAGGGGCTCCGAGGGCTTCATTTTGAACATGCCGACCGGGACCGTCACCGAGGAATCACCCACGACTCGAATAACAAGCGTCCGAAACTTGAACCATTATTATCGAGACCGGATGTTTTTAGGACGGCAATCGATGACTTGGCTCCCGAGCTGATTTTTCTAATCTGACGTATTTTTATTCTTCTCCGAGGAATGGTTCGATCTCCGGCACTGGGTGGAATTGGAATTAGTCCAGCCCGAGGCTTCGCGGGGGTTCATCCCGATAATAATTCTCGTAAAAATCCTCTCGAAGTGTGTCCTCTTACCGCCGGAACCCGTATCGCGTCGATGATGATGACGTCGTCGTCCGCGACGACGATCCTAATCCGCAGAAGCAAATCCTGTATCCCTGATATTCTGCTGAGAACAGCACCTGAAGACAACGAGGAAACCGATCGGTTCGGATTCCAGCAGGCATCGATCATTAAAGCTCCACTTTTCTTGAGATTGTCCCTTCCGATCGACTGGCTCCGATTCGGATAGGTCAGCATCCGTCCTCATCAAAAAAAGTAGATTCATTACAGGGCTTGTGTGGCTACCGGACTGTCCCGTTCCCGTACGTTGGAACTTCCGACATATTCGGACTTTCTTCATGAGGGACTTGACCGTGAAATCGTGCGCTTGAGGAAGATGGCATGGTGGAGCAGAGGGGAGACTGAACGGGGCTCGCAGGAGGGAAGGAATTCCGCCGAATGGGACTCGGAGCTTCTGCGCACTTTTTTCCCCGCAAACTATTCACTCAAGCTTGGCAAAGAAAAGAGCGAATACGAAAACCTCGATCGAGATCATAGGAGAGCAGTCTCCACTCGCAGTATATCATCTGACGGAGACAAGCGGTGGGTCGCGTTTACATCGAAGAGACCGCACGTTTTTTGCTGGATTCGAGGGAGAAGCCGCGGCGGCGACGCGTGTAGCGCTCGTGAGATGTTCTGACAGGGGATCTGCACGGAGCGATGCTACACCGATCGACATTGTTTTTCTTTTTGTGCGTTCCGGGTCTCTAGTGCTAAGGGCTAAAAAGCGTCCCGTCCACGGATGACAGCCTCGACTGTCGGCCGTGTGGCCTTGTCCTGCTCATTGTTCGGCTCCATGGAGTCTTCGAGGTCTCCGAGCGTTACTCTGTTGCTCGGGAATGAAATTCACACATCTGGGCTCCTCCTCTGAAAACACGCGCCGACGCATGATCGCTGCTCCGTGATCCCCGATGCGAAGAGCTGTCACTCCATGCGCCGATTCCTCTCTCGTTTGCTCGTAATCGCGTCAATCGGAGTATCCAGGATCGGGAAGGCTCGGGATGGGACTGACCGCCCCGTTCTGTGGGATCGGTGACAATTTTTGTACCGTCCTCCCTAGCCTGATCGAGCATGAGCTCCGCTCGGAGCTCCATGGTGTGTTTGTGGTCGCTTGGGCCCAAAGTTTGCATGCAGCTAGCTGACGTGAGCAGGAACCGTTGGTCGCGCCGATGTTGAAAGAGGCGAGCCTCAATTCGGTGCGGGCGCGAGACAGCCTCCCCGAGCGGAATCCCCTGCTGCTGGCGAGTCTGCGAATACGCGAATCGAGAGAAGGTAATAGCATTGTCGCGGAGCTTTCTGACATTAATCCCAACGCTCGTAGGACCGGTGAGCGGTTATTCCAGACCGGCATGGGAAACGCTTTGGCACAACTACAACATATCGTTTCGCACGAGTATTCAGCCCCGCATCGGCGGCTGCCTCGTCCGTCTCTGATCGATTCCACTCTGCCCTCGCGACCAGAACCCCCTCCCCCGCCGCTCTCTTTGAAGCTGGTACTGGTTTTCAACAAGTTTACGGCGGCGGGGACGTCGGCGGCGATACGTCTATGCCTGCACCCGACAATCAGAGATTCGATCCCAACCTTTCAGTCGGAATGCGCGAACACGTTCGTAACACTAAGTCCCCGGAGCGGGTCGCTGGAACTTTCGCTTAATACGGTCGCTGCGATTCCGCGAGGCGAACCGTGAGCTCCCTCGGAGCGAGTGAAATAATCGGGATCAATGCCGCCGCATTCGATCTTGTTCCTAACTCCTTCTAAGACTCCTCCATGACGTATGCCGTATTTTTTGGCGAGGCTGAAGGAATACGCGATGTGACTGTCGACGTGGGCAGCTCGAAACGAGCCGACTCGGGAGTCGCACTCCTCGGAATCGATTCAATCTGCATTATTTAATCTCGGAATCGGATTCGACAAGGTCGATGCTCGCCGGCGAAGTCTCGCCTCGTCCGAAACGAGAACACAACCACCCACACTCTGTTCCGCTCACAAGCTACACGGTGAGAAGCCGATCACAGCTTCAAGTGTTCACCCCACGAACGAGGCAATGAGCGACAGAGCTCGGTAAAATGTTCCGCCATGGGATATTTTTCTCGGTTCATCCTGAAATCGGTTCCCGGGGTTTCCGATATCACACGAGGCTGCGGGCTGGTTCCGGGTTTTTCCCCTCCCGCCAGTGGTGGATCTTCAATCGAAGCTTCTCAATACCATCTGGTCTTCCTAAAAGTGTCAATATCAGGGGAATGGAAACGGCTGGGTCCGGGAGTATGGGAGTTCTTAAATGTTCTCCTAACGCCGTCAGTATGTTACGTCAAATCATTACCGAGTCGCGGGAAGGTAGCAGTCGTATGGCGACTGAAGGAATTCTTCCCGTAGCGATAATTTGCGCCTCCGAACTCCTGCGTGACCTTTGAGTCAACGACCCCTCTGCAGAAACGTACACCAGAGTGGCACACGGTTTTTTGACGAATCGTCGATTGGAACGGCTCCTCCAGCTGTGAGGGACCGTTTTTGACGAGTCGGCCCACGGCCCGAGGATTCAACGGTGAGCATTCCCTACGCCGAGATCAACGTAAGGCTCGAGGTTGGCACAAGCCGTCGAAGGGTTTGACGAGAGCTTGCCTACACTAATGATAGTAAGCCTCTATCATTGGTCAATATACCACAACGGGTTTAGTTTCCACACTCCCACGAGAGCGGGGCGGCACTCGACCGACGCCCAAGTGTCTGAGAGTTTCCGTGTGCTGGAAACTGTTTCCGCCCGAGCGGGAGCGCTAAGACTCTCTATCGAAAGAGATCGCAACGCCTGAGGAACATCGTCAACACCTGACAGACTCAGAAAAGCTCTCAGGGAGCGCACCGTGTGATCTTCTCGGCACCGTTCTGCTTCCGGGATGAAGCTCAGAGTTTCCGCAGACACTCATCGGATGTGTATGATCAGGGTGGATCTTTCGAACTGGAGGCTTAGTATCAAGAAGCTACTTGAGCATGAGACGAATGTTGGGATCTCTGCGCGACAACTTCAGTCAGGCTGGAACTTCAAATAGAATACCCATGCGAGAGGGAAATCGCTCCTGGCTGATTGCCGTGAAAGCCGATCATTTGCACGTGGTAGTAGCCTCTGACGCGCTGATCTTTCCACGTATGCCTGCCAACCGTTTCACGGTAAGGGGGCGACCACGAGCCAGAGTGACTCACACTGAAAAGCTCGTGCGGCCAACAAGGACCCGGCTAGGGTGATCGCACGCCGAACGTGACGTTTCCACGCCAAGGAGAGCAGATACTGGGGAGCCTGCGAAATTCTAAGATTTTATTCATGTCTCTCGGAACGACGCACGCTTTTGCGAAATTTTACAGCCAGGCAAAATCCCTCCAGAGCTCGACGCTGTGAATCCAATGGATTTGTTTCAGGAGGAACGCTATCGAGTTTGAGTTGCCGATCGGGAGTGTCGAGAGACAATTCTCGTCCCCGTCGAACTCTCGGAGAACAGAAGAATTTTTTTTCCGAGGGAATAATGCTCGCTCACTCGCGATCGTTCGCCGAGGAAGATGGGTTGGTTTGTTTATTTGTTCGAGGGTTCAGTCGTTTGTTCGAAGCCCGATGTTTCCTTTCCCACGTTGTTGTCGTTGAGCTCGGTCCCTCACCCATCCACAGGGAAGGGACGGAGAGGGCCGTGGGCGGTCGCGGGAACCGGCGGGAGTTGGGGAGTTGTGGGACCATGAACACGGCACGTCACTCGCGGTCTACTCCCTCAGCTGTTTGGACTTATCTGAACAGAAACAACGGCGGCAGTATTTCGACACCGCGCGCAACAGACCTCGACGTAGTGCGTCGTCGGCAGCTCAAAGTTCGCCAAAATCCTGTCGTATGGACGTCGAGATTCCACGCTCGCCGGAAATTCCTGACGGGAAACTCGATTTATGTTTGTCGATGCTCACGTTGGAGAGTTTTGTGGCGTGAATGTCTTCCGTTCTATAGTTCCTGAACTTTCGGTTTACGCTCAATCAACGAGTCTAGACAAAATACCGGATAAGCTCCGAGGCAGCAACGCCGACTTAAATCTACGGAGACGAAGTTTGTTGGTTGTCACCGTCATCGCATATTGGAAGAGTTCAGAGACGTGACGTTCGAATTTGTTCGTTCCGGGAACTACAACTAATAATTTGCACGCTTCTCGGTAAGTGACATCAGCGCGCATCGGAAGATCCGGCACCATGACGTCGCGACTTCTTCTTGAGTTGTTTTGGGGGGCCGACTTGTGATGAGCCGTTGAATGACATGATGTGGAAATTCTTGCGGACGTACCACAGAACTTTTTCGACGAGACCCTCATATGAACATACCGACCACATTCGTAGAAAGCGATCCGGGGTTTGGACCGAGCGTCTGACTGAACTTCTGGCGATGAGAGATGACCTCCGTTCCCGGCCGTCTCTATTCCGAGGGTTCTTGTTTTCAATCTCCTGCCCGGCGGCGGATCCCATCTACCTCGCAACATACGCGCTTCGTGACAGATCGCTGTTGGAGACGGATCGCATCGACGAAGCTCATTAACTGTTGCTAAAACTTTTCCGAAAAGTTTCGCAGCGCGGGCCGTGCTTCAATTGCTCGGGCTCTGTCGCCGCCGCCGCTGCTGCTGCTTCTTCTTCAGGCGGCGGCAGCAGGAGCGGGGGCGATGGAGGCTCCGACGGCAGCCGTGAGCGACCAAGTCGCTCCGCAATGGGATGTTTTTAATGACACAATTGCCCGCGGCCATCGCTGTTTTGCTCGGCCTTTGAGGAGTTTTAGGTTAACAAACAGAGAACAACATCAGGTACATCATTTGAAGAACTCAATTGGCCCATACGAGGGTCGACTCCCCAATTCCGTCGCACTCCGGATCCGACACCCGGAACCGGAGCAGCTGCGGAAATTCTCTCTCAACGTGCTCCGCATCGCGCGAGATGACCAACAGTTACTCGAGTCGAAGTTCCTTTCCCCTCGAGAGATTATCGCTCTTGGCAATTTGTTTTTTAACGAAGTCTCCGGCGAGGCCGGGAGCGATTAGAGATTCATGCGCCGATGGTTTCCGTCGACCCGCGACGGATGTTTCGCAAGTTTGAAATGAATGCTCCCATTCGCTTAGCGGTCCGAGAACTTTCTCGTATTCATTTCTGAACCCGAATAATGAAGTCCCGCGCCCGTTCCCTCCCGATATCCGGGAACGCACGGACGGAAGCTGCGGACGGAGAGAGGCAGACGATGCAAGGGCGAGGGCGCAAGAAACGTTTCACTTTTAAAATTTTGATCGTCGATCTCTCTGCTGCAGAGGAGGCTCCGAAAATTCTTGTATTCTTCCCTCTGAACGTTCTGGATAGTTTGGCTGACAAATCGAAAGCCATGTAATCGAGGTCATCGCGTCTCGAATCGAGAACGAACGACCTGTCGCCGTAGTAAAAATAAGTCATCCGACCCTCCGGGAACATGCGGGTTCTGAAGATGAGCTCCAACGTAGTTCATCGAGGTGTTCGTTGAAGCCTGCATGTGATCATCCTTGATTTAATTTGATCGGGATCGTTCTCGTTCCGCATCGCCAGCAGGAGCACGAGAGACTTGAACAATCTTGGCCATTTAATGAGACCGAGAGCCGGAGACCGAATTTGGATTCTCATGCGTGGAATCACATTGACGGTGCGTCCGCTCGAGAGGACCCGCGAAGTCATTTAGGCAAAAGTTTCCCCTTGATAGTAGCCTTCAAACTTTAGTCTGCAGATGACAGATGAAACGGAGACGGCTTTCACTCTAAGCAGAGCTCGAAAAAATTGAACGCGCACCACTCGGGGAGCTAAAAATGCCGCACCGTCTCTGTTCTCTCTGTGATTCGTGTTTTCTTGACGATCACAAATAGAGCTTGTCGAACCCGTCGGTCCAGTGTGATAATTCTTGATCGGTGCCAAGACGGGACAGACCGAAGTGCGGGAACACTTGACATCTGGACAAGGCTGTGCGGTGACGGGACGGACGTCAAACGGTTGAGATCACTTGATCAAATTAACGGAACGTTGAAAAGAATCCGCTCAAGAGAAAGGCCAATCGGGTCTGCCGGTTCCTCGACCCGACCTTATTTAGCACACTTTAATTAGAAGGGAGAGCCCGCTCCGGACCGAGGGAAGAAATCTGAGCAACCGGCGATGGAGAGCTTCATTCGGCTTATTTTTCGTATTATAAACTACACTCCAATCAGGATTCTATCGCTGATGGAATTCTTCCCTCTGACCTTCCGGCTGATTCCGGAAACTGGAAGTTTGTTTGCAGCAGTGGGGAAAGGCGAATAATCCGAGAAGCCCCGATTTCCGCGAACTCGAACGAGGCTCTCGTGAATTCACGGCGATACTACTTGCCGGTGTCACTTGTAGCGCTTCGGAGCGCAAATCAAGTGGGTACTTCATTGACAGAGGCGATGCAACGCGGGTTTGCTAGGATAATCGGTTGCCGGGACAACCTGAAAAGGAACGGGATTTTTCCCTGCAAAATCTCGCCAACCAGTCGAAACCTTCGGTCATTTTCCCGCACTGATGTGCAACGCTGCAATAGTGGAACATTTTGCCAGCTTACCCTTAACGGCTCCTCCTCCGACCCTGGACAAGGATCACGTTTGCGACTAAAAGTTGCTGCTGGAAGCTTATCGCCGAAGGCGTTCGTACCGAGTAACCTTCGGTGCCCTCATTGGAAACGGCAGCTGTGACCTGAGTGCTCCAAGGCTGCCTAAGGTGTACATTTACAATCGGTGTACATTCCGACGCGCCATTGGTTCCGGTTGACGAATCGGCATGCCGTCGAGCTCTATCCCCGTCGCGAGTGTCGAAAAGTACTCAACTCATTAATACACCATTTCCTTTAGTTCAGAACTTTGTGGACGAGATGTGACAATGCCACAATGAGGAGCGTCGACGAGTAGCGGATAGAAGAGTTCAGTGCTCAGCCAGGGAGAAAACGTGCCCTCCGACGTGTCAACCCGGAAAGCTTGTGTCGCGAGATGAATTGGAACATTTCTGCTCGCTCCAAGTTGTTTGTCTCCCGGAGGATTAGGAGGATCAGAACCCTCCCCGTGGTCCTTGTTCCCCGGAGGAGGTCTCTGCAAGGGTGGCCTTTGTTCTGTCGTAGTGTGGACTTTGCGACGCTCCGAGGTCGCGTCGGTTGTTAGCGTAGTCGAAATATTCTGCGGTACGAAGGTCGCGGCTCGGGCTTGTCAAGTATATTTCTTTCTGGTTCCTAAGAACCTCCCGATTCGACCGCTCAGACAGTCTCCCGTGCTGTGGGTCCCGCTCCGAAATGATGAATTCACGTTCCGCAGGAGCTCATCGAGAAAATCAGGAAGGTCGGATGGACGACGATGAGCGCGGTTAGCCTCCAAGAACGCTGTAGCTTGATGGCGGAAATTCCGCCAAGTCCACGGGAACTTTTGTCCTCCTCAATGAACTTCATTTTTCGTTTCTTTTCAGGAAGTAGGACCGGATCAGTGTGTCACCTCGAAGTGCCTGAACCTCCGTGGAAGCGATCACCAAAGTTTCCGGAGCAGCAGAATCCAGTGGAGCAGCCGACGTTCTATTTCATCTCGGCCAGACGGGGTTCTCGACGCCTGAACGCTTGTAGTACCATGAGCGGTCTCGCACCAAAGGAATCGAGGCTTAACCCGACGAGGATCGGAACTCCAAGCTTACGCGGACGATGATCTACTCGCTGGAGATTCGCTGATCGGAAAATTCGATCTCGTTTCGGTATTCCTCGAAACTGAGTCTACATCTATCGATCAGCGCTTCAGATTCGGATATATCCCGGTAACCCAAAGGCCTCGCGGGCCAGCCATCCCGAGGAAGCTCCGATTGTCTGCACCGAATAATTCCCGATGTTAGCGAAGGACACTCACGAACGGATTTGAAGTTCTACTAACATGAATGTGTTTCGCTGAGGAGAAGTGTTGGAGGCGGCGACGGTGGTGGGGAAGGTTCCCGTCATTGTGTTTGGTGCCATCGTTGTTGTCGTCGTTCACGTCGTCGACGTCATCGTCGTCGTCTTCATCCTCGATGTTGATGTTCCTGTGCTGTTACTCGCAGCTACACAAATCGATCGAGTGAGGATCCGGTGTGATCTGAATGAATCGCTCGATTCAGCGCGCTATAATGTACCATGAATCAACAGTAGGCAAAGAGATGGATGATGCTATGCTAAGCTCGACGTCAGCTGCTGATGTCACAACCTCAGCTGTCTTCACTCAGGTTGTCAATGGATCTGCACAGTGGCTCGGAACCTCGAATTCGACTTTGGCCTCGGACAGCTCCGACGCGCCTAGTCTAGTATATACGGTGTTGATTTCAATTTTGTTGGGAGTGATCATTTTGACAACTATCATAGGCAACGTTTTCGTTCTCATGGCCATTTTCCTGGAACGGAATCTGCAGACGGTCGGGAATTATCTCGTACTTTCATTAGGTGTCGCCGACCTTCTGGTGGCGTGCCTTGTAATGCCTCTTGCCGCGCTCGATGAGGTCAAAGGCGGGTGGACTCTCGGGGCCGTACTTTGCGACATGTGGACCTGCTGCGATGTGCTCTGTTGCACTGCGTCCATATTGCACCTCCTCGCAATCGCGTGGGACCGCTACCGAACGGTCACGAGCGTCGACTACGTCCGCCAACGGAACGCAAGTAATATACGTCACATAATCTTGCTGGTTTGGGGCGCCTCGTTGATCATATCGTCGGCACCGATTTTCGGCTGGAAAGACCACGGCTACGCGACGAGAATAGCGAACCGAATCTGTTTAGTAAGTCAAGATACTGCGTATCAAATATTCGCAACCGCAACGAGTTTCTATGGGCCTCTGATAGTAACACTGTTACTCTACTGGAAAATATATCAGGTTGCGAGGAATCGGATCCGACACAAACCAGGAGCAAAAGTCCCTCTGACGGTCAGTGTGAACTCGGGTTTGACTTCGCCCCCGATCTCTGACGGTCAATGCGAAATTTCCGTCATCCAAACGGGGGACAGCCCCAAGTTGGCCAACGCGAACCATGGCGCAAACGGTCAAAACGAAGCGTCTCCCAGCACCAGTCTGACGGTCGGTAACAATTTAGGAGCACCAATAGTGACTAAGCCAGCTCGAGTCTCCCACAAGGAAACGCTCGAAGCTAAACGTGAGCGCAAGGCCGCGAAAACCCTGGCCATCATCACTGGAGTGTTCGTTGTCTGTTGGCTTCCGTTTTTCGTGAATGCTTTCGTGAGTGCGGTATGTGGCGAAACGTGCGAAGTCCCTCGAGCCGTCAACTCCCTGTTCCTCTGGCTGGGTTACATCAACTCGATGTTGAATCCCATAATTTACACTTTGTTCAGTCCCGACTTCCGGAACGCCTTCCACAAAATACTGACGGGCAACAGGCGAGGGCAGCACATGGCCTTTAAGCGATGATATTGAAATTCGATCGACATCCGCCAGTCGCCGGTAATTGAGAACTCTCTGGCCCAGGTCCCCTCGGTGCAATAGGGTCTGGCTCGGTCGGCGCTCTATGGTCGAGCTTCAGACGGCTCCCGCCGAACCAGAGGAGCTCGAAAATCACGCGGGAGAGTTCAGGCCTAATTTTTTGAGAGCTTGGCATGTATATCTAGGATATCGATCGAAGAGGAGGATATCTGGCCTGCTGTACATAGCATAAGAATGACCTAAGGTAAGCGTTGAAAAACAAAGTCTTCGTCTACCCATTGAAGTTTAGTGTTTGCTAAAATGATGTTCAAAACGGAGGAAGTTCAATGTTATCAAGTTTGAGGTCCTTCACGTGATCTACGTTATTGACGTAATTGAGGCTCGTAAAATATTTTTCGCTACAAGAGCATCGAATTCCCTCACGAGCCTCGCCCGAGGCCGAGTCCGACGCATGAGTCTAATCTGAAGAAGAGATGAACGACACTCAAATATTCCGAACGCGTACAAAAAGCGTTGAATGATGCCCCTATATGACCGCAAAGTGAAAAACTACTTGAACGTCCGATTTGATGAAAAACTTAACCACGGATTGAATTGATGAGCTCGAGGTGATCTCCGGTCGGGTGCCTTGATTGATCTCTGAAATGCCGGTCATGGAGTATTAGGTACGTACATAGTCGTCGAGTACTCTGTGCTTTGTCCGAAACACTGAGGTCATTCATGTCACGGGATATATGATAAGCATTGGTTTGAACGGAAATTTTAATAAGATGGAAAACACGATCGAGAAAGCATATGGACGGAGACGCTTGATGATGTGTCCAAATTGTTCGACCTCCAATCATTGAAGTATCGACGTCAGCTGGTCGTGGTTGATCCGAAATGTGATCTCTTGGATGATTGTCTAGAAATAAACTTCCATCGAAGTCGAAATGCGTTTTGCTCGAAGTTCCGGAGATCTTCCATCGGAATCGTTCCAGACGTCTCTCTATCGAGAATTTTCAGATCCTCAGGGAGAGGAGGATTGCTTCCTCCCGACGGGCGAACTCGATTCTTTTTACTTACGCCGAGGAGGAAACAAACTCCTCTGCAAAGCCTCTTTTCGACGAAACGTCGAGCAATACTAGCCCGCCTGCCGCCGGAAGCTCTGATTGTTTCCCTTGGGGAAACTGTTTCCGAGGAATACTGAAACGCCTGTGGAGATTCTGATGGCGAAATCATATTCGCAAAATATGAGAGCAATTTCAAAAAAGATCATCAGTCGAAAGTGCTTTCGTTCGAGCCAAGCCCGCGGGCGGATTCGCGCACTCCGTAGCGTGTCAGGGTGCTCTCGGAACGGAGAGGAGGACGACGCGAGGTCATCGAGAGAAAGCGCAAACGCCGAAAGCCAAGATCATCTCTCTACCGGACGCGTACGTGCTTTCTGTATAGTGGCCATCAGCGGCGTCATCAAGTTCTCGACGCTGAGCGAGCGAGCGAGCCAGGGAGGAGCAGACGAGGCAAGGTTTGCTTCGTTTCTAGCAGCGAAATGCTCCTCTTCTCCCGTAGAAGTTCCATGAGACGGTCTGGGCAAAGGAGGAATTTCTTGATTCGAATGTACCATCTCGAAGGAAAATAGCAAGCACGAGCCCTTCCCGCAAGGAGGAAATAATTGGACTTTGAACCGCTACTGCCCGCTATTTCCCTGTCTCCGTCCGAGATGGCAGAAGCGCTCGGACGCCGCCGTCAGCATTCCGCGCCACCTGTACCATGAACGTGATGCATCAATCTTTATTTGTGCAACACCACTCCCATGCTCAAAACTTCCCCTGTCACGTATCCGATCACGTCAAGACATAACACCCAAGTCGAATTTAGAAGGAGTCACCGAGTTGCTGACACTCGGAAAAGAGCTGATGGTGACTTCGGACAGGATTCAGCTTCACATCTACTCCCATGGGGCCCTTCCCACCGAACGAATGACCAAACGGATGTTTAGCAGCCGAATGAGAACGTCGGCGTCGAGCGATATGAGCGAAGCGCCTTCCTTCAGAATTGACCCGATGAAAAGACCAACCGTGAGACTTCCCGCCCTAAGGTCAACAAGCATCTCGACGGCGGACCTTTCATCGAGGTCGATTCCGATGAATCGGCGACTCAAACCGCTAGGTCGACAGCGATGCTGATCGTGAAGATTGCGACGTGGCAGATTGTCACGTTTAGTCGCCGCTCGATCAGGGAGGGAGCACTAGTTTATGCTCTCGGGGCTTAGCTTTCGAGACAACTCCGAGCGAAACTAGAGCTGTGGGCGACGAGAGAGAGATGTCGGCGGTCATGTAAACATTCGTCTAATGACCCAATAGCGCTGAATACGCTACTCTCAGTCAGACCTCTCGATCCTGACACCTATTCTCATGGAGGGCTCAGGTCCCTTTCTTTCGGCATGGCATCAGAAGGGCGAGGGTTTGCGCACAGTTAAAAGACGTGCATTCATCCTGACTCGTTCGCAACGGCTCGTAGACGATCCCTCTCAGAGCGGCGCGAGACGTGTGAGCGCCCTAGCAGTCAAGCTTTTCGAGATATCCTTTTAGAATCGACTGAACCAAGGTAGTTACTGTCCCTTCGGATCCGATCTCTGACGAGGCGAGTCGTCATGCGTGAAACCAAAGTGAATTTGATTTCCAGAGCCAGGAAGAAACCAGGAGGTAGAAAAGGACACAATGGAATCATCCGCGCTTGCGGTCCCGAACGGGGCTTCCATGAATTGGGAAAAGTTTCAGGAAAATCGGAAACGTCGAGTAACTTGAGCCGTGAGAGAGGTCTTCCCTGAGAGATGTCGCAGAGCTTTCGCAGAGACGAATGGTGGTCGCTCCGTGTGTGATTGCTGCCGGAAAGGCAAACAGACAAAGCGAACGACGGAAAAAGTCAGGAAACCAGGGGTGGAAAGTGGTAACAGCTGCTTTACGCCAAATTGAATTTAAGTTCGGAATGGCTTCTCGAACCAATTCGTGAAACCTTGCCAGCATCTGCCGCCCGTCGCGTACCTCAGACTTCGCGGTCGAAGGAGCTCATCTCGATCTTCGGGGTTGGGAGAACAACCAATAGGACGTCCCTTTTTGGGGTAGATGGAACAATTTCAGGAACACGTCGCTCGCCAGGGGATGCATGGAAACAGCCTTGATGATGGGCGGAAGAATAATCTCTCGCTCGTGATGGGCGAGCAGTAGCTCTCCTGATACCTCCTCGAGAGCTCTATGAAACATGATCCGCCATCTAGATCGATTCGGATTCGAATTCAAGCTTTTCCCTCAGGAACCCCATGGAACAAACACTCCGAGGAAAGTTCGGTGACAATAGACAAGAGAATTCCGGATTCGAGAATTGCGAAAACTGCGTGATTCCGACGGCCTTCTCCTCTCATCGTGTCGGTTGTTAAGAGGGGCAATCACATAGCGATGGGACGATCCGTCGGCGCAGTCAGATCCATCGGAGGAGGACCAGCATTGACTGCTTGAGCGCTGATGTTCTGTCCGACGAATCGTGAAGCTGCTATGGACACAATAGGAGACATTACTCTGGCACTCCGTCGCAGGAAATGTTCTCTTAGCCCGGGGGCCGGAAAGGGGGTTCTCGTCGTTGCGAGAAGATTTATGACTCCATGAATGCTTCCACCTCCAGACGATGGAGATAAAGGAACGCGAACTGAGGCGGAAGACCGACAGCTTGGAATTCGGGTACGGTAACGATTGCGCAAGCCGATAGATTCCGCACCATCCGATACGGCTGGGTCAGGAGTTCAGGTCGCGGGAACAGCAGAGATCAAGACGGAACAGTTCCGGAAACTGGGAGTCCCTTCTTTTGCGAAGATAGGAGTTCTCGATGCCGGTTCCGAATGCATCAAAGTTGGAGCCGTGTTTTAACGGCGGTTGAAAGACTCATTTCTGGAAGGTATTCAGGACCGTTCGAAGTATTTTGGAGGCCGCTCCCGGAGAGCTGTGAATAATATTTCTGCAATGATGGCATCTTCGGAGTGCTTGTCAGAGGAAGTGGCCGGCTCGCCAACGATTGTAAAACCTTCGAATACGATGGCGAATTCTCGACGTTACCTTCTTCTCGTCAGAGACGCCATCCGGGACCGACTCCCGACTGAAATGCGAACCCTTGTCGCGCGAAACAACTCTTCCGATCGAGAGCCAATGATGACGAGAATTCATGGGCGGGAGATGAGTTCAAGAATCACATATTCGACGACTTCGTCGATCAGATACGACAAGGACTTCACAATCGAATGCTGCCGAATGTGCAGCACCACACCATTACGCGTCCGTCATGACGGCTCTGATTAGTCGAGAGACCGGCGACAGGGTGAGCAGGAGATCACTCGCAGGGATTCCGAGTGAGTGTAAGAGAGAAACTCATAAACGCAAAACTTATTCGTCCACATTAGTAGGTCGGAGCTGAAGTCGATAGTGACTTCCTTGCGACCAATCTCTTCGCGAGGAAACAACAGATGTTATCAGGAAAAGTCAGTAATGGCACGCGGGAAAACGCCGCTCAGCGCCTCTGCTTCGCTGACGTGTGCTGCATCGTCCTCAACCTTATCAAACATTGCTCTACCAATTTACGCCGACCCTGATCTGTCATTCAGATGATTCTTCCGAGCATTAATCCATTTCGCAACTCACTCATCGTCCGAATGATCTACGATTCGATCAGCAGCTAGCGGCAGCCAAGCAATTTTCGTGCATCTCGTCGGAGAGTGGACGATGAGAGACTTTCCACTTCGCCTTATGCCTTACGGAGGGGTTCTCCCGAAGCGGAACGGACTGAGGGCGGCTGCTTATCTGCGAAGGACGCTGAGGCTCTCTCAAAGCCGAGCCGCCGTTCTGAGCCGGGCACTATCGGTCGATCGGTACTCGAGCTTCGGACTCACTCCGCTTTCCTCCTCGGAGCTTATTCGCAACAGTTGCGCACGGAATCGAAACGCTTATCCTTCCGAAAAGCTCCGCATCTGAGAGTCTTCCTCTGCTCCGTAATCCGTCCGATGGTAATCGGCCCGGGGCGGGAAGCCCCCGGCCATGGGCTCACAATCATTTATGGATGGACCCGAGCGCAATGATTGTGGCGGACAAGCACTCGGATGAACGGCACGGCGGCAACGCGCACCAACGATCGAGATTTCAAAATTCCCCCTTCAAAAGCAACCCCATTCAACGTTGCTATTGCGCCGCGATCCGCCCCCGGGCAGTAATTAAATCAGGACAGTGGAACAATGCGGAGTATTCCATCATTGCGGAGCTGATCAACTTCGTTCAAGAGCACGAGCCGTCTGGCTGGAAGTCCTCAAACAATTTTCAGAGAAAAAATCCTCCGGATCCTCTGTAACATGGAACGGGAGGGTGAATCTGAATGTTAGGAGAGCAACCTCGCGGACGATTTCATCTCCATTTTGTAATCCGCAATGATGAGCGGAGATTCCAGAAGCAACTTGACCTCTATTCCCTCGAGCGTGAGACGATGAGCTGACGTGAATCAGACTCCGACTTTATTTAGCCTCTCGTTTCCCATAGCGTCAAATCGATTTCGCATTTCGCTCGACCGGACAAAAGATTGACCGATGACGAAAGGAGTGACTAAGCGTTCATTCTGAAATCTAGCGAATTGGGGCATAGCGGAGAAGCGGAATCGGTGGCTGTCGTCTCTAGGTTCCAGACTGATTCTCGATCCGTTCGGAAGTTCTCAGACGGACACAGAACGAGAAATCTGCATCTCATGAAATTCTGATGCTACCTAATCCCGCTCGGATATTCGAGAGAAGTCATTCCTTGCTCGCAGATGCGCTTCCGGAGGGGATTTCAGACCTCAATCTTGGCTTTCTCTGTTCGAGGAAGCTTCCAGAGATGGTGCTCTGGAGTTTATTCGGGAGTCGAAGAATAGGCCTCCGAATATCTCCGACGGGAGGCTCTCTCTCATCCGACTAGTGATCGCGGGGCGCTCAGGGGCAGCTCCTCGAGATGGCGACGCAGTGGAATGCTGGACATCTTTTCTTTCCGACGCAAATCTGATCAACGCTTCGAGAATTCGGACACGAATTCCACACTGCCCGAGAACAAGGAATTTCCAATCGGAGAGATCTCATCACTCCTGTACACGCCTCGTTAGAAGCTCAAAATTGGATTTCACGGATGGAAATCCTGCCTTCAAGCATGAATGCCGCCAGATCTGAAGATCGTTCGAGCTTACCAAGCTGAGACTCGAGCTCGGGGCATGCAGTCGGAGCAGACAGCTGAACCAACAAAACTCAGAGACTCACGCACAGAGAAGAAACTCGAAAAAATGACACGCGCCATAAAACTACGCGAGTCTTCTTCCTTGGAAACTTCCTCCCGTCCCGCACGGATGACTCCTGCACACAGCGAATAAGGTCACGGAAAAAGCCACTGACGATGCGCAAGGGCCTCGTTGTTTCAACACTCGGCCGACCGAGCTCTCGGAGGATCAATTATTTCGATTACTAGCCACCGTAAGCCTCATAATGTGGAGATACTGTTCTGACAGGACCATATCGTTTTCCGTTCGACCGATTCATTATCCGAATAAAGCGAAGAATTATCTCTTTGACATTGTCCTCCATTCGACCAATTATCCCATCAATTTTTCGTCGATCCTTAATGAGACGCCCGAGTTTCCGATAGCCGAAACGTTGTCCGTATGTTTACAGAACCGGTAGCATAGGGTTTTGAGAAAAGTCCAATATCCTAGACGATAAAAACTTTCCCGGCGACGTCGTCGACAAATTGACAGCGAGCGATCAGAGAACAGCGCGGTAATGGATTTTTTCCTTGATGGAGCAACTAGCTCAGTGCCGTCGACCTCGTTCGGATGTTATGCTAGCGCTCCGCGACGCGAATAATCTCTAAGAACAACAGAGCATTCTATGAAGTTCAGCGGAGGCTCCGCGGAGGAAACGTCGAAACGCATTCGCTGCTGGCTCGAGTACCGTAGACGGACTCATGTAGACGACATGGATGCCGTCTCCTCGTATCCAAGTCCAAGGAGAGGTGACCTCCGACGCAATTGACTCGGCGAGACTCCAGGACTTCTCGATACAGCCTCACACCTCCTCAAACATCAACCCGAGTCGGCAGACTTAATCGATTAGACACATCTATTGAAGCCTGCAGGAGATGAAACCAGGCCTCATGGGATGCCGACTCGTTGGCATTTCGGAGTGGTGTCCGGCTGTTAATGTTCCGCCAGATGCTCTCTCCCTACCGCGCGTACCTTCGACAAGCGATCTTCATTAGAGCTTGACTCCATTCGAGTTGCTAAACATAGATAACATTCAAGTGGGTCCACTCGATCCCGAACATGTCCCCCGTGAGGGAGGAAATAAAGTTAGGAGCTCGGAAATCCCGGGCGGGCTGACCTATTCCTCGTTATTGGAGGTCGCATTCCTCCGTTGGCAAATCGAAAGGACTTTTATGGCGACTTACGCTAAAACCGAGAAGAGCTTTCGACAACAGTTTCCCAGTACAGGTCGGTATTCCACTCGCTAGCATGAATGGTCTTAGCCAGTGGAAACAGACGATCTCGATCCGGGTCACCTATTTTCGGATCAAGAGCTGATAGTTATAGCCGAGGAGAAATTTCCGTGGGGCGTCGATTCTCTTTTGAAATATCGAGAGTTTCAGGCTTCCTTGGACTTTTTGGCACGGGCGAAGCGAGAGTCAAGTGGAAGGCACGTCGCGGAAGATTCCACTCCGTGTAAGTCCTGACGGTGGGAGCCGAGGCGTGGGTAGTTGACAATTCTCTTGGGCTGGCGCAAAGACCCGCTACCGTGTGGAACGGCGGAGGCCGTTCGTCAACAAACTCGAAGGTGTACGTTGCTGAGGTCGCTTTGACATCCAAAGAAGTTCCTTCTACCTCTCGAAAAAAAAGCCGAGCCTCCGGAGTCGTATTCGGGTGATTTTCTTGTGAAACACAGAGACTGAGCTCCAATGAGCAAGGACGATCGCCGTCCCTGTCGCGGAGCAGGGGTGGCGCTAGCGGGGAGGTCATCCAAAGTCCGAGCCCATTCCTGGGTTGGACGTGGGGGTCTTCGTGCTACCGGTGCCTATCCTCAGATGATAGTCGATGAAATGGTCAACTGGATAGGGAGTTTCCAACTCCGACTCTCCGAAGCGAATTCAGCCTCAAAGACGCTTCGCTGCTGGGTCCTCACTGAGGAAGAGGGCGTGATTCCGGCTGTAGGCCGGAGAGCAGGAACCACCAGCTGCATTCGCTGCTTCGGGAGTGTCCTCGTCTCCAGTACTGTCCGCCGGATCCTGGGCAACCTCAGAGATTGTTGGTCGCAACCACGGTTCCGTAGACGAAAGGAATTATGCACTCCCGGGCCGAGAGCTCATTGGCAAATCAAACCAAGGCTTCGACTCCCATTAATTTCCTCAAAGGATAAAAGCGGCTCGCCATTTCCAGTTCTCAGCCTTTTTACAATCCTAGTCCAGTCCCCACGAGGGGGAATCTCGGGTACGCGCCAGGGAAGGTCGGAAAGGTATCCCATCGCTCGCGGGGTCGAAGTCTAAGAATCGCATGGTACTCTCCTATTTCTCCGATATATCGCCCTGAGATCTTTCCTGTTCAATGACCGGCGGGCGGAGGAGTTTCACCTCCCGTGAGAAGAATGAGCTGTTGCGGAGCTCCGTCTTCATTCTCTACAATTTGAGAGGCTCCGCTCGACCGTGCTGCGGTTTCCTCATGAGCTTCGACAACTAATTCCTCCGAGATGGAGTTTTATTGTGTCGTAGCTAGCTGGGAGCTCTAGGAGGACGACGACGTAGATGGCCGCGTCACCGAAGAGCCGGGACAAAGGATGTGAAGATAAATTAGCCTCGAAAATTGTCGTGGACGCGTCCAGAATATGATCGATTCGTTCCCCGGGAGGGATCGATGCTGAATTCAAAATATCTCTCGAACCTTCGTCCTCGGGAGGAGAGCTATCTCATCGTGCCGATAATCTCTTTGGGTAGGAAGATCCATCGGAGCCGGAGGAATTAATACCACAGCATCTAGCTTCAACTCTTCGAGACTAGTCGCGTGACGACCCGCGGAGAACTTGGTTCCGTCCTCCTTGAGATCGCGAGTTTCGGAATCATCCCTCAGATATGGAGCAGTCGACCTTTTCATTCGACGCTGACGTCAGAGAAGAAACGAGTCGAAAGCGAAATATCAAATATGCTCTGGGAGCTAGCCCGGCCTTTTCAAGTACATCTCTCGATGTGGGCGATCCGACTAGCGACTCTGGATGTCGCCAATATGACTGTTCCCCGTTCCCCGTTAGGTCGAGGAAGGGGAACAGCACGGCATTTTTGGGCTGAAACTCATTTGTCGCTCATTTGCGAAGACTTCATGTCGAGAGACCGTGCTGCTGAGAAATCGTTCCACTGTTCTAATATATTTTCTCGATGAATAAAGTGAACTCTGGCTCCGATAAAGCACTCCCTTCGCCGTGGCTGTAGCGACCTCGATGCCAAGTGATGACAGTTGATTCAGCGAAACAAATCGTCGGCGAGCGATGACGACGCTCTTTGCTCATTCCTGCCCGGCACAAATGAAAATTGCCACCGCCGATCTTTCAAGCATCAAAGATGAGGATGAGTGTGTTCTCCCCGACGGAAAATCTGTGTTCATGCTCTTCGATGTATCAAGTCTCCAATTAGACTCTGGAGACAAGAATGACATTTGTAACTTGTGAGAGATGTTCTTGACGTCAGCTTCTGTACTCTCTCGAGCCTCGAGGAAATCAAGAGCTCGTTTTTATTCCTGACCGATCGGATCCTCGGCTTAGGGTGTCTATGCCTCGACCAGGCATAGTACCAGCTACCCATGGCTATTCACAAAAATATCAAGTATCTCCGTTCAGCGGAAGATGCATACCGCGCAGCCATTCGGATCCCCGTGGCGTTGATGGGCTCGGCCTATCTATGAGTAAAGCGGTCTCTGGCACAACATTCTCCGGAAGCCACCCGTCTTGGGCCTATTCCTGTGACTATGACTAGACAATCCGCCATGTGTGCTCCCATATGAGGAACGAGTCACAATCTACCGCGCCATATGAGCGCCATTAATTCCACCCACGGGTTGACTCCTAAATCAAATCGGCTCAGATTGAAGCCGACGTCGACGCGCGGGTACGGCTTCACCGAACACTAGGTAATACGGCTCGGATTCTGTCGTTCGTTGATGCAAAAGAATTACTCCATGCATGCCTCGGACCTTCGACGCAGGTGAGTTGGAGCGTCCTTTCGAAGCCGTATAGCAAACATACCGATTCGGGATCTGAGCACACTCGATCCAATTTCGCCACCCGAGTCGTTTCGAACGGAGCTACCAGCAGACCAGAATCGATTCTACGTCGTGGGCGGCGTTCCAAACGATCATTGGGCTCGATCCGCACTACTTGATGGCAACGGCAACAGGAATCAAGTTCCAAGTTCAGGAATTAATTTCCAGATCGAGCTGTGCCTTTCTATCGGAACGCCGGAAAGTGATGAGCGCCGGGAGTGAAATCTCGGGAGTTGACCCCGGAGCGTAACGCGATGAGCAGGTGCATGCGAACGCCGCATGAATTTGCATCTGCCGAAGTACGCATCCTGCCATGCATGATGATCGTCTCTTTTCATCGGCAAGGCTGGGTGTTTGCCTTGAGACGAATGAGCTGTCGAACGAGCTCGTCTGGATGATGATGAATATGATCCGATACGATTCGTGTACTATTTCGAGTTCCCCACAGGTCCGTTGCCGTGCTCCATAGACGTGAGCCGGCTGCAAGCATACGGCTATGCTGAGGATCCCTCGTTCGGGACCAGTAGCGATTTTCTCTGCCTGCACCATGACGTCGAACTGTCATGCGTTGTCTGGAAATCATTCCACCGGCCTGGGTATTTATCTAATTTTGGAGTATTCTGTCTTGAGCTTTGTGACGGATCTGCTTGTCTCCAAGCTCCGAGACTCCACGCTCGTAGCGGACTCCGATTCTAAGAACGTTCGGTCCCCGAACTCGCATCGCGCTGCATCCACGGGAGGTCAATTCCAAGTCCGGCAGCCATTTCCCACAGATGCAACATGGAAAAGATTGGTTCTCGACTGAGTTCCCAGCCTGTACTCTCGCTGGCTTTGCCCTAGAATAGGTTACGATTTCAGAACCCACCGTCCCGCCAAGTGACACGGACAAACGGTCGGCCGACGAAGCGGTGGACGAGCCGAGAGATCGCTGGGGTGTCGTTATGAAAGAGAGCTGAAAGCACGCATTTACGACGACTTGACCGGAAAGGGCAAAGGGGTCGGAGACGTGCTGTGCCGTATGTAGACGTACTGTACGTCCACGCAGATGTCCGAGAATTCATTCTGGGGCAGAAGGACATCGGTTGAGGATTCAGCTGGACGGAGCTCTGGAGGTGTAACCGGACAAATTGGACATGCGAAGCATGTTATCGCGGTCGGACGGTGCCTTGAATTTCCCCGTTTGATTCTAGCTCCCTTTTCCAGCAGCTCGAAGTTAAAAACCCTCGACTTCACTCAGCGATCGCTCGGGAGTCGCTCGGATCCGCACCCATTGTCCGCAGAGGACTGGATATCTGCGGGGCATGTTCAGGCTGTGCCCCGATGGACGGAGCTCCCCAATCTGTCCTTGATTGCTCCGCAGGATCTCGTGGGATAACCAGTGGCTGGCAGAGCCGCATGCGAGCCGACATTGTCTTCTTTCAGAGAGATTGCGTAACAACACACGCATCCTAATTAGGGCAGATAAACTCCACCGCTTGTCGTATCGCCCATGAATTTAGTCCTTCGCAGAACGCTCCGTCTCACCGTGGGCCCCGCTCCTGACGGGAGTCATCGAGAAGACCGACGACGGCTCCTCTATCCTAGTGAAGTTCGCACTTAATCCGCTTTAAGTGTTTGCTCGCACGAGGACAGACAGGCGAGAGGGCAAGCGAGTCGTGACCGTTCCAGCGTAAATCAGAACACGACGTACTTTCCCTCCGAGAATTCCGTGCCGTTCCCGTTGAAGGGGAGCAGACTGCTCAGGGTGCTTTGTTTTGTTTCCCGGCTGACGCTACTCGGCGCAATTAATTCTAGGGTAAGGAGGTTGGCTTCACTTGTTTGATTCTAGTTGTTTTTCTCCGCGCCTGATTCCGTTCACTTTTGAAAAATCCCCCCGCTCATTTATCCGAAGACACACAGCGTCGAAAAGCTTGCAGGCTGACTCGTTGAAGTAGGAGCAGGAACGAATCCACCGTGGACTCATTCCTACCGTCTGGCGACTCCCCGCTCCCCAACCATGAGGGATTCGGCGACTGGATCTCATCGGCGGCTCGGAATAGGCTTAATAGAATTGAAATACCGGGCGGCCCCTTGATACACCTTCCGTCAAGGTCTTCGCTGCTCCACGTGTGTTCATTTGCGAACATCGGCGACAGCATTCCGGCGTGCTCGGGGCGCCGCAGTCTGAGAAAAAAAAGGGGAAAAAACTAAAAAGCGGAACAGACCGACTCCTGTCCGGGGGAGCATATTCGTCTTCCCGGTATTTCCGCGACAAGACGATGGTCTTAGGTACGATGATGTTGGCTTCGCCCACGGTGGCGTCCAGTCCATTATCCACAGACATACGTTCCGCTAAGGGAATATAATAGTTCACTGCGCGAAGTTAAAACCGAGCTCCGAGAATCCGAGCCGCCGAAGGCTCGTCTGTCTAGAGAATCAAACCATTCACCGTGAACGCGCCTCGTTCCGGAGCGACGGGATCGCAGAACGAAAAATTGATCACTTCAGCTCATGCAGCGAGCTTGGTCGACGATCGGAGAGCGGACAGACTCTACTCCGACTGACTGACCGACTGACTGACAAAGCGAACCTGTTTGAACTCAGTGAGATGGAACCGGAGAGCCAAACGAAATTGATAGAGCATCCGCAGAGCGCAGGAGATTCCGAACACTCATGGGGGAGCTTCGGAGCAAAGCATTATTGTTCAAGACAAACTGTCACCAGCCTTGTCCCGCAGCTCCGTGAGTGAGCGAAGGTGATGCCGCCCAGAGAATTGCATTCACCCGTTTCCTCTGCCGATGCCTACCGCTCTATTGAAGTTTGGAATCTTGGGCAGAGGCGCGCACAGGGGGGGGGCCAAGGGGGCCATGGCCCCTA